>NC_091160.1:21478013-21830036 GCF_040958095.1 Procambarus clarkii
AGCCTTAATGTGTCCCCGTTACTGTCACAACTGCCCTCCCCTC
The DNA here is from genome assembly GCF_040958095.1 of Procambarus clarkii. Lineage (NCBI taxonomy): Eukaryota > Metazoa > Arthropoda > Malacostraca > Decapoda > Cambaridae > Procambarus > Procambarus clarkii. The sequence goes on from NC_091160.1 coordinate 21,478,057, forward strand.
CTCTTGTCAGCCTTAATATGTCCTACGTTACTGTCACAACTGGTCCCCTCCCTCCCCTTGCCAGCCTTAATGTGTCTCAGGTTACTGTCACAACTGATCCCCCCTCTACTTGCCAGCCTTAATGTTTCCCACGTTAATGTCACAACTGGTCCCCCCTTCCCTTGCCAGTCTTCATGTGTCCTCCGTTACTGTCACAACTGGTCCTCCCCCTCCTCTTGCAAGCCTAATTAGTCCCACGTTACTGGCAAAACTGGTCCCCCACTCCCCTTGCCAGCCTTAATGTGTCCCTCGTTACTGTCACAACTGGTCCCCCTATCTCCCCTTGCAGCCTAATGTGTTCCCCGTTACTGTCACAGCTGGTCCTCTTCCCGTGCCAGCCTTAATGAATCCCCCGTTACTGTCACAACTTGTCCCCCCTTCTCGTTGCCAGCCTTAATGTGTCCCAAGTTACTGTCACAACTGGTCCCCCCTCCCCTTTCCAGCTATAATGTGTCCCTCTTTACTGTCACAACTGGTCCCCCCCTCCACTTGAAAGCTTTAATGTGTCCCACGTTGCTGGCACAACTGGTTAACTCCCCTTACCAGTCTTAATGTGTTCCTTGTTACTGTCACAACCGGACCCCCACCTTGCCAGCCTTATTGTGTCTCCCGTTACTGTCACAACTGGTCCCCATCCCCTTGCCAGCCTAATGTGTCCCATGTTACTGTCCCAACTGGTCCCCCTCCCCTTGCTAGCCTAATGTGTCCCCCGTTACTGTCACAACTGCCCCCCCCCCAACTTCCCTTACAGCCTAATGTGTCGACTTTTACTGTCACAACTGGTCCCTCTCCTCTTGCAAGCCTTAATGTGTCCACCGTTACTGTCACAACTGGTCCCCTCTCCCCTTTCCAGCCTTAATATGTCCCCTGTCACTGTCACAACTGGTCCCCCTTTCCACTGGCCAAACTCAATGTGTCCTCCGTTATTGTCACAACTGGTTCCCCTCTCCTTGCAGCCTAATGTGTCCCCCGATACTGTCACAACTGGTCCCTCCCCTCTCCTTGCCAGCATTAATAAGTCACCAGTTACTGTCACAACTGGTCCCCCTCCCCATGCCACCCTTAATGTGTCCCACGTTACTGTCACAACTTGTCCCCCTCTCATTGTCAGCCTAAATGTCCCACGTTACTGTCACAACTGGTCACCCCTCCCTCCCCTTGCCAGTCTTAATGTGTCCCCCGTTACTTTCACAACTGGTCCCCCGCCCCTTGCCAGCCTAATATGTCCTCCGTTACTGTCTCAACTGATCCTCTCCCCCCCCCCCCTTGCCAGGCTTAATGTTTCCCCCGTTACTGTCACAACTGATCCTCTCCCCCCCCTTGCCAGGCTTAATGTTTACCCCGTTACTGTCACAACTGGTCCCCCTCCCCTTGCCAGCCTTAATGTGTCCCCCGTTATTGTCACAACTGATCCTCTCCCTTTGCCAGCCTTAATGTGTCCCCGTTACTGTCACAACTGATCATCTCCCATTGCCAGCCTTACTGTGTCCCCGTTACTGTCACAACTGATCATCTCCCCTTGCCAGCCTTACTGTGTCCCCCGTTACTGTCACAACTGCCCTCCCCAACTCTCTTGCCAGCCTTAATGTGTCCTACTTTACTGTCACAACTGGTCCCCCCCCTTCTTGTCAGCCTTAATGTGTCTCAGGTTACTGTCACAACTAGTTCCCCTCCTTCCTTTGCCAGCCTTAATGTGTCTCCCGTTACAGTCACAACTTGTGCCCCCCCCCTTCCCCTTGCCAGCCTTAATGTGTCCCCCGTTACTGTCACAACTGCTACCTCTCCCTTTGCCAGCCTTAATGTGTCCCACGTTACTGTCACAACTTGTCTCCCTCCCCTTGCCAGCCTTAAGGTGTCCATAGTTATTGTTTCAACTGGTCCCCCTTCTTTTGCCAGCCTTAATGTGTCTCCCGTTACTGTCACAACTGATCCTCTCCCCCCCCCCTTGCCAGCCTTAATGTGTCCCCCGTTTCTGTTACAACTGGTTCCCCTCCCCTTGCAGCCAAATGTGTTCCCCGTTACTGTCACAACTGGCCCCCTTTTACTCCTTGCCAGCCTATACGTGTCCCCAGTTACTGTCACAACTGGTCCCCCTCCCCATGCCAGCCTTAATGTGTCCCTCGTTATTGTCACAACTGGTCCCCCTCTGATTGCCAGAATTAATGTCCCACGTTACCGTCACAACTGGTCCCCCTCCTCCCCGTGCCAGCCTAAATGTGTCCCACGTTACTGTCACAACTGGTCCCCCTCCCCTTGCCAGGCTAATATGTCCTCCGTTACTGTCACAACTGATCATCTCCCCTTGCCAGCCTTACTGTGTCCCCCGTTACTGTCACAACTGCCCTCCGCTCCTCTTGCCAGCATTAATGTGTCCAACGTTACTATCACAACTGGTCCCCTCCTCCTCCCCTGGCCATCCTTAATGTGTCTCAGGTTACTGTCACAACTAGTCCCCCGCCTTCCCTTGCCAGCCTTAATGTGTCTCCCGTTACTGTCACAACTGGTCACCCCCCTCCCCTTGAAGCCTTTTGTGTCCCCCGTTACTGTCACAACTGGTTCCCTTCCCCTTGTCAGCCTAATGTGTCCCCCGTTACTGTCACAACTGGTCCCTTTCCCCTTGCCAGCCTTAATGTGTCCCCCGTTACTGTCCAACTGAGCCTCTCCATTTGCCAGCCTTAATGTGTCCCCCGTTACTGTCACAACTAATCCTCTCCCCTTGCCAGCCTTAATGTGTCCCCGTTACTGTCACAACTGCCCTCCCCTCCTCTTGTCAGCCTTAATATGTCCTACGTTACTGTCACAACTGGTCCCCTCCCTCCCCTTGCCAGCCTTAATGTGTCTCAGGTTACTGTCACAACTGATCCCCCCTCTACTTGCCAGCCTTAATGTTTCCCACGTTAATGTCACAACTGGTCCCCCCTTCCCTTGCCAGTCTTCATGTGTCCTCCGTTACTGTCACAACTGGTCCTCCCCCTCCTCTTGCAAGCCTAATTAGTCCCACGTTACTGGCAAAACTGGTCCCCCACTCCCCTTGCCAGCCTTAATGTGTCCCTCGTTACTGTCACAACTGGTCCCCCTATCTCCCCTTGCAGCCTAATGTGTTCCCCGTTACTGTCACAGCTGGTCCTCTTCCCGTGCCAGCCTTAATGAATCCCCCGTTACTGTCACAACTTGTCCCCCCTTCTCGTTGCCAGCCTTAATGTGTCCCAAGTTACTGTCACAACTGGTCCCCCCTCCCCTTTCCAGCTATAATGTGTCCCTCTTTACTGTCACAACTGGTCCCCCCCTCCACTTGAAAGCTTTAATGTGTCCCACGTTGCTGGCACAACTGGTTAACTCCCCTTACCAGTCTTAATGTGTTCCTTGTTACTGTCACAACCGGACCCCCACCTTGCCAGCCTTATTGTGTCTCCCGTTACTGTCACAACTGGTCCCCATCCCCTTGCCAGCCTAATGTGTCCCATGTTACTGTCCCAACTGGTCCCCCTCCCCTTGCTAGCCTAATGTGTCCCCCGTTACTGTCACAACTGCCCCCCCCCCAACTTCCCTTACAGCCTAATGTGTCGACTTTTACTGTCACAACTGGTCCCTCTCCTCTTGCAAGCCTTAATGTGTCCACCGTTACTGTCACAACTGGTCCCCTCTCCCCTTTCCAGCCTTAATATGTCCCCTGTCACTGTCACAACTGGTCCCCCTTTCCACTGGCCAAACTCAATGTGTCCTCCGTTATTGTCACAACTGGTTCCCCTCTCCTTGCAGCCTAATGTGTCCCCCGATACTGTCACAACTGGTCCCTCCCCTCTCCTTGCCAGCATTAATAAGTCACCAGTTACTGTCACAACTGGTCCCCCTCCCCATGCCACCCTTAATGTGTCCCACGTTACTGTCACAACTTGTCCCCCTCTCATTGTCAGCCTAAATGTCCCACGTTACTGTCACAACTGGTCACCCCTCCCTCCCCTTGCCAGTCTTAATGTGTCCCCCGTTACTTTCACAACTGGTCCCCCGCCCCTTGCCAGCCTAATATGTCCTCCGTTACTGTCTCAACTGATCCTCTCCCCCCCCCCCTTGCCAGGCTTAATGTTTCCCCCGTTACTGTCACAACTGATCCTCTCCCCCCCCTTGCCAGGCTTAATGTTTACCCCGTTACTGTCACAACTGGTCCCCCTCCCCTTGCCAGCCTTAATGTGTCCCCCGTTATTGTCACAACTGATCCTCTCCCTTTGCCAGCCTTAATGTGTCCCCGTTACTGTCACAACTGATCATCTCCCATTGCCAGCCTTACTGTGTCCCCGTTACTGTCACAACTGATCATCTCCCCTTGCCAGCCTTACTGTGTCCCCCGTTACTGTCACAACTGCCCTCCCCAACTCTCTTGCCAGCCTTAATGTGTCCTACTTTACTGTCACAACTGGTCCCCCCCCTTCTTGTCAGCCTTAATGTGTCTCAGGTTACTGTCACAACTAGTTCCCCTCCTTCCTTTGCCAGCCTTAATGTGTCTCCCGTTACAGTCACAACTTGTGCCCCCCCCCTTCCCCTTGCCAGCCTTAATGTGTCCCCCGTTACTGTCACAACTGCTACCTCTCCCTTTGCCAGCCTTAATGTGTCCCACGTTACTGTCACAACTTGTCTCCCTCCCCTTGCCAGCCTTAAGGTGTCCATAGTTATTGTTTCAACTGGTCCCCCTTCTTTTGCCAGCCTTAATGTGTCTCCCGTTACTGTCACAACTGATCCTCTCCCCCCCCCCCTTGCCAGCCTTAATGTGTCCCCCGTTTCTGTTACAACTGGTTCCCCTCCCCTTGCAGCCAAATGTGTTCCCCGTTACTGTCACAACTGGCCCCCTTTTACTCCTTGCCAGCCTATACGTGTCCCCAGTTACTGTCACAACTGGTCCCCCTCCCCATGCCAGCCTTAATGTGTCCCTCGTTATTGTCACAACTGGTCCCCCTCTGATTGCCAGAATTAATGTCCCACGTTACCGTCACAACTGGTCCCCCTCCTCCCCGTGCCAGCCTAAATGTGTCCCACGTTACTGTCACAACTGGTCCCCCTCCCCTTGCCAGGCTAATATGTCCTCCGTTACTGTCACAACTGATCATCTCCCCTTGCCAGCCTTACTGTGTCCCCCGTTACTGTCACAACTGCCCTCCGCTCCTCTTGCCAGCATTAATGTGTCCAACGTTACTATCACAACTGGTCCCCTCCTCCTCCCCTGGCCATCCTTAATGTGTCTCAGGTTACTGTCACAACTAGTCCCCCGCCTTCCCTTGCCAGCCTTAATGTGTCTCCCGTTACTGTCACAACTGGTCACCCCCCTCCCCTTGAAGCCTTTTGTGTCCCCCGTTACTGTCACAACTGGTTCCCTTCCCCTTGTCAGCCTAATGTGTCCCCCGTTACTGTCACAACTGTTCCCCCCTTCCCCTAGCCAGCCTTAATGTGTTCCCAGTTACTGTCATAACTGGTCTTTCCCTCACCTGGCCAAACTCAATGTATCCCCCGTTACTGTTACAACTGGTTCCCCTCCCCTTGCAGCCTAATGTGTTAATCCCCGTTACTGTCACAACTGGCCCCCCCCTTACTCCTTGCCAGCCTTTACGTGTCCCCAGTTACTGTCACAACTGGTCCCCCTCCCCATGCCAGCCTTAATGTGTCCCTCGTTACTGTCACAACTGGTCCCCTCTCTCATTGCCAGCCTTAATGTCCCACGTTACCGTCACAACTGGTCCCCCTCCTCCGCGTGCCAGCCTTAATGTGTCCCACGTTACTGTCACAACTGGTCCCCCTCCCCTTGCCAGGCTAATATGTCCTCCGTTACTGTCACAACTGATCCCCCTCCCCTTGCCAGCCTTACTGTGTCCCCCGTTACTGTCACAACTGCCCTCCGCTCCTCTTGCCAGCCTTAATGTGTCCAACGTTACTGTTACAACTGGTCCCCTCCTCCTCCGCTGGCCATCCTTAATGTGTCTCAGGTTACTGTCACAACTAGTCCCCCCCCCTTCCCTTGCCAGCCTTAATGTGTCTCCCGTTACTGTCACAACTTGTGCCCCCCCTTCCCTTGCCAGCCTTAATGTGTCCCCAGTTACTGTCACAACTGGTCCCCCTCCCCTCGCAGCCTAATGTGTTCCACGTTATTGTCACAACTGGTCCCCCTCCTCTCTTTGCCAGCCTTAATGTGTCCCCCGTTACTGTCAAAACTGGTCCCCCCCTACCCTTGCAGCCTAATGTGTCCCCGGTTACTGTCACAACTGCTCCCCCACCCCCTTGTCAGCCTAATGTGTTCCCCCGTTACTGTCATAACTGGTTCTCTCCTCTTGCCAGCCTTAATGTATCTCACGTTACTTTCACAACTGGTCCCCTCCCTCCCCTTGCTAGCCTTATTGTGTCCCACGTTAGTGTCACAACTCGTCCCCCTCATCTCCTTGCCAGCCTTAATGTGTCCCACGTTATTGTCACAACTAGTCCCCCTTTCCCTTACCAGTTTTAATGTGTCCCCCGTTACTGTCACAACTGGTCTTCCCCCTCTTCTTGGAAGCCTAATGTGTCCCACGTTCCTTGCAAAACTAGTCCCCACTCCCCTTGCCAGCCTTAATGTGTCCCTTGTTACTGTCACAACTGGTTCCCCTCCCCCTTGCCAGCCTTATTGTGTCACCCGTTACTGTCACAACTGGTCCCCTCACCAATGCCAGCCTAATGTGTCCCCCGTTACTGTCACAACTGATCCTCTCCCCTTGCCAGCCTTAATGTGTCCCCGTTACTGTCACAACTGGTCCTCCCACTCCCCTTGCCAGCCTTAATGTGTCCCCCCGTTGCTGTCACAACTGGTCCCCATCCCCTTGCCAGCCTTAATGTGTCCCTTGTTACTGTCACAAATGGTCCCCATCCCCTTGCCAGCCTAATGTGTCCTACGTTACTCTCCCAACTGGTCCCCTTCCCCTTGCTAACCTAATGTGTCCCCCGTTACTGTCACAAATGGTCCCCCCTCCCCTTGCAGTCTAATGTGTGGCCCGTTACTGTCACAACTACTCCCCGTCCCCTTGCAGCCTAATGTGTCCCACGTTACTGTCACAACTGGTGCCCCTCCTCTTGCAAGCCTTAATATGTCCCCCTGTTACTGTCATAACTGGTCCCCCCTCCCCTTGCCAGCCTTAATGTCTCTCGTTACTGTCACAACTGGTCCCCTCTCCCCTAGCCTGCCTTAATGTGTCCCACGTTACCGTCACAACTGTTCCCCCCCCCCTTGCCAGGCTAATATGTCCTCCGTTACTGTCACAACTGGTTCCCTCTCCCCTAGCCTGCCTTAATGTGTCCCCCGTTATTGTCACAACTGACAATCTCCCTTTGCCAGCCTTAATGTGTCCCCCGTTACTGTCACAACTGATCCTCTCCACTTGCCATCCTTAATATGTCCTCCGTTATTGTCACAACTGACAATCTCCCCTTACCAGCCTTACTGTGTCTCCCGTTACTGTCACAACTGCCTCCTCCTCCTCATGTCAGCCTTAATGTGTCCTACGTTACTGTCACAACTGGTCCCCCCCCTCCTCTTGCCAGCCTTAATGTGTCTCAGGTTACTGTCAAAACTGATCCCCCTTCCCTTGCCAGTATCTATGTGTCCCTCGTTACTGGCAAAACTGGTCCCCCACTCCCCTTGCCATCCTTAATGTGTCCATCGTTACCGTCACAACTGGTTCTCTTCCCTTGCCAGCCTTAATGAATCCCCCGTTATTGTTACAACTTGTCCCCCCTTCTCGTTGCCAGCCTTAATGTGTCCCACATTAATTTCGCAATTGGTCCCCTTCCCCTTGCCAACCTTAATGTGTCCCCCTTTACTGTTACAACTGGTCCCCCCTCCTCTTGCAAGCCTTAATGTGTCCCCCTGTTACTGACATAACTGGTCCCCCTTCCCCTTGCCAGCCTTTATGTGTCCCCCATTACTGTCACAACTGGTCCCCCTCCCTTTGCCAGCCTTAATGTGTCCCCCGTTACTGTCACAACTGATCCTCTCCCCTTGCCAGCCTTAATGTGTCCCCCGTTACTGTCACAACTGACAATCTCCCCTTGCCAGCCTTAATGTGTCCTACGTGCCTGTCACAACTGGTCCCCCCCCTCTTCATGTCAGCCTTAATTTGTCTCAGGATACTGTCACAACTAGTCCCCCTCCTTTTTTGCCAGCCTTAATGTGTCTCCCGTTACTGTCACAACTTGTGCCCCCCCCCCCCTCCCCTTGCCAGCCTGAATGTGTCCTCCGTTACTGTCACAACTGGTCCCCCTCCTCTCCTTGCCAGCCTTAATGTGTCTCCCGTTACTGTTACAACTGGTCCCCCTCCTCTTGCCAGCCTTAATGTGTCTCCCGTTACTGTCACAACTGGTCACCCCCTCCCCTTGCAGCCTATTGTGTCCCCCGTTACTGTCACAACTGGTCCCCGTCTCCTTGCAGCCTAATATGTCCCCGGTTATTGTCACAACTGCTCCCTCCACCCCATTGTCAGCCTAATGTGTCCCCCCGTTATTGTAATAACTGGTCTACTCCTCTTGCCAGCCTTAATGTATCCCATGTTACTTTCACAACTGGTCACCTCCCTCCCCTTTCCAGCCTTATTGTGTCCCACGTTATTGTCACAACTGGCCCCCCTTTCCCTTACCAGTCTTAATGTGTCCTCCGTGACTGTCAAAAGTGGTCCTCCCCCTCCTCTTGCAAGCCTAATGTGTCCCACGTTACTGGCAAAACTGGTCCCCCACTCCCCTTGCCAGCATTAATGTGTCCCTCGTTACTGTCACAACTGGTCCCTCTAACTCCCTCTGCAGCCTAAAGTCTGCCCCGTTACTATCACAACTTGTCCCCACAGTTCCCGTTGCCAGCCTTAATGTGTCCCCCGTTACTGTCACAACTCGTCCCCTCTTCCCCTAGCCAGCCTTAATTTGTTCCCCGTTACTGTCACAACTGGTCCTTCCCTCCCCTGGCCAAACTCAATGTGTCCCCCGTTACTGTTACAACTGGTTTCCCTCCCCTTGCAGCCTAATTTGTCCCCCGTTACTGTCACAACTGATCATCTCCCCTTGCCAGCCTTACTGTGTCCCCCGTTACTGTCACAACTGCCCTCCGCTCCTCTTGCCAGCCTTAATGTGTCCTACGTTACTGTCACAACTGGTCCCCCCTCACCTTGCCAGCTTTAATGTGTCCCCCGGTACTTACACAACAGGTCCCCCTCCCTTAGCCAGCCTTAATGTGTGCCCCGTTATTGTCACAACTGGTCCCCCGTTACTGTCACAACTGGTCCCCCTCCCCTCGATGCCTAATGTGTCTCCCGTTTCTGTCACAACTGCTCCACCTCCCCTTGCCAGCCTTAATGTGCCCTTCGTTACTGTCACAACTGGTCCCCCTGTCCCCCTTGCCAGCCTTAATGTGTCCCACGTAACTGTCACATCTGGTCCCACTCCCCTTGCCAGACTTAATGTGTCTTCCGTTACTGTCACAACTGGTCCCACCACCTCCCCCTGCTGCCTAATGTGTCCCCCGTGACTGTCACAACTGGTCCCCGTCCTCTTGCAAGCCTAATATGTCCCCTGTTACTGTCACAACTGATCCTTTCCCCTTGCCAGGCTTAATGTTTCCCCCCGTTAATCTCACAACTGGTCCCCCCCCCCTTACCAGCCTTAATGTGTCCCCCGTTACTGTCACAACTGATCCTTTCCCCTTGCCAGCCTTAATGTGTCCCCCGTTACTGTCACAATTAATCATCTCCCCTTGCCAGCCTTAATGAGTCTCCTGTTACTGTCACAACTGCTCCCCCTCCCCTTGCTATCCTTAATGTGTCCCACGTTACAGTCACAATTGGTCCCCCCTATCCCTGCCAGTCTTAATGTGTCCCCCGTTACCGTCACAACTGGTCCCCCTATCCTTGCCAGCCTAAATGTGTCCCACGTTATTGTCACAACAGGTCCCTCTCTCATTGCCAGCTGTAATGTCCCATGTTACTGCCATAACTGGTCCTCCCTCCTTTCTCCAGCCTTAATGTGTCCCACGTTACTGTCACAACTGGTTCCCCTCCCCTTGCCAGCCTTAATGTTTCCCACGTTACTGTCACAACTGGTCCCCCTCCCCTTGCCAGCCTTAATATGTCCCACGTTACTGTCACAACTGATCCTCTCCCCTTGCCAGTTTTAATGTGTCCCCCGTTACTGTCACAACTGCCCCCCTAAATCTTGCCAGCCTTAATGTGTCCTACGTTACTGTCACAACTGGTCCCGACCTCCCCTTGCCAGCCTTAATGTGTCTCAGGTTACTGTCAACACTGGTCCCCCCCCCCCTTCCCTTGCCAGCCTTAATGTGTCTCCTGTTACTGTCACAACTGGACACCCCCTCCCCTTGCCAGCCTTAATGTGTCCCCCGTTACTGTCTCAACTGATCCCTTTCCCCTTGCCAGCCTTAATGTGTCCCCCGTTACTGTCACAACTGGTCACCCCCTCCTGCCCCCCTTGCCAACCTTAATGTGTCTCCCATTACTGTCAAACCTTGTCCCCTCCTCCCCTTTATTATGTTGTGGGTTGGAGTCGTGGTGTTGTCGTTGTTGTTGATCCTTCTTTCTGGACAACCCAACCCACAACTCGGTAGAGTGCTTATACTTTACCAGGAGATTACCCTTGGCGCTTCTGGCTCTTGGAGAGGGGCTCAACGTCATACGTTTAGGGGAATGCGGCTTTAATACTTAGCCTCGTTGTCACGTGCACACACCCACTCGAGCCGCTGTGACTCTCCACTATCTCCTTATGTGATATGATCTCCTCAATCCCCTTTGACTTATTAGTTTTCCGTCCTGCCCTGTCCACAGCGGTGGTTCTTTCTCTCTCTCTCCTTTTTTACTACATCCTGGGAAGCCTCACTAGGACAAGGGCAAACACCAGCAAATTTGAATACATTTACTGGACCAAGCATATACACAATATATACACACATATAATAATAATGAATCCTACACTCTATACTATTTTAGTCAGGTTGCACTTCAACACCGTCAGAACTCTATCATCTGCCTATCAAGTGGTATCCTATCATTGAATTCACCACCTAATACTACCAACCTCCTCAAGTAGGTCAAGTCTTATAACACAATGTTGCACTATTAGCAAGAGAATATATATCTATAAACATGTACAAGGAAAACCAGCATATGGCTGCAATAACATAAATGTCATTATAAATGTTCCTTGATACACAACAATGATCAATCGATCTCCCTATCAGTCCTAGAACACATACATCTGTAGGCAATTCAGCCTACGACTGTAACTATACGACAGTATAAACACTCCTCGGCACAAGAATGGCAAACAATCACTCACCTTTCACTGCGTCTTGCACGCTAATGACAACCAAACACTCTATCACCTCCCTACATGTAATCATTTAGAACTTCCCTTCCACATCTGGAAGGGAAGGGACATCTGGATTCACTACCCTGATCTCTTCAGGTTCTTCCGGGTTTATCTACCAGGATCCTCCGCAGCTTCTCCAGGCTGCTACACCATGAAGTTTTCCTTGAGCAACTATGGTGCTTCACTACTTCTACTAGGGTCCTCCACAGCTCTCCTGGCTGCTACACCATGAAGTTTCCTCGAACAGAACTGGAGTTTCGCCACTGGTATTACAGAAGCACGTGACACTCCTCACTGCTTCTCCACACAGCTCGAGGTCCTACTCTTCCACTACTGTGGAGTCTCATCAACTACTCCCTCTGTGCTGGCTTCGAAGTTCTCAGCAACTTCTTCCCCAAAGACAAACCTGCAACCCATTGACACTCCAATAAAAACGTTTCCTTATAAACACATAGACGAAATAATCCACACAATATGTTTGCATCCAACATCTATCTGCTCTCTACATACTGTGAGAGTGGATTCCCTCGTTTGGTCTGGTCCATGCTCCGCCTTGCCAGGCGGCCCTCCTCACTCTGGGAGGATCCTCCGCCGCCAGTCAGTTGGCTTCAGGCGGTCGACTGGAGAGGACGTGCTGCTCATCCCTCCAGCTGTCTCTCTCATCTCCGTCCTCTTATTTAGGCTTCCTGCTTTACCAAAACATGTCTAACTTATCAATAAACATAGCTACTGTCGCTGGGCACACGACCAACTACAAGTAATCACTATAGACTGGCTTAAAATCGTGCTTACCACAGATTGTCTGGTCGAGGGCGCTATCCCTCTGACGGCGTCTGATCAGGGCGCTCCCACGGCCCAGGATAATGTCTCTGGACGGCTTAATAAACACTTCTCGCCGTCCAGGATTTGAGACCACAACGTTCCCAGCTCGATTCCACAGCCGGAACGTCTACACACTTCCTTTCTCTTGGAGATATATTACTAGAGTTCCTTTCTGACAGGAGCTCACGCGGAGTGCAGCTTCCACTCGTGATGTCTGGTACTCAAGTGACTTAAGCTCCTCTCTAAGCGAGCCTCACACCTCCAGCAAATTATCCACATCTCCTAACCAGGGAGCCGGTCGGCCGAGCGGACAGCACGCTGGACTTGTGATCCTGTGGTCCTGGGTTCGATCCCAGGCGCCGGCGAGAAACAATGGGCAGAGTTTCTCTCACCCTATGCTCCTGTTACCTAGCAGTAAAATAGGTACCTGGGTGTTAGTCAGCTGTCACGGGCTGCTTCCTGGGGGTGGAGGCCTGGTCGAAGACCGGGCCGCGGGTACACTAACAAAAAAGCCCCGAAATCATCTCAAGATAACCTCAAGATAATCAGTCATTTATCTGTTTTCTTATTCAATGCCCATAATCTCAAATTGTTTATCAAATCCAACCAACTATTTTACATCTGCATCTTCACCTCTATATTTCCTAGACCTTCTAGTCAGGTCAGGCTTGATAGAATAATTCTCAAAGGGGAGACTCGTTTTTCGGCTACCTGGGATCATAACACCTTGCAGCCTAATGTGTCCCCCGTTACTGTCACAACTGATCCCCCCCTCCCCTTGCAGCCTAATGTGTCCCCCGTTACTGTCACAACTGCTCCCCCCAGTCCCTTGTCAGCGTGTCCCCCTTTACTGTCATAACTGGTCCCCCTCCCCTTGCCAGCATTTATGTATCCCTCGTTACTTTCACAACTGGTCCCCACCCTTCCCTTGCAAGCGTTATTGTGTCCCACGTTACTGTCACAACTGGTCCCCCCTCTCCTTGCCAGCCTTAATGTGTCCCCCGTTACTGTCACAACTGGTCCCCTCCCTCCCTTTGCCAGTCTTAATGTGTCCCCCGTTACTGTCACAACTGATCCTCCCCTTCCTCTTGCAAGCCTAATGTGTCCCACGTTACTGGCAAAACTGGTCCCCCACTCCCCTTGCCAGCCTTAATGTGTCCCTCGTTACTGTCACAACTGGTCCCCCCAACTCCCTTTGCAGCCTAATGTGTCCTACGTTACTGTCACAACTGGCCCCTCCCCTTGCCAGATTTAATGTATCCCTCGTTACTGTCACAACTGGTCCCCCCCTTCCCCTTGCCAGCCTTAATGTGTTCCCCGTTACTGTCATAACTGGTCCCCCCCCCACCACTTGCCAGCCATAATGTGTCCTACGATACAGTCACAGCTGGTCCAAAACCCTTACCAGCCTTAATGTGTCCCTTGTTACTGTCACAACTGGTCCCCCTTCCCTTGCCAGCCTTATTGTGTCACCCGTTACTGTCACAACTGGTTCCCCCAACTCCCCTTGCAGCCTAATGTGTCCCACCATTACTGTCACAACTAGTCCCCCTCCCATTGCAGCCTAATGTGTCGCACGTTACTGTCACAACTGGTCCCCCTCCTCTTGCAAGCCTTAATTTGTCCCCAGTTACTGTCACATCTTGTCCCCCCTCCCCTTGCCAGCCTTAATGTTCCCCCCCGTTACTGTCAGAACTGGCCCCCCCCTCTTCTTGCCAGCCTTAATGTGTCCCCCGTTACTGTCACAACTGGTCCCCCATCACCTGGAAAACCTCAATGTCTCCCACGTTACTGACACAACTGGTTCCCCCTCCCCAACTCCAACCTTCCCCAACACAACTCATGGGAGCCGGTCGGCCGAGCGGACAGCACGCGGGACTTGTGATCCTGTGGTCCTGGGTTCGATCCCAGGCGCCGGCGAGAAACAATGGGCAGAGTTTCTTTCACCCTATGTCCCCTGTTACCTAGCAGTAAAATAGGTTCCTGGGTGTTAGTCAGCTATCACGGGCTGCTTCCTGGGGGTGGAGGCCTGGTCGAGGACCGGGCCGCGGGGCCACTAAAAGCCCCGAAATCATCTCAAGATAACCTCAAGATAACCTCCCCTTGCAGGCTAATGTTTCCCCAATTGCTGTCACAACTGGTCCCCCCTCCCCTTGCATGCCTTAATGAGTCCCATGTTACTGTCACAACTGGTCCCCTTCTCCACTTGCCATCCTTAATGTGTCCCCCGTTACTGTCACAAATGCTCCCCCCTCTATCCTTCTCAGCTTTAATGTGTCCCCTGTTGGTGTCACAAATGGTCCCTCTCCCCTTGCTAGCTTTAATGTGTTCCACGTTACTGTCACAACTGTTCCCCCTCCCCTTACCAGCCTTAATGTGTCCCCCGTTACTGTCACAACTGGTCCTCCCTCCCCTTACCAGCCTTAATGTGTCCCACGTTACTGTCACAACTGGTCCTCCCCCCTCACCTTGCCAGCCTTAATTTGTTCCACGTTACTGTCACAACTGGTTTCCCTCCTCTTGTCAGCATTAATGTGTCCCTCGTTACTGTCACAACTTGTCCCCCGAACTCCCTTTGCAGCCTAATGTGTCCCCCGTTACTGTCATAACTGCCCCCCCCCCTCCCCTTGCCAGCCTTAATGTATCCCACGTTACTGTCACAACTGGTCCTTCACCTCCCCTTGCCAGCCTTAATGTGTCCCACGTTACTGTCAAAACTGGTCCCCCTCCTATTGCCAGCATTAATGTGTCTCTCGTTACTGTCACAACTGGTCCCCCCAACTCCCCTTGCAGCCTAATGTGTCCCCCGTTACTGTCACAACTGCCCCCTTTCCTTTGCCAGCCATAATGTGTCCCCCGTTACTGTCACAACTAGTCCCCTATCCTTGCCAGCCTTAATGTGTCCCCCGTTACTTTCACAACTGGTCCCCCTCTCTCCTTGCCATCGTTAATGTGTCCCACGTTACTGTCACAACTGGCCCCCCCCTCTCTTTGCCAGCTGTAATGTGTCCCACGTTACTGTCACAACTGGTTCCCCCTCCCCTTGCCAGCCTAAATGGGTCCCACGTTACTGTCACAACAGGTCCCCCTTCCCATGCCAGCCTTAATGTGTTGCCTGTTACTGTCACAACTGGTCCCCTTCTCCTTGCAGCCTAATGTATCCCCCGTTACTGTCACAACTGCTCTCCCTCCATTTGCCAGCCTTTATGTGTCCCCCGTTTCTGTCACAACTGGTCCCCCCTATCCTTGCCAGCCTTAATGTGTCCCTCGTTACTGTCACAACTAGTCTTCCTATCCTTGCCAGCCTTAATGTGTCTCACGTTACTGTCGCAACTGGTCCCCCTCCTCGGGCTAGCCTTAATGTGTCCCACGTTACTGTCACATCCGGTCTCCCTCTCCTTGCCAGCCTTAATGTGTCCCCCGTTACTGTCACAACTGGTCCCCCCCCCCTCCCCGTGCCAGCCTTAATGTGTCCCACGTTACTGTTACAACTGGCCCGCACCTCTCCTTGCCAGCCTTAATGTGTCCCTCGTTACTGTCACACGTGGTGCCCCACCTCCCCTTGCCAGCCTCAATGTGTCCCCCGTTAATGTCACAACTGGTCCCCATCTCCTTGCCAACCTTAATGTGTTCCCCGTTACTGTCACAACTGGTCGGCCTCCCCCCTCCCTGTGCCAGCATTAATGAGTCCCCCGTTACTGTCACAACTGCCCCCCCCCACGCCCTTGTCAGCCTAATATGTCCCCCGTTACTGTCATAACTGGTCCCCTCTCCTTGCCATCCTTAATGTATCCCACGTTACTTTCACAACTGGTCCCCACCCTCCCCTTTCCAGCCTTTTTGTGTCCCACGTTACTGTCACAACTGGTCCCCCCTCTTCTTGCCAGCCTAATTGTGTCCCACGTTACTGTCACAACTGGTCCCCCCTCCTCTTGCCAGTCTTAATGTGTCTCTTTACTGTCACAACTGGTCGTCCCTTTTATTCCCCTTGCAGCCTAATGCGTACCTCATTACTGGCAAAACAGGTCCCCCACATCCCTTGCCAGCCTTAATGTATCCCCTGTTGCTCTCACATCCTGTCCCACCCCTCCCGTTGTCAGCCATATTGTGTCCCACGTTACTCTCACAACTGGTCGCCCTCCCCTTGCCAGCCTTAATATGTACCCCGTTACTGTCACAACTGGTCCCCTCCCCTTGCCAGCCTTAATTTGTCCTTTGTTACTGTCACAACTGGGCCCCCCTCCCCTTGCCAGCCATATTGTGTCACCCGTTACTGTCACAACTGATCCCCCTCCCTTTGCCCGCCTAATGTGTCCCCCGTTACTGTCACAACTGGTCCCCCCACTTCCCTTACAGCCTAATGTGCTCCCCGTTACTGTCACAACTATTCCCCCTCCCCTTGCAGCTTAATGTGTCCCACATTAATGTCACATCTGGTCTTTCTCTCCTTGCGAGCCTTAATGTGTCCCCCGTTACTGTCACAACTGGTCCACTCCTCCCCGTGCCAGCCTTAATGTGTCCCCCGTTACTGTCACAACTGATCCCCTCCTCCCGGTGCCAGCCTTAATGTGTCCCACGTTACTGTCACAACTGGTCCCCCTCCCCGGGCCAGCCTTAATGTGTCTCACGTTAATGTCACAAGTGGTCCCCACCTCCGCTTGCCAACCTTAATGTGTTCGCCGTTACTGTCGCCACTTGTCTCCTCCCCCTTGCAGCCTAATGTGTCCCCCGTTACTGTCACAACTGATCCTCTTCCGGTGCCTCCCCAACTTTTTATTGTATTGGACCCCATGGTCCCCCCTCTTATTTGTGGGGTGATGGACCCCATGCATTCCCCCTCTTGTTGGTGGTAGTGGACCCCATGCCCCACTCTTGATGTCTCCATCTTCACTACACCTTACACATTTTCACTACACCTTCTCCATCTTCACTACACATTCTCCATCTTCACTACACCTTCTCCATCTTCACTACACCTTCTCCATCTTCACTACACCTTCCCATCTTCACTACACCTCCTCCATCTTCATTACTCCTTCCCATCTTCACTACATCTTCTCTTTCTTCAATACATCTTTTCCATCTTCTCTATACATTCTCCATCTTCGCTACACCTCCTCCATCTTCACTACACCTTCTCCATCTTCACTGCATCTTCTCTATACCTTCTCCATCTTCGCTACATCTTCTCCATCTTCACTAAACCTTCTCCATCTTCACTACACCTTCACCATCTTCACTACATATTTTCCATCTTCTCTACAACTTCCTCATCTTCACTAATCCTTCTCCATCTTCACTACACCGTCTCCATCTTCACTACACCCTTACAATCTTCACTACATCTTCTCCATCACTGCACATTCTCCATCTTCTCTACACCTTCTCCATCTTCACTACACCTTCTCCATCTTCACTACACATTCTCCATCTTCACTACACATTCTCCATCTTTTCTACACCTTCTCCATCTTCACTACACCTTCTCCATCTTCACTACACATTCTCCATCTTCTCTACACCTTCTCCATCTTCACTACACATTCTCCATCTTCACTACACCTTCTCCATCTTCAATACACCTTTTCCATCATCTCTACACCTTCTCCATCTCTCTACACACTCTCGACCAACCACTTGGGCTGGACGGTAGAGCGACGGTTTCGCTTCATGTAGGTCGGCGTTCAAGTGGTTGGGCACCATTCCTTTCCCCGTCCCATCGCAAATCCTTATCTTGACCCCTTCCAAGGGCTATATAGTGTTAATTGCTGGGCGCTTATACCCTCTCCATCTCCACTACACATTCTCTGTACTCAGTACACCGAGTCTGTCCCAACTATACCCAGCTCTTGCCCAATAGAGCCTATCCATCCCTACTACTCACTGTCTGTCCCTATTACACCCTGTGCTCCCTCGCTAAAACTTATTCCTTTCTCACTGCATCCTGTCCTCCCCCCACTACACCCCCTGTCCATCCCGACTTCACCCCCTGCCCGCCCACCCTACTTCCTGTCCATCCCGACAACACCCTATCCCGCACAATACACCAATGTCCATCCTAGCTACTTTAGGTACATGCTTGCTATCCTCACTGAGTTATGTTATTGTATAGGGAGTGTTATGGAGGAGTCGTGGTTGATGCCTGTCCCCCTTGAAAAGGAATAGACCCTTGCACCCCTTTACGAAGTCCGTCGATGTGAAATAGAAAACGAAAACTCTATCATGTGTAGCATTTGTTGACATTTTTGGGCAGTCGGATCCTGATGGAAAACGAATGTCCACCTGTCGTAATATCTGGCCTGCTCCGCTATCTGGGCCGGCGCCACCTGTCGTACCATCCGGCCTGCTCCGCCATCCGGCCTATTCTTATCTTCCCTTATCGAAGCAGAAACATTCCCTCCTGACTAATATTACGTTTATCTGTGATATTAAGACGACGAGACGGAAGGAGTGGTCCGCTGCCGGTATTGGCGCGACGGGCGGCCTTACTGATATTGTTACATAGTAATTTACCTGTCAACTATGGGGTGTACGACAAGCAAAACCTCCAAGGATGGAGAGGATGAGGTGAGGAAAGGTGAACAGAAGAAGAAGAAGGAGGAGAAGAAGCACAAGAAGAAGGAGGAGAAGCAGAAGAAGAAGAAGAAGAAGCAGAAGAAGGAGATGATGATGATGAAGGAGGAGATGAAGAAGGACGAGAAGGAGAAGGAAAAGAAGAAGGAGGAAGAAAAGAAGGAGGAGGAGAAGGAGAAGAAGGAGGAAAAGGAGGAGAAGACACACACACCGCCCCCACAGCACTGTGACCCTCGCCCAGTACAACCCCCATTTATAAGGAGGAAAAACAAGAGAAGAGCTCCGGAACCTCCGGGCCCACCCCCAACACTGCCCCCACTGAACCGTGACCCCCCTCCAGTACCGCCCTCACCTCCTCCACTTCTCTGTGACCAGCTCCCACCTCCCCCGCTCCTCTGTGACCCTCCCCCAGTACAACCCCCATTTATAAGGAGGAAAAACAAGAGAAGAGCTCCGGAACCTCCGGGCCCACCCCCAATACTGAACCCACTGAACCGTGACCCCCCTCCAGTACCGCCCTCACGTCCTCCACTCCTCTGTGACCAGCCCCCACCTCCCCCGCTCCTCTGTGACCCTCCCCCAGCACAACCCCCATTTATAAGGAGGAAGAACAAGAGAAGTGCTCCGGAACCTCCGGGCCCCACCCCCAATACTGCCCCCACTGAACCGTGACTTCTCCAATACCGCCCTCACCTCCTCCACTTCCCTGTGACCCCCAGTACCGACCCCCCACTCCTCTGTGGCCCCCACCCGCTACTCAGTGACCTCCCCCGCTTCTCCGTAACCCCCCTTCCCTTCCGTTATTGCGTGTCCTGTTGGTAACAACGGGAGTGGCAGCAGTGTGTGTGTGTGTGTGTGTGTACTCACCTATTTGTGCTTGCGGGAGTTGAACTCTGGCTCTTTGGTCCCGCCTCTCAATTTCAATCAACAGTTGTACATATTCCTAAGCCTACTGGGATCTATCATATCTACATTTGAAACTCTGTATGGAGTCAGCCTCCACCACATCACTGCTTAATGCATTCGATCTGTTAACTACTCTGACACTGAAAAAGTTCTTTCTAACGTCCCTGTGGCTCATTTGGGTACTCAGTTTCCACCTGTGTCCTCTTGTTCGCCTTCCACCCGTGTTAAACAGTTTATCTTTATCTACCCTATCAATTCCTCTGAGAATTTTGTAGGTAGTGATCATATCTCCCCTTACTCTTCTGTCTTCCAGTGTCGTGAGGTGTATTTCACTCAGCCTTTCCTCGTATCTCATGCCTCTTAGTTCTGGGACTAGCCTAATAGCATACATCTGAACTTTTTTAAGCATCGCGATGTGCTTGACAAGGTATGGGCTCCATGCTGGGGCCACATACTCCAGGATTGGTCTTACATATGTGGTATACAAGGTTCTGAATGATTCCTAACACAGGTTCCAGAAGGCAGTTCTGATGATAGCCAGCCTCGCATACGCCTCAGATGTTAATTTCTTGATGTGGGCTTCAGGAAACAGGTTTGGTGTAATATCAACTCCTAGAGCTTTCTCTCTGTCCATTTCATATAGGTCTTCATCTCCCATTCTGTATCCTGTGTCCGGCCTCCTGTTTCCATAGCCTTTTTTCATTACCTTACATTTACTCGGGTTGAACTTTAGTAGCCATTTGCTGGACCATTCATTCAGTCTGTCTAGGTCATCTTGTAGTCTCATTCTGTCTTTCTCCGTCTTAATCCTCCTAATAATTTTTGCATCATCAGCAAACAATGAGAGGAATGATTCTATACCCTCTGGTAGATCATTTACATATATCAGAAACAGTATGGGTCCAAGGACTGAACCCTGCGGGACTCCACTGGTGACGTCTCGCCAGAGACCTCATCCCTCACAGTGACTCGCGTTCTTCTGTTACTTAGGTACTTCCTTATCCTATGGAGTACCTTTCCTTTCACTCCTGCCTGCATCTCCAGCTTTCGCACTAGTCTCTGATGTGGTACTGTGTCAAAAGGCTTTCTGACAATCCAAAAATATGCAGTCTGCCCACCCCTATCTTTCCTGCCTGATTGGTTGCCTGATCTGGAACTTCTCTTTGCTCTAATGCAAAGACTTCCTGGAAATTCTTATTGAGTTCCTCGCACACTTCTTTGTCGTTTGTAGTGAATCTGTCTGCCCCTATCCTCAGTTTTATTACCTGTTCTTTCACTGTTTTCTTTCTCCTGATGTGGCTGTGCAGCAATTTAGGTTGAGTGTTAGTCTTGTTTGTTGTGTTGTTTTCATATTGCCCTTCTGCCTCTCTTCTCACCTGGACATATTCATTCCTGGCTTTCTGGTATCCTTCTCTGCTCTCACGTGTCCAGTTATTTCTATAGTTTCTCCACGCTCTTTTACTTAGTTGCTTAGCTAGTTTACATCTCTGATTAAACCATGGGTTTCTCATCTGCTTTAATTTTTTTTCCTTTTGGGCTGGGTTAAACTTTTCTGCTGCCTCATTACACTTCTTCGTGATGTATTCCATCATGCCTTGGGCCGTCTTTCCCCTGAGCTCTGTTTCCCAAGTTATATCTGTTAGGAATTTTCTTAGCTCCTTATAGTTTCCCTTATGGAATGCTAGCCTTTTGCTTTCAGCTCCCTTTCTCGAGTACTTTGACCCTTCTTCGACCAGATACTCAAATGTCAGTACACTGTGATCGCTCATTCCTACTGGGGCCTCGAAGTCAATTTCCCTTATATTGGAGTCATTCAGAGTGAAGACTTAGTCGAATCTCGCTGGTTCATCATTTCACCTCATTCTTGTGGCTTCTCTGACATGCTGACTTAAACGTTTTTTGTTGCCAATTCTAGTAGTTTAGCTCTCCATGTTTCCTCTCCTCCATGCGGTTCCTTGTTCTCCCAGTCTGTCCTTCCGTGATTGAAGTCCTCCATGATGAACAGATGGGATCGAATTCTACAGGCAGCAGAGGCTGCCCTCTCAATTATATTATTAACTGCCATATTGTTTCTGTCATACTCTTGCCTGGGTCTTCTGTCGTTTGGTGTAGGATTATATATCACTGCTACTACTACTCTTGGTCCTCCCATTGTCAGGGTGCCAGTTAAGTAGTCTCTAAACCCCTCGCAGCCTGAGATAACCAACCCCTTGAAACTCCATTCCTTTCTCATGAATAGGGCCACTCTGCCAACACTTCCTCTCTTTCCTTATTACAGTGTAGTCCTGGGGAACACCACATTCGTTATGATTCCTGAGAGTTTTGTTCCGTGAGTCCCATTACATCTGGGTTTACTTCTTGCGCTCTTTCCCTAAGTTCACTTGCCTTGCTTGAAATCCCATCTATTTTTGAGTACATCACCTGGAAGCTGACTCTTTTCTGTCCATCCTCAGTTCCTGTTGATTCCACTGGAGTAGGTTAACTTGGAGGGCCCAGGATGGGGAGGAGTTAGGGGGGGGAGACCTGGGTTATGAGAGGGGCTGAGGGTAAGAGGGACCCTTAGAGGGTCCCCCTTACCCTCAGAAAAGAGGGCTTAATGGGGAGGGGGATAAAGGAGGGCTCTGGGGGGTGGGGGAGAATGGAGGGCTTAGGGTGGTAGGAGAAAAGGGGTTGCTTGGGAAATGGGTAAGAAGGGCGGGCTTAGGGGAGTTGGGTGGGTTTGGGGGAGTAGGGAGGGTTGGGGAGGTGGAGAGGGAAAGCCTTGAGGAGAGGGGGTGAGTTGGGGGTGGGTGGTCCAGGTTGCCACTCAGTGGAGGGGTTCGTAGGGGCTAGAGCACGTAGGGCTTCTACTGGGTGGGAGGTGGGTGCGATCCTCCTCCTCCCACTGGGGCTGTTGAACTGACTGTGGTGGATTCCCCACTCCCTTCTGGGATCATAGGGTTCTGGGCTGTGGCTCCCAGATTCCTGTATCTCTCTATGCGCTCCTTCCTTGCTGCTGCTACCCTCAATCTCTCCTCCCTGGTCATATCCCTCTGCAGGAATACCTTTTTGAACTTCAGTACATTGAATAGGCTGCTCTTCTTTGCAAAAATTTCTTCTTTTAAGGCCTCACTTTTGAAATCCACTTTTATCACTCGATCTCTATCCATGTTGTACTGGCCAATCCTGAAATAGTGTTCTATATTCTGTTCTTCCCTCTCCATCTGTACCCCTTCAAGGATCTCCTTAACTGTGGCTCTGTCCATACCTCTCCTCTCATCTGGCCTGGCCCCAATTTGCTCCTTAATACCAACTACAATTACTGCTCTTTTCCTCTCTATCAGTCGGCTAGTGCAACTTGCTGCTTCCTGAGAAGTAGCAACTTTCATGGCAATTTCCTTTACTGCAGAGACAACTTATGGGGTCCTCCGAAGTATGTCTGCAAATGAGGGTTGAGTTGTAGAAGTCCCTTCTGTGGATACATTACCATCTTCCTGAGGGCTGGTTCGTCTCTCGTATTGGTGAGGATTCTCTTTCAGTCATTTAATCTCCTCTTTTGCCTCATTCAGCTCGTCCTGCAGGTTGGCTACCTTTTTCCCCCATTACCCTCAGCTCCTCCCTGATGCCTCTCCACATATGAAAGAGTATCTCCTGATGCGAGTCATCTTGTCCTTCCCCTCCCTCCGTATTACGTCTTCCCCCTGCCATGCTTGTTTCCTATTCCAGTTCTCCAATCCAATGAGTGGGAGGGTGTGTGTGTGTGTGTGTGTGTTTCCTATTCAAATTTTCCAGTCCAATGGGTGTGTGTGTGCGTGTGTGTGTGTGTGTGTGTGTGTGTGTGTGTGTGTGTGTGTGTGTGTGTGTGTGTGTGTGTGTGTGTGTGTGTGTGTGTGTGTGTGTGTGTGTGTGTGTGTGTGTGTGTGTGTGTGTGTGTGTGTGTGTGTGTGTCTGTGTGCGTGTGTGTGTGTGTGTGTGTGTGTGTGTGTGTGTGTGTGTGTGTGTGTGTGTGTGTGTGTGTGTGTGTGTGTGTGTGTGTGTGTGTGTGTGTGTGTGTGTGTGTGTGTCTGTGTGCGTGTGTGTGTGTGTGTGCGGGTGTGTGTGTGTGTGTGTGTGTGTGTGTGTGTGTGTGTGTGTGTGTGTGTGTGTGTGTGTGTGTGTGTGTGTGTGTGTGTGTGTGTGTGTGTGTGTGTGTGTGTGTACTTACCTAATTGTGCTTGCGGGGGTTGAGCTCTGGCTCTTTGGTCCCGCCTCTCAACCGTCAATCAACTGGTGTACAGATTCCTGAGCCTATTGGGCTCTATCATATCTACATTTGAAACTGTGAATGGAGTCAGCCTCCACCACATCACTTCCTAATGCATTCCATTTGCTAACTACTCTGACACTGAAAAAGTTCTTTCTAACGTCTCTGTGGCTCATTTGGGTACTCAGCTTCCACCTGTGTCCCCTTGTTCGCGTCCCACCAGTGTTGAAAAGTTCGTCCTTGTTTACCCGGTCGATACCCCTGAGGATTTTGTAGGTTGTGATCATGTCCCCCCTTACTCTTCTGTCTTCCAGTGTCGTGAGGTGCATTTCCCGCAGCCTTTCCTCATAACTCATGCCTCTTAGTTCTGGGACTAGTCTAGTAGCATACCTTTGGACTTTTTCCAGCTTCGTCTTGTGCTTGACAAGGTACGGGCTCCATGCTGGGGCCGCATACTCCAGGATTGGTCTTACATATGTGGTGTACAAGATTCTGAATGATTCCTTACACAGGTTCCTGAACGCCGTTCTGATGTTAGCCAGCCTCGCATATGCCGCAGACGTTATTCTCTTTATGTGGGCTTCAGGAGACAGGTTTGGTGTGATATCAACTCCTAGATCTTTCTCTCTGTCTGTTTCATTAAGTACTTCATCTCCTATTCTGTATCCTGTGCCTGGCCTCCTGTTTCCACTGCCTAGTTTCATTACTTTGCATTTACTCGGGTTGAACTTCAACAGCCATTTGTTGGACCATTCACTCAGTCTATCCAGGTCATCTTGTAGCCTCCTACTATCATCCTCTGTTTCAATCCTCCTCATAATTTTTGCATCGTCGGCAAACATTGAGAGGAACGAATCTATACCCTCTGGGAGATCATTTACATATACCAGAAACAGTATAGGTCCAAGGACTGACCCCTGCGGGACTCCACTTGTGACGTCTCGCCAATCTGAGACCTCACCCCTCACACAGACTCGTTGTCTCCTGTTGCTTAGGTATTCCTCTATCCACCGGAGTACCTTCCCTCTCACTCCAGCCTGCATCTCCAACTTTCGCACTAGCCTCTTGTGGGGCACTGTATCAAAGGCTTTCTGACAATCCAAAAATATGCAGTCTGCCCACCCTTCTCTTTCTTGCCTTATTTTTGTTGCCTGGTCGTAGAATTCAAGTAACCCTGTGAGGCAGGACCTGCCATCCCTGAACCCATGTTGATGCTGTGTTACAAAGTTCCTTCGCTCGTGTGTGTGTGTGTGTGTGTGTGTGTGTGTGTTTGTGTGTGTGTGTGTGTGTTTGTGTGTGTGTGTGTGTGTGTGTGTGTGTGTGTGTGTGTGTGTGTGTGTGTGTGTGTACTCACCTAGTTGTACTCACCTAGTTGTGTCTGCAGGATCGAGCATTGACTCTTGGATCCCGCCTTTCGAGCATCGGTTGTTTACAGCAATGACTCCTGTCCCATTTCCCTATCATACCTGGTTTTAAAATTATGAATAGTATTTGCTTCCACAACCTGTTCCTGAAGTGCATTTCATTTTCCCACTACTCTCACGCTAAAAGAAAACTTCCTAACATCTCTGTGACTCATCTGAGTTTCAAGCTTCCATCCTTGTCCCCTCGTTCTGTTACTATTCCGTGTGAACATTTCGTCTATGTCCACTCTGTCAATGCCTCTGAGTATCTTATACGTTCCTATCATGTCCCCTCTCTCCCTTCTTCTTTCTAGTGTCGTAAGGCAACGTTTCCTGAGGCGCTCCTCATACTCCATCCCTCGTAGCTCTGGGACGAGTCTCGTCGCAAACCTCTGAACCTTTTCCAGTTTCATTATATGCTTCTTCAGATGGGGACTCCATGATGAGGCGGCATACTCTAAGACGGGTCTCACGTAGGCAGTGTAAAGCGTCCTAAATGCCTCCTTACTTAGGTTTCTGAATGATGTTCTAACTTTTGCCAGTGTAGAGTACGCTGCTGACGTTATCCTATTTATATGTGCCTCAGGAGATAGATTAGGTGTTACGTCCACCCCCAGGTCTCTTTCGCGCGTCGTCACAGGTAGCCTGTTCCCCTTCATTGTGTACTGTCCCTTTTGTCTCCTATCTCCTAGTCCCATTTCCATAACTTTACATTTGCTCGTGTTGAATTCCAATAGCCATTTCTCTGACCATCTCTGCAACCTGTTCAGGTCCTCTTGGAGGATCCTGCAATCCTCATCTGTCACAACTCTTCTCATCAACTTTGCGTCATCCGCAAACATCGACATAAAGGACTCTACGCCTGTAAACATGTCGTTAACATAAACAAGAAATAGAATTGGTCCCAGCACCGATCCTTGTGGTACTCCACTTGTTACTGTTCGCCAGTCCGACTTCTCGCCCCTTACCGTAACTCTTTGGCTCCTTCCTGTTAGGTAGTTCCTTATCCATGCTAGGACCTTTCCCCCCACCCCCGCCTGCCTCTCGAGCTTGAACAGCAGTCTCATGTGCGGTACTGTATCAAAGGCTTTTTGGCAGTCCAGAAATATGCAATCTGCCCAACCATCTCTGTCCTGTCTTATCCTGTGTGTGTGTGTGTACTCACCTAGTTGTACTCACCTAGTTGTGTTTGCGGGGGTTGAGCTCTGGCTCTTTGATCCCGCCTCTCAACCGTCAATCAACAGGTGTACAGATTCCTGAGTCTATTGGGCTCTATCATATCTACACTTGAAACTGTGTATGGAGTCAGCCTCCACCACATCACTTCCTAATGCATTCCATTTGTCAACCACTCTGACACTAAAAAAGTTCTTTCTAATATCTCTGTGGCTCATTTGGGCACTCAGTTTCCACCTATGTCCCCTTGTGCGTGTTCCCCTTGTGTTAAATAGACTGTCTTTATCTACCCTATCAATTCCCTTCAGAATCTTGAATGTGGTGATCATGTCCCCCTAACTCTTCTGTCTTCCAACGAAGTGAGGTTTAATTCCCGTAGTCTCTCCTCATGGCTCATACCTCTCAGCTCGGGTACTAGTCTGGTGGCAAACCTTTGAACCTTTTCCAATTTAATCTTATGCCTGACTAGATATGGACTCCATGCTGGAGCCGCATACTCCAGGATTGGTCTGACATATGTGGTAAATAATGTTCTGAAAGATTCCTTACACAAGTTTCTAAAGGCCGTTCTTATGCTAGCCAACCTGGCATATGCGGCTGATGTTATCCTCTTGATATGAGCTTCAGGGGACGGGTCTGGCATGATATCAGCCCCCCAGGTCTTTCTCTCTCTCTGCCTCTTGAAGTATTTCATCTCCTAAATGATACCTTGTATCTGGTCCCCTACTCCCTACACCTATTTTCATTACATTACATTTGCTTGGGTTAAACTCTAACAACCATTTGTTCGACCATTCCTGCAGCTTGTCCAGGTCTTCTTGAAGCCTCAAGCTATCCTCCTCTGTCCTAATCTTCTGATAATTTTGGCGTCGTCAGCAAACATTGAGAGGAATGAGTCTGTACCCTCTGGGAGATCATTTACGTACATCAGAAACAGGATAGGTCCGAGTACAGAGCTCTGTGGGACTCCATTTGTGACTTCCCGCCAATCTGAGGTCTCACCCCTCACTGTAATTCTCTGCTTCCTATTGCTTAGATACTCCCTTATCCACTGGAGCGCCTTACAAGTTACTCCTGCCTGTTTCTCCAGCTTATGCATCAGCCTTTTATATGGTACTGTATCAGAGGCTTTCGGACAGTCCAAAAAAATGCAGTCTGCCCATTCTTCTCAATTGTGCTTAATCTTGGTTACCTGATCGTAGAATTCTATTAAGCTTATAAGGCAAGATTTATCCTCCCTGAACCCATGTTGATGGGTTGTCACGAAGTCCCTTCTCTCCAGATGTGTTACTAGGTTTTTCCTCACGATCTTGTCCATCACCTTGAGGGGTATACACGTTAAGGATACTGGCCTGTAGTTCAGTGCCTCTTGTCTGTCACCCTTTTTGTATATTGGGACTACATTAGCCGTCTTCCATATTTCTGGTAGGTCTCCCGTTTCCAGTGACCTACTATACACTATGGAGAGTGGCAAACAAAGTGCTCCTGCACACTCTTTCAATACCCATGGTGAGATTCCGTCCGGCCCAACAGCTTTTCTCACGTCCAGCTCCAATAGGTACTTCTTGACCTCATCTCTTGTAATTTCGAACCCTTCCACGGTCGCCTGGTTTGCTGCCACCTCTCCTTGTTCGATTGTAAAGACCTCCTGGAACCATTTGTTGAGTTCTTCACACACCTCTTTGTCATTCTCTGTGTACCTGTCCCCACCCGTCCTAAGTTTCATCACCTGTTCCTTCACTGTTGTCTTCCTCCTGATGTGACTGTGTAGTAGCTTAGGTTCGGTCTTGGCTTTATTAGCTATATCATTTTCATACCTTTCCTCAGCTGCTCTTCTCTCACTAACATACTCGTTCCTGGTTCTCTTGTATCTCTCTCTACTTTCTGGTGTTCTTTTATTACGGAAGTTCCTCCACGTACTTTTGTTCAGCTCCTTTGCTTTCATACATTCCCTATTAAACCACGGATTTTTCTTTTGCTTTTTCCTGTCGGGACGGGATAAACCTGCTTACACCCTCCTGACATTTTTGGTGATATAGTCCATTATGTCTTGTACAGACATGGTTCTGAGTTCTGTGTCCCATGGTATATCCCTTAGGAATTTATTCATCTCCTCATAATTTCCCTTTTGGTACACCAGGCCTTTGTTTCCCAGTTCTTTTTGGGGGGAGATAATTCCAAGCTCAACCAGGCACTCAAAGCTCAATACACTATGATCACTCATTCCTAAGGTGACTTCCAACTTAACTTCCCTTATATTCGACTCATTTAGGGTAAATGTCAGTTCAAGCAAAGCTGGTTCATCCTCTCCACTCATTCTTGTCGGTCCCTTGACGTGTTGACTTGAAACGTTTCTTGTTGCCACGTCCAGCAGCTTAGCTCTCCATGTGTCTGGTCCTCCATATGGGTCTCTGTTACCCCAATCTTTCTTCCCGTGGTTGAAGTCTCCCATGATTAGTAGTCTGGATCCGTTCCTGTTAGCCACAAAAGCTGCTCTCTATTATACTGATGGTGACCATGTTGTTTCTATCATATTCCTGTCTGGGTCTTCTGTCGTTCGGTGGGGGATTATATATGACTATTACTAAAATTTTCAGTCCTCCAGTTGCTATGGTGCCTGATATGTAGTCACTGAAACCGTCACAGCTCTGATTAACCATCTCTTCAAAACTCCAACCTTTTCTTATCAGCAAAGCTACACCAGCTCCTCCTCTCCTTTCTCTCTCTTTCCTCACTACATAGTAGTTCTGTGGAAACACTGCATTTGTTATGGTTTCCATTATCTTTGTTTCTGTGAGTGCTATTATGTCTGGGTTTTCTTCTAGTGCCCATTCTCCGAGTTCACTTGTTTTATTTGTAATCCCATCCATGTTAGTGTACATTGCCTTGAAGCTCACTTTCTTCTGTTCATTTTCTTGTCCCCTTCTAGGCGAGAGTTCAACTGGTGGGGAAAGGTGTTCCCTGGGTGTGAAGATCTGTGAAGTGGTTTGCAGGGTCTCAGAGGATTTTGGGGTGGGGGTGGGGGGGGTTCAAGGGAAGGGGGGGCAGGTAGGGTATGGGGTAAGGAAACACCCCATACCCTAGAAAGGGTAGAGAAAGGTAGGAGGGATAGGGAGGGTATGGGATGAAGGGGGAGGGGGGACAGGGGGAAAGGCGGGAGGGGGGTGCATGGTGGGAATGGGGATGAGGTAACAGTTTATGAATGGGGTGGGGAGGAGGGAGGATTGGGTTTTGAGTGGGGGCAGGTAGGGTGAGGGGGAAGGGAGGGTTTCTATGCAGAGGGGGGTGGTGGTCTTGCCCTCTCCTCTGGGATGTTGGTTGTGGGCTCCTTTCTTGTCTCTGGGACTGTTGTGTTGGGAGCTGTGATTTCCAGGTTTAATCCTCTCTCCCTGCGCTTCCTCCTTGCCTCTGCTGCCCTGTCTGTCTCCTCCTTCGTCCTGTCCCTCTGCAGGAATACTATTTTGTATTTCTCCACATACTGCAGATGACTATTCTTTTCTAGAATAGCCATCTTCGTGTTCTCGTTTGTAAACACCACCTTTACCAGTCGGTTTCTGTCCTTGTTTTACCAGCCCAACCTGAAAACCTTCTCAATGTTTTGTTCAG
This sequence comes from Procambarus clarkii, assembly GCF_040958095.1. NCBI lineage: Eukaryota > Metazoa > Arthropoda > Malacostraca > Decapoda > Cambaridae > Procambarus > Procambarus clarkii. Next base: position 21,508,177 of record NC_091160.1, read on the forward strand.
CCCCTTCCACCTGTAACCCCTTCAGTATCCCATGTACTGCCACTCTGTCCTTGCTAATCCATTCTTGCCTATTGGATCCTTCCTGTTCTTTGATGTCTACAACTACCACTGATCTTTTTCTTTTCAGCAGCTGACTGGTGCACATTGCTCCTTCCTGTGAGGTAGCTGCTTGCATTACTACCTCTTTCACTGTGTCCATTGCTTCACTTGAGCGCGTTTCGTAAAACTTATTACATTTTCAAAGACTTTAGTTTACACATACACAACTGAATAGAACTTACACATCTCCGATTTGTTTATATCTACATTTGGACCAATAGACTTTCTACAATCACTTCCATTCAATACCCATTGTTTCGTGTTCTGTCTTGTGTTGATGAAATTAATACCCTATTAATACCACCTCACCCCATCCACCTCACTCAAATGTAGATATAAACAAATCGGAGATGTGTAAGTTCTATTCAGTTGTGTATGTGTAAACTAAAGTCTTTGAAAATGTAATAAGTTTTACGAAACGCGCTCAAGTGTCGCGTCAGACTAGAAATAAAAATGAATTTTGGAGAATTGATTTTTGAATTACCACCTAAAGTGAAAAGAAATGTACGAAAGATTGAGAAAATTCGTGTTAGAATTATTAATCTTACTTTTTCGGTCATATTTAATAATATATGTCTACAGGAAAGACTGCTACCAAAATATACTAATATTAAAACGCACGACCCAGCAGCAAGGAATCAAGCCTTCACGATAAAATATCGCCAGGATCTGATTCGTGATCAGATATACAAGGCGGAAAATGAAATCAAAGACAACAAAACGCAACTACTTCATGCTACAAACGAATGGAGAAATAGCAACATTGACGAAAGTCTCCGTACCCGCATTGAACAACACCTCGACATCCTCACAGACCGACATCACCTCAGCACTGAAACAAGGATTCTCAAGAAACTAACAACGTTATATGGAGGACCTATGGCAATTCCACGACCAAGAGATATCTTCCTGAACCTTGCAGGAATCAACCTCACTGAGGACCAAATCACTCTCCTAAATCTGGGTATAAACTGTCACGTTATGTCCAGACCGAGTGAGATGGCCCGGAAAGTGGAGTTGGAAATCCTGTTGGACGACATATTCGACCTCGAGACACAAAAGAAGGTCACTACCAAAGATACCTTACAAGCAGAACTTATTGCGGAAGGAGGAAAGAATCGAGGCAATTACAGAAGCACCATATTGTCCCCCGAGCTCAAAGCGGCAGCTAAAAGCCTTCGTGAGAACAAGGAGATAGTTGTCAGGAGAGGCGACAAGTCGCCAATATACGTCATTCTTAAAAAAGACGAATATCTGGCGAAAATGAACCTCATACTCTCTGACCAAACTAAATTCCAAAGGGTAACGAAGGACACTACAGCCGAATTGAAAGCAAAGGTCAACAAACTGATCAAAACTGTGAACGCCAAGAAATCTGGACTCCACCTGCCAAAGATTATTGGGGAATATAAACCTGGATATGCGTATGGAAATGTCAAGACACACAAGCCTGGAAACCCACTTCGGCCAATCATTAGCCAGATACCCACACCCACGTACAGACTGGCGAAGCGACTCAATGGCCTGCTGACTCCTTATGTCCCTTGCGCCTTCAGCCTGAAGTCTCCAAAGGAATTTGTTGACTTGCTGCGGGGCACACGGGCCACCGGGATAAAAGCCTCGTTGGACGTAGAATCACTGTTCACCAACGTACCTGTGGACAAGACAATCGGGAAGATACCCGACAGAGTGTATCGTGATCCAGCCTGTACTACTCTTGACATGCCAGAAAATATTCTAAGGAAACTACTCCAAGCTTGTACTAAAGAGGCACCCTTCTTGAGCCCGAAGGGGCACATGTATAAGCAAGTAGATGGTGTCGCCATGGGTTCTCCCCTAGGTGTCCTGTTTGCAAACTTCTACATGGGTACCATCGAGCAAAAAGTCTTAGTCGACATGAACTTGAAACCGGCCAGATACTGCAGGTATGTTGACGACATTTTTACACAGGTACCTGATGTCAGACATCTGCAGGAGCTGAAGGAGGCGTTTGAGCAGAGTTCCGTGCTGCGTTTCACTTGCGAAAGTGGAGCCGGTCGGCCGAGCGGACAGCACACTGGACTTGTGATCCTGTGGTCCTGGGTTCGATCCCAGGCGCCGGCGAGAAACAATGGGCAGAGTTTCTTTCACCCTATGCCCCTGTTACCTAGCAGTAAAATAGGTACCTGGGTGTTAGTCAGCTGTCACGGGCTGCTTCCTGGGGGTGGAGGCCTGGTCGAGGACCAGGCCGCGGGGACACTAAAGCCCCGAAATCATCTCAAGATAACCTCAAGATCTCAAGATAACGAGATGGAAAAGGATGGGAAGCTGCCCTTTCTAGATGTAACAGTCATGGAAAAGAGCGGAGGTTTCCACACTGCAGTCTACACAAAGGAAACGAACATAGGAATGTGCCTAAATGCCAACAGCGACTGCCCAGACAGATACAAGAGGAGTGTTGTTAACGCATATGTCGACCGCGCTCTCAGCCACAGCTCAGAATGGAAGCAAGTCGACGAAGAACTCTGTAGGGTAAGGCAGGTCCTAGTCAACAACGCCTTCTCCAATGGTTTCGTCGAAGACATCATAAGAAGGAAAGTGAAACACCATGCAACCTCTGAAGAGACAACTAACACAACACCTATACCCCTTATTAGACTATTTTACAGGAACTTCTTTTCCACAGCTCAAAAAACGGAGGAAAGGGTCCTGAAAGATATTGTTAATAGAAACGTTATCCCTACAGACAAAAATCAGAGTATACAACTGACGATTTACTATAAAACCAGAAAAACGGCCAGCCTACTCATGAGAAACTCTCTAGACACAAAGCAGAACGCTTTAAAAGAGACCAACGTCGTCTATGCCTTCAAATGCCCTCTTGGGGACTGTAAGCTCCAAAAAACCCAGTATATAGGCAAGACAACAACATCTCTTTCTAGGCGTTTAACGATGCATAAGCAACAGGGCTCCATTAAGGAACATATAATCTCTTCCCACAACCAAACCATCGCCAGAGAAATCCTAGTAAACAACACAGAAATCATCGATAGAAACAGCGATAGCAGGAGGCCTGACGTTTGCGAGGCACTACACATTAAAAAGTCAACACCAGCAATCAACAGCGAATTAATGCACAACTATATTCTACCCACCTCAAGACTCTGCTCCAATATAGAAGCATCAAGAAATATGGACCAATAGGCTTTCTACAATCACTTCCATTCAATACCTATTGTTTTGTGTTCTGTCTTGTGTTGATGAAATTAATACCCTATTAATAACACCTCACCCCATCCACCTCACTCAAATGTAGATATAAACAAATCGGAGATGTGTAAGTTCTATTCAGTTGTGTATGTGTAAACTAAAGTCTTTGAAAATGTAATAAGTTTTACGAAACGCGCTCAAGTGTTGCGTCAGACTAGAAATAAAATGAATTTTGGAGAATTGATTTTTGAATTTCCACCAACAGTGAAAAGAAATGTACGAAAGATTGAGAAAATTCGTGTTAGAATTATTAATCTTACTTTTTCGGTCATATTTAATAATATATATATATATATATATATATATATATATATATATATATATATATATATATATATATATATAACCTTTATAACGAAGACCTTTTAAGGGTCTGAGCAGGTGGTGGAGCGGGTTAAGGCGTACCTGTTATGCCAGTTGCTGGAAGGCTTCTGTGCTGGCGAGGGTTCGAGTCTCCTGGTGGGAAAGTGTTCTAAAGTTGTATATATATATATATATATATATATATATATATATATATATATATATATATATATATATATATATATATATATATATATATATATATATATATATATATTATATATACCAGTCTCCGTGGTGTAGTGGCAAGACACTCGCCAGGCGTTGCGCGAGCGCTATGTCATCGGTTCGTATCCTGGCCAGGGAGGATTTACTGGGCGCAATTCCTTAACTGTAGCCTCTGTTTAAGTCAACAGTAAAATGTGTACTTGGATGAAAAAACGATTCTTCGCGGCAGGGGATCGTATTCCAGGGACCTGCCCGAAACGCTACGTGTACTAGTGGCTGTACAAGAATGTAACAACTCTTGTATATATCTAAAAAAAAAAATATCTCGTATATTTAATGAAATAATAAACTGAAAATTCTTAGAATGGTTGAAAAATGCCAAAATATCGCCTAAATCGTTGATATTTAGTTTAAATCATATGAAGGAAAAGATGATGATAAATGTCAAAATATTGCTAAATTCGATGATTTTTAGTTCAAAACAAAATGCAAGAAAACTTGCATAAAAATGCAATATTATGCCAAATTCTAAGATTTTTTAACCAAATCACATATTGTGTGAAAACGTGAGGTAGTATCGAAGTAAATTCGAATATTTTTACTTAAATTCACACAATACGAAAAACGTAAAAAAAAGTCACTATATTACCAAATTCGACGATTTTTAGAGCAAATCATAAAGTGCGGTTTCGTATTATATAGATCATTATTAAGGCAAATGGAAATGTGATTTCCAATATAAATTATAAAAATCAATGTATTTTCATAAAATTAACTAAAATCATCGTTATTTCCGGTTTATCCTACCAAAAGTACGTGTACATGTAAAACCGCTCTAATCCGGCTGAAATTACTAACTATTTTCTTTATTATTTACTAGGTAATAATGGTTGATTGAACATAAAGTATTTAATGTGAATTTCCAAAGTAATTACGTGTTTGCATCATATGCATCGTATATATATTGAATTAATAACAATAAACTAGAAATATTTAAAATCTTTGAAAAACGGCAAAATATTACCTAAAGCATTAATATTTGCTTTAAATCACATAGGAAGAGGATGAAAACGTCTAAATGTTGCTAAATTCAATGATTTTTAGTTCAAAACAAAATGCAAGAAAACTTTGTTAAAACTGCAATATTTAGCGAAATTCTGAGATTTGTAAACCAAATCACATATCGTGTGAAAATTTGAGGTTGAAATTGAAATTGAAATAAGTTTATTGAGGTAAAATACACACAAAGGGATGAGGTAGCTCAAGCTATTCTCACCCCATTCAGTACATCGTGTTAATACATACATAGACACACATCACAAAAAATAAACATATTACCAATTATTCTGAGAGATAAACATATACATTTCCTATTTACACAAGTAGTATGGTATCAGACGTACACATAAATACTTTCATGACCTAGGTATACTGTATACACAATTTGCAAGAGACATGCAGATAATTCAACAAAAAATTACAGTCTTGGTGCAAAATTCTTATATCTCTCAAGAATATCATCAACGTTGTGACACATCCAGGCTATTTGTTCAGGAACAGTCCTTATCTCAGTGTTTCTATATACATTAATCAACGGACAATCAAGAACATAATGGGCAAGGGTGTGAGACCTTAACATACCACATAGTTTACACTTCGTGTCATTATCATGAACACTTATCCCATATTCCCAGTAATATTTGTACCCAAGCCTGAGCCGCATGTACACAGAGTCACTTCAAGCATTTCTCCTTTTACCATAAGGGAAATGGGTGTTTTGACTCACATACATGTAGTGTTGCATGGTTAGACTTCTCTCATACATTATACTTCTCCTCTCCACTTCTGCCTGTGCCTGAATATTTCTGATTTTGCTTATTTGTCTCATTGTGAATTCACATTCAATGTCAACTTGTGGTTTTGATGTGGCACGTTTGGCCAAGTCATCCGCCACCTCGTTGAGCACTATTCCAATATGAGATGGAATCCACATGAATTTCACACTATGACCTTTCAGCTGTATCTCAGTTATTCTTTTCTTACAATCCTCAACTATGGACATGAAGACTGGGTTTCGACTGTTTAAGGAATCAAGTTCTCCTCGGCTATCGACAAATACAAAAACATTTTTGTCGTCATGACGTACTTCCTCCAAACACGCCAGAATGGCCTGTAGTTCAGCTTGTGTGGATGATATATAATTACTAAGTCGGAGTTCAATTATCCTGTCCATAGTCCCAAACTCAGTATATTCCCTTATTAGGACACCACACACTGTCCTGCCATCCTCCGCCACCGACCCGTCACAATATACATGTAAACTGTTGCCTCTTGGTAACCGAGATATCATGCTTCCATACAAACACCGTAATTATCCCGGTTAATGATGAATCTTTTTCACCTTGAGGGGTACAATTTCGACGTCTATTTTCTGTACTTTCCAGGGAGCAGACCTATTACACTGTTGAGAGGGTTTACAGCAGTCAAGTACATCGTATTCCCTGAGGTCATGAGCTAATCCACTCGTGTAGCGTGTCTCCCTCAGTTTCCTGGAAGTGTGTACGTCACTCAGGCAGGTCTGAACGCCCTGAAACAGCTTATTCCCTCCTTTTCTCCGCATGAAATGAATAGATACTCTAGTGTTAATGTCACGGACTCTATCATACACACTCTGTAAATTTAATTCCATTCTCATTATTTCAATCATTGCATTTCTTTGACATCCAAGAATAATCCTCATAGCCTCGTTCTGTATCAGCTCTATTTTTTTAATTCTGCCTTGGCCTGAGTAAGACAAAACGGGTGCTGCATAGTCTATCAGGGACCGAACAGTGCTTATATATAACATCCGCAAGATAGGTACCCCAACACCTTTACCAGAAAAAGCCAGCGCTTTTAGAGGATGCAGATGGGCTTTACATAAGGTGCTGATGTGATTGATTTCAGCATTTTTACTCTCACATGTGTATCCAACATACATGCCCAGATACTTGTACTTCTGAACACGGCTCAGTTCCACACCATTTAGAGTAAGTGTTATATTTCTTCGTTTCCTATACTCATATTTGGTTTTGTCTGCATTTATAACTAAGCCTAACTTGTGACAGGTTGTACCAAGTATGTTAAGAGCAGTTTGAATTTTGTTCCCAGAGTGCCTTGTATAAGAATGTCATCAGCATATATGATCGTCGTGACCCCTGGAGGATACATCTCTGATGCTAATCTGTTCATTAATACAGGTGGGAATAAGGTGGGACTTAAAACTTCCCCTTGGGGGGTACCTAACTGAAACATCCGTTCCTCAGACATGTATCCCTGGTAATTCACATGACCTTTACTGCCTTGTAGATAATCCCTTATCCAATGTAGCAATTTCCCTGTTATTCCCAGATTGGCTAATTCGTATAAGATTACTTCCCCATTAGCTTTATCAAATGCTCCTTGCAGATCAACAAAAACTCTATAATTGTCATCCACATTAGACAAACACTTTAAGAGGCAACCCGCAGTACTTTTGCCTTTGATAAAACCAAAGAGATTACTGGACATGTTATCACCTACAAGGTAGAGTAGCCTATTTAACAAAATCCTTTCCATCATTTTACAAAAGCAGGATGTTAAAGAGACAGGCCTGTAGCCTCCGTTTGACTTAGGGATAGGATTGATGACAGCCTCCTTCCATTTTCTTGGTAACTTTTCCTCTCTATAACTCATGTTAAACAAATCAAGTAAGGGACTAGGTTTCATACCGGCTAAATAATTAAGAATGTCATACGTTACTCCATCTTTCCCCGGAGCAGTAGAGCTGCCACTTTTTAAAGCATCCAGTAGCTCATCGTGAGTTTTCTCAGTGCATGTTACAGATCTTGTATTTAAAGCACATAAAGTTACTCCATTTCTAATATTTTCCCGTGACTCAATGGTGACTCTCGTGTCTTCAGGTAAGGACTCCATACCAGCAGCACTAGCCCATTTATCTACTAACTCATTAGCAACCTTCCCTGGATCTAAGTGAGCAATGAATTTGGTCTTACAACCCCTGATTTTATTTACTGCTCTCCATATGTCTTTAAGGTTCTTAGTATTACCAATGGACTGAGCAAAGTCTTGCCAGTATCTGTCCCGCGCCTCCTTCCTCACCTGACTGCATTCCCTAGCCACTTCCAACATTGTATTTTACTCTTCATCCCTCATTCCATTTTTTAACCATTCTTTATGTGCACTCCTTAGCATTCTCTCCCACCCCTTAACTTGCTGATCATTGGAATATTTAAATTTCTTAGGTCCACGTGTCTTGCTACCCCTGCCCCCGTTATTTTCCCTCTGTACTAATTTCTCTATGTCCTCGTAAAAACTATCAATGCAGAGCGGCGTGTATTGTTGATACCAATCTCCCATATTTTGAATAAAATAATTTTTCATATCTTTATTAATATTTAGCCTTTTCCTTTGAAAGTGGACTTCTTTTTTCCCCAGTGGTAATTCAACGTTCAAGGCAAAGTGGTCACTAAATAGTTCCCGAACACCCCGAGCTTCCCCCATAATCCCCTGAGAGTTTAAAATGCAGGCATAGTCAAGCCGGCCTCCCCTGATGTGAGTTGGTTCATTTTTTCCCAAGAGACAGGTATCTGGATGATCTTGTAGAAACTGTTACCACTATTATATTGCGGGTTGGGTGTTGTCGTCGTGGTGTTGAACCTTCTTTACAGACAACCCAATCCACAACTCGGTAGAGTGCTTATACTTCACCGGGAGATCACCCCTGGGCGCTTCTGGCTCTTGGAGAGGGGCTCAACGTCACGTGTTCAGGGGATGAGGCTCCAATACTTAGCCTCGTTTTCACGAGCACACACCCACTCGACCCGCTGTGACTCCCCACTCTCTCCTTATGTGATATGATCTCCTCAATCCCCTTTGACTTATTAGTTTTCCGTCCTACCCTGTCCACAGCAGTGGTTCTTCGTTCTTTCTTTCTCTCTCTCTCTCTCCTTTTTTACTACTTCCTGGGAAGCCTCACTAGGACAAGGGCAAATACCAGCAAATTTGAATGCATTTACTGGACCAAGCACATACACAATACATACACACATATAATAATAATAATAATAATGAATCCTACACTCTATACTATCTCGGTCAGGTTGAACTCCAACACCATCAGAACTCTATCTTCTGCTTATCAAGTGGTATCCTATCTCCTGATTCACCACCTAATACTACCAATCTCCTCAAGTAGGTCAAGTCTTATAATACAATGTTGCACTATTAGCAAGAGAATATATATCTATAAACATGTACAAGGAAAATCAACGTATGACTGTAATAACATATATATCAGTATAAATGTTCCTTGATACACAACAATGATCACCCTATCAGTCCTAGAACACATATGTATGTCTCTGTAGGTAATCCAGCCTACGACTGTAACTCTATACTTCAGTATAAACACTCCTCGGCACAAAAATGGCAAACAATCACTCACCTTTCGCTGCGTCTTGCACGCTAATGACAACCAAACACTCTACCAACTCCCTACAAGTAATCAACCAGAACTTCCCTTCCACATCTGGAAGCTCACTACCCTGATCTCTTCAGGTTCTTCCGGGTTTATCTACCAGGATCCTCTGCAGCACTTCTTGGCTGCTACACCATGAAGTCTTCCTTGAGCAACTACGGTGCTTCACCACTTCTGCTAGGGTCCTCCACAGCTCTCCTGGCTGCTACACCATGAAGTTTCCTCGAACAGAACTGGAGTTTCGCCACTGGTATTACAGAAGCACGTGACACGTCTCTTCACTGCTTCTCCTCACAGCTCGAGGCCCTACTCTTCCACTACCTTGGAGGCTCATCAACTACTCCCTCTGTGCTGGCTTCGAAGTTCTCAGCAACTTCTTCCCCAAAGACAAACCTGCAACCCATTGACATGCCAATAAAAAATGTTCCCTTATAAACACATAGACGAAATAATCCACACAATATGTTTGCATCCAACATCTATCTGCTCTCTATATACTGTGAGAGTAGACTCCACCTTTTGGACTGGTCCATGCTCCGCCTTGCCCGGCGGGCGACTCCTCAACTCTGGGAGGGTCCTCCGCCGCCAGTCAGTTGGCTTCAGGGGGGTTATCAAACGCAAAAATTCGGAAAAAATCTAATCTTTTTGAAAAATTTATAAAAATACTACAACGTTCTGGCAACACTTTGGCGCAAACCCGATAATGTTATGATATAAATTAAAGTATTTATGGTACATTTCCATGCGTAATTGTGCAGAATCTGGTGCCCCGCGGCTGTGGCGCGCCAAGAGTATTGCGTCGTACGTTCTAAACGTCAAGTTTTTCGTAATAACGTCGTAAATATCGATGTATGCATAAGGAGTAAATATACACTCATTAGCAACCTTCTCACCCCTTGTTGTGCTATAGGGATTTCCCAGCCCCCAGTCACCTCGTGTGTATGATAGAGTGCGGACTGTTCTGACGCACGCTCCATTATCGTTCCTGGAATAGCGCATTGTTCCGTCTACTGCACAAACTCTTATAAAGAGATAGTGCCAGAAGATAAGAGCAGCAAATCTGGCACTCGGTCGCCGTCTTTATCAGTAAAAGAAAGCCGCTTTAGCACGAAGAGTAATATCCAGTGAGAGATGGTGGTGCACCACACCTCCTCAACCTTCCTCACACACCACCTCAACCTTCCTCAGACACTTTCCTCAACCCTCCTAGACCCTCCTCACACACCTTCCTAGACCTCCCTCCCTCCAACAAGCCGAGACAGGCTCCTGAGGAAGGTGATCCAGCAATCATGCAGGTGCCTACTAGTGCCCAATGCAGTGCCACCTTGAGGACCCACAATTCGGACCAATGTCAATAGGTTAGTATGTTTTAGTGTTATAATTTGATAATTGGTAATAACTGTAATATGTATGTGCAGGATATATATATATATATATATATATATATATATATATATATATATATATATATATATATATATATATATATATATATATATATATATATATATATATATATATATAATTTTTTTTTTTTTTTTTACAATTTTTTTCAATTTTTTTTTTCATTTGTTATCAGGGGATGTGCATGGAACTTGCACACCTTGCTCAATGGATGCCTATCTGCAAGGGTGCCAATTATGAACGAAATAGGTCGATGTCAAACTCGGCTACAGGTGGCCGAACTTTGATCTTATTTTACTCAGGTAAGTAATTTACAACTTCAAGGTGTTTCTCACCTTTCATTTATTAGTCAATTTACATGCAAATTTCACCTTATATGTAGAGTTTGTGCTTCTACAAACCTGTCGAGACATTTTAGTCCAAAGTCCATTTGTTGATTTTATAAAAATTTATAAACATCATATATTGCATATTTTTGAAAGGGTAACTTTGAATAATTATATTATTGCACTAAACACTTTTTGGCTAAAACCCCAATTGCAAATCCTTTATTACATGCTAATGTGATATCTGAGTGTTATAGAAATGATTTTAGTTGACACATGTGTTCCCTAAAAAATTTTGAAAATGTTGAAAATTCGTTGCATAATTATGTATTTTTTTCTCCTTTTCTGTTTAGGGTGTGATGCTGAACCTTGAACCAGTTGCAGCCCTTTCTATATCCATTTCATAAATAAATTCATAAACAAATTGAACAACCTTTACTTTACCCGTAATAAATCCCCTTCAGGCAGTCGACGGGAGAGGACGTGCTGCTCGTCCCTCCAGCTGTCTCTCTCATCTCCGTCCTCATATTTAGGCTTCCTGCCTTACCAAAACATGTCTAGCTTATCAATAAAAATTCGCTACTGTCACTGGGCACACGACCAAAACAAGTAATCACTATAAACTGGCTTAAAATCGTGCTTACCACAGATTGTCTAGTCGAGGGCGCTATCCCTCTGACGGCGTCTGATCAGGGCGCTCCCACAGTCCACGAAAACGTCTCTGGGCGGCTACAATGTTGCAGGCCATGTGCTGTGATGATGGTTTCAATGTTGCAGGCCATGTGTAGTGATGATGGTTACAGTGTTGAAGGCCAAGTGTAGTGACGATGGTTACAATGTTGCAGGCTATGTGTAGTGACGATGGTTACAATGTTGCAGGCGATGTGTAGTGTCAATGGTTTCAATGTTGCAGGCCATGTGTAGTGATGATGGTTACAGTGTTGAAGGCCAAGTGTAGTGACGATGGTTACAATGTTGCAGGATATGTGTAGTGACGATGGTTACAATGTTGCAGGCCATGTGAAATGACGATGGTTACAATGTTGCAGACCATGTGTAGTGACAATGGTTTCAATGTTGCAGGCCATGTGTAGTGACGATGCTTACAGTGTTGAAGGCCATTTGTAGTGACAATGGCTACAATGTTGCAGACCATGTGTAGTGACGATGGTTACAATGTTGCAGACCATGTGTAGTGACGATGGTTACAATGTTCCAGGCCATGTGTAGTGACGATGGTTACAATGTTGCAGGTCATGTGTAGTGACGATGGTTACAATGTTCCAGGCCATGTGTCTTTTTTTTTTGCATGGATATTCCTGCACCGGGCCCTAAGCCTCTTGCTGGCCCATTAAATGTTGATTGTTTCTGTTTTACTTGGGCGGAGTAGAAGTATTTATGACTCGTATGGTCGCTTCAGTAAGATTTTGTCCCATGTGTTTAACAACTTCTTCTGCTCTGTTGAATCTAAGTTGAAATCTTAATGGGTTTGTAACTCTGCACTGTGTTAGATAATGTTCCAGTGGCCTGTTGGGCATTTCTCCACAGTACTGACATTTCCTCTCATTTCCGAAACCTGTAAGCCTATTTCCCATGCACATGGGTATCCAAGCCAAATGCGATGTAAGTGTACTTCTGTTGTTCTACTGCTCCCTTTCATCAAACTAAGTGGTTCGTAGTTAGTTTAATTCTTGTACCAACCCGCAGACCCTGATGTTGCAACTGCTGTGTTATGGTCACTAGTAGTAGTTTTAGAGCCAGATAGTGCCACTTATCAGACAATGGAATCAGAGGCGGGGGTGACAGTGCCACCTCTCAGACAAGGGAATCAGAGGTGGGGAGTCAGATAGAACCACCCATATTAGGTCATCAGAGGTGGGTGTGGCAGCCACCAAAACAGTGTAAATAGGTATCCTTTATGTTATGACCATGTTCTTTATACAGCAAAATTATGGTGATATGTATATGAATGTATACTAATACTCAGGGGGGTGCCAGTTGCAACCACCTCCAGCAAAAAGTGGTTCAGTAGGGCGTCTCTATGGATGGGAGTTAAAAACAGGTTTGCACAGTAGGGCGGTTCCCCCTACCCCATCCATCACCTGACAGGCTTGACTGTGCCATAAGAGTGGCCCACACCACTTTCCCAAATGGCCTTAAAGGTGCTTATACTCAAATACTATATATATATATATATATATATATATATATATATATATATATATATATATATAGGGGGGGGATATATATATATATATATATATATATATATAGGGGGGGGATATATATATATATATATATATATATATATATATATATATATATATATATATATATATATATATATATATATATATATATATATATATATATATATAGGGGGGGATATATATATATATATATATATATATATATATATATATATATATATATATATATATATATATATATATATATATATATATATATAGGGGGGGGAGGCTCTTCCTCCCCCCCCCCCTCCCCCAACCCCTGGGTTGAAGATGATGACTCATCATCTGGTGTGTGTATGGAGTAGGACGTTTCTTCCAGAGGTAGGGGACTACTGACGTCATGACCTTCACTCTCAGCGGTGGGGCGTCGTTCTTCCTCGCCTTGGGGTCCATTGACGTCATCACTTTCACACTCGGAGTCCATCCCTCGAGGAGAAGTGTTGGGAAGGGTCTCCACCCGCCAAACACACACCGAAACTACGACGTTGGTACAACGTTCGAACAAGTTTTAACACCTCCTAACCAGTTATGACAACCAATATAGCAAGTTGTAACAACGTTCTAATACGTCATAAACACGTTAAGCTAAGATGTAACAACTTTATTACAAGTTGTAACAAGCGGAAAATAGAGACAGTTTCGGTTTGTGTTTCCAGGGCAACGGTATGTCTGGGTATCCATAGGCTAAAATGTTGTATTTATTTAGGTAAAAGCGCTTATCATCAAATGCACTTAAACCTCTCTTAGTGTGGAAAGTTGTAACCATCTGCCCTACATTCCTAATTTGAGAATATTGAAAAGTATTCATTACTCCATTACTGTGTAGGGTTTCTTTAAAATGTCTATGTGTTATAGATTTTTAACCGCAGGGGGGATACACTTGGCGGTAATGGAATTGGAATTGTCGTGCAATAAATGACTATACATTTTAGGTTTTAGTGCAACCACCTCAGGGATGTGGTAGTCTGAAACCTCTGACTTTAAAAGTCCTGAAATACTCTTTTTAGAAGAGCCATACAAGGGGTGAGTTTCAGGGAAATTACTGGTATCCATCCATGACTTAAGGGGCTCTTTCCCCATTTCCTCGAAGACGTCATTTGTTATTAAACTAAAAATGAAGCTGTCAGCATCACTCTATACGAGTTGTACTCTATCTGTATAGTGCTTCTTAAGTACCATGTACCAAAAATAGTACAAACTGTATTTTGCCAGCTCAAGAATCTGGAAGCCAATGTAATTAAGATGAGTAATTTTAATGAATGGTCTGGAACTGACGGACAATAATTTATTGTCACCTAAATGTACCATTCGTTTAAAGCGAGGATTCTTCACCTTCCGTAAAAAGACTTTGGCAGAAGTCACTAGTTTGGTGTCAATGGCATAATGGGCTGGGTTCAGTAGTGTTTTACCAAAAACACTATTTGTTAAAAGTTTGAAAAAGGTTTTCCTTTCCTGGCTAGTGGAGGCATTTTTATTGTTAACGTTGGTGTTAACAAATTCTGCCATAAAATCTGACTGGTGGAACTCATAAATGCTGTGTACAGTCTCTACTTCAAGACCTATCTCAATAAATAGCTGTAAAAGGTGTAAAGATATTAAATAAAATGTTTTTTTGGGAGGTGATCACCAACCAGTTTAATATTTTTTTTAGGGAGATTTGTAATGTTATTTGTTTCCAGAAGTCCACTACTAAATGGTGAGATATCCACCATACTTATTTCCTTATGGTCCAAACATAGGGGGTAGATCATCTGTTAGTCTAGCTATTTCAGGTCTTATGTGTTTGGTGTCAATTAAGAGCCAGCACCCCTTGTTAGATGAGAAAGGTTGTTCTTTCATCATCTTCCCTTCGCTAATGAAAGAGTTCATCTCATCAGACGATAGTCTTCTTAGTCCCCCATAGGACAATTTCTTAGTCATACAACTCTCATAAAGGGAGTTGAACTCTAAATAAAGTAAGAATAACGATCTATCCTACTGAGGGTTAAAAGATGGGTTGACATAGCGGTTGTTAGCGCTGACGTAACTCCTAACTGCAGTTGTAAAACCCCCTCGTATGTTTTGTGACAAGAGATTGTGTAACGTGTCATCTGCACTTAACTCCAACGATATTTTGCTGTTTTTCAAGAAGCAGTCATAGCAGTAACCCGGAAGGCTACAATAATGGGTCAATTCTAATGAATAGATATAATTTAGAATTACCCTGTGGTGGGTAAAAATGCCAGCCAGTAAACCGACGTCACACTTTAAATAAACAAGGAGATAGTCCTTTAATGTCCTACATGCTGTTGCCTCCCATATTAATTTAGAATGTCTACATTGCTTTGAAGTGATGCCTGGTTTGTTTAGGGAGCTGTAAAACATTTCAATAAGAGGAAGTGTTTCAACATTAAAGCAGCTGATTTTTGCGACATATTCATAAGGGAAAAACTGTTTACCCTCCAAGAGGGTAAACAATGATAATGATCTAGATAACACGAAACCTCGCTCTATGATTTGAAGAAAAATCCTCGAATTTTTACTGAGACTTTTTTAACGTTTTCATGTTGTGTGATTATAGGTAAAAAAAATCGAATTTACTAATATTTCAATACTTCTTGTTTTCTACCGATATGTGATTTGACCTACAAATCTCAGAATTTCGCATTATACAGCATTTTTATGCAAGCTTTCTTGCATTGTGTTTAGAACTAAAAGTAAGTAAGTAATTGCCAAAGAAAGCACCAAGCTGGGAAGGCTATGTAGCAGTGAGTCCCCAGGACTATTTTCGACTGAAGAACTCACACCCCAGAAGTGACTCGAACCTATACTCCCAGGAGCAACGCAACTGGTATCTACAGGACGCCTTAATCCGCTTGACCATCACGACTGGACATAAGGAAGTGATAGCCGAAGCTATTTGAACCACTTCCACGCCGGCACTTGGATAGTAATCTTGAGCATAGCATTTTATCAAATAACCTCATTCTTTGGGGCACACGTGAGGAACACAAATGCGAACAAATAGTTGGGTGGGTTATATGATAACACGTCTGGAGGATCTCCTTTCAGAAACTGAAGGCAGTGGATTTATATTATATAATGTTGATTTCCTCAAAATCTTTATCTGTAATGCAAGTGTACGAAATGTTTTGGGAGATTATGTCCCTTATTCCCCCTTTTTAAGGAGGCGGCATGAGGTCTTCAACCCAAACCCATCCGGTAACATTAAAACGTGCATTATTCAATGTATTGCTGCTTTTCTGGCATCACAACAAGGGTGGAAATGGAGACGTATAGGAAGATTTGTAGAGTCTCACACTAGGGTTAGGAAAATGGTCAAATACAGTCATTTATCCTCCCCCTTCTCATTCGAGGATATCACTAAATTAGAGAATAGGAACAGGCTCTCCATATTTTTGTATTCAATACACAAACATACAGACGGAGCCTATCACATCTCACTTTGCCGACGTTGCAGCAGACAGTACTCGGTCATAGTACCATTATTGCTGTTGGGGGAGTCTCATGTGGCACTCATCAAAGAGTTTGATAAGTTCCTACGGAACTTTAACTTTACTCGCAGCCACAGACGAAAGACTGTCTTCTGTAGAAACTGTCTTTCAGAATGTCATAATTCTAGTGAACTGGCAAATCATACATCTTCCTGTGACATCACTCAGAAAATGATTTACCCTCAAGAGGGGGACACCCTTCATTTTAAAAATACGGGGAAAGGTTAACCCCCCATCCCAAGTAGCATATTTTGATTTTGAGTGCTACTTAAGCACTGAGGATTGTCTAGGTTCTGTTACAGCTATAAATAGACCTATAGCATACAGCTATATAATTGTTAATAGGGGACCATTCTGTCATTGATAAATTTACTTATTTTTTGGGGGGGACAATGTCACACATTTCATGGAGCGAGTTGCCACCAAATGGAAAATTATCAGATCCACCCTCCCCCATTATGAAATAGAAATGTCTCTTGAGAATATGGTTCATTTTAAGAGACAGACACGGTCAGTTTTGTGAGAGCGTATTTACTCCCTCCAATTTCAAGGTTCAACATAATGATCACCTTAGGGAAAAGCTCAATTATATTGGAGCTTTATGTAATTACTGCAACCACCGCCACAGGGATGCTCTAGAGAGTTTAGTCCTAATTGCTCATACTATGTCTTATGACATGGGCTTTATTTTGAGGGAGTTTGGTATGGGTTCAAATATTAAGAGCAATATATTGATGTGACGATACTCAAAATTCCTTAAGGTAGAAATAGGGAAGCTTAAATTTCTCGATTCACTGGCTTTTATTACAGGCAGTCTTTTGTCCATAGCAAAGACCCACATTGATTCGGACAGCCCCTTAACATTCACTCGCTCAATGATAGAAGGTTTACCCAAAGAGAGTCACCACCTGCTCTTGGAGGGTAAACAGTTTTTCCCTTATGAATATGTCACAAAAATCAGCTGCTTTAATGTTGAAACACTTCCTTTTATTGAAATGTTTTACAGCTCCCTAAACAAACCAGGCATCACTTCAAAGCAATATAGACATTCTAAATTAGTATGGGAGGCAACAGCATGTAGGACATTAAAGGACTATCTCCTTGTTTATTTAAAGTGTGACGTCGGTTTACAGGCTGACATTTTTACCCACCACAGGGTAATTCTAAATTATATCTATTCATTAGAATTTACCCATTATTGTAGCCTTCCGGGTTACTCCTATGACTGCTTCTTGAAAAACAGCAAAATGTCGTTGGAGTTAAGTGCAGATGACACGTTACACAATCTCTTGTCAAAAAACATACGAGGGGGTTTTACAACTGCAGTTAGGAGTTACGTCAGCGCTAACAACCGCTATGTCAACCCATCTTTTAACCCTCTGTAGGATAGATCGTCATTCTTACTTTATTTAGAGTTCAACTCCCTTTATGGGAGTTGTATGACTAAGAAATTGTCCTATGGCGGACTAAAAAGACTATCGTCTGATGAGATGAACTCTTTCATTAGTGAAGGGAAGATGATGAAAGAACAACCTTTCTCATCTAACAAAGGGTACTGGCTCTTAATTGACACCAAACACATAAGACCTGAAATAGCTAGACTAACAGATGATCTACCCCCTATGTTTACACCATAAGAAAATAAGTATGGTGGATATCTCACCATTTAGTAGTGGACTTCTGGAAACAAATAACATTACAAATCTCCCTAAAAAAAATATTAAACTGGTTGGTGATCACCTCCCAAAAAAACATTATTTAATATATCTACACCTTTTACAGCTATTTATTGAGATAGGTCTTGAAGTAGAGACTGTACACAGCATTTATGAGTTCCACCAGTCAGATTTATGGCAGAATTTGTTAACACCAACGTTAACAATAAAAATGCCTCCACTAGCCAGGAAAAGAAAACCCTCTTCACACTTTTAACAAATAGTGTTTTTGGTAAAACACTACTGAACCCAGCCCGTTATGGCGTTGACACCTAACTAGTGACTTCTGCCAAGGTCTTTTTACGGGAGGTGAAGAATCCTCGCTTTAAACGAATGGTACATTTAGGTGACAATAAATAATTGTCCGTCAGTTCCAGACCATTCATTAAAATTACTCATCTTAATTACATTGGCTTCCAGATTCTTGAGCTGGCAAAATACAGTTTGTACTATTTTTGGTACATGGTACTTAAGAAGCACTATACAGATAGAGTACAACTCGTATAGAGTGATGCTGACAGCTTCATTTTTAGTTTAATGACAAATGACGTCTTCGAGGAAATGGGGAAAGAGCCCCTTAAGTCATGGATGGATACCAGTAATTTCCCTGAAACTCACCCCTTGTATAGCTCTTCTAAAAAGAGTATTTCAGGACTTTTAAAGTCAGAGGTTTCAGACCACCACATCCCTGAGGTGGTTGCACTAAAACCTAAAATGGTATAGTTATTTATTGCACGACAATTCCAATTCCATTACCGGCAAGGGTATCCCCCCTGCTGTGCAAAAAATCTATAACACATAGACATTTTAAAGAAACCCTACACAGTAATGGAGTAGTGAATACTTTTCAATATTCTCAAATTAGGAATGTAGGAGGGCAGATGGTTACAACTTTCAACACTAAGAGAGGTTTAAGTGCATTTGATGATAAGCGCTTTTACCTAAATAAATACAACAGTTTAGCCTATGGATACCCAGACATACCGTTGGAGACCCTTCCCAACACTTCTCCTCGAGGAATGGACTCCGAGTGTGAAAGTGATGACGTCAATGGACCCCAAGGCGAGGAAGAACGACGCCCCACCGCTGAGAGTGAAGGTCATGACGAAAATGAGTTTTGGAGAACTCCTATTCCAATTAAGCCCTGATGCTAAGAAAATAGTTAGAGGGATAGAAGCCCTAAACCAGAAAATAATAAATACAGAATATGCGGTCATATTCAATGAAACATGTTTGAAAGAAAACCTGCTGCCAGTATACACCAATATATATATATATATATATATATATATATATATATATATATATATATATATATATATATATATATATATATATATATATATATATATATATATATATAGTACTTGAGCATAAGCACCTTTAAGGCCATTTGGGAAAGGGGTGTGGGCCTCTCTTATGACACAGTCAAGCCTGTCAGGTGATGGATGGGGTAGGGGGAACCGCGCTACTATGCAAACCTGTTTTTTACTCCCGTCCATAGAGACGCCCTACTGAACCACTTTTTACTGGAGGTGGTTGCAACTGGCACCCCCTGTGTATTATTATACATGTTTGACTATATTTATTCTATATTTGCCTCATTGAAGAACACAACCAAAAAGTGCCTAAATTCATCTTCATAGTTTCCTACATTGTGCTTTATTAAAAATTCTTTATTTGCCTCATTTTTATTTCTATATTTCCTATATTTGCCTTCCTATATTTGACTATATTTATTCTATATTTGCCTCATTAAAAAAGTGCCTAATTTCGTCTTCATAGTCTCCTACCTTGTGCTTTAAAATTGCACTGTATCTAGTGCTACCCAATCCCCCAATTTTTATGTAACTAATCCAAACAACTTTACCATTGCGATCATTGCTGTCTTCTTATATGTGCTATCAAAATGCCGTATTGTGCCTATAATTCTTTGTTACATTACAAATGAAGCTGACAATGCAATCAATCACAGCTACTGATGTGCTTTAATATACCTACTAATCTCTCTCATCTCATATTTTCTTGCAATGTACCTGTTAACATTTTATAAATTTTGCTAGAATTTGGGTGTGATGGTGTAGTGGGTTAAGGCGTACTAGTTATGGCAGGTACTGGAAGGTAGTTGTGCTTTCTGGGTTCGAGGCCCACTAGTGGGTGTTGTCCAAAGATATATATATATATATATATATATATATATATATATATATATATATATATATATATATATATATATATATATATATATATATATTCATGCCGTCCGTTTTCAGAAGAAAAACATTCGTAAGTACTTTCGTGAATCTGGCCCTTGGACAAAGACCAGTAAGGTTATGGAATGCTAACTTCTGGCCCCCAACTTCTAACAGACAGACAGACAGAAGGACAGCCAGGTCATTCTCTTCTTTTATTAGATCCGCCAAATAATTATCAAGTAATTATCAAAAGAAGGCACCAAATCGGGAAGGCTATGTAGCACCATCAAATGTGTGGGATAATCAGAGGGCGCTAAATATCACCAAGGATGTCAATACGAGAATAGAAATGCATAAGGCGAACGATATCAAAAGTAAAATAATTATCAAAAGAATGACTTAGCATGGATATAAGATCTGGCAGTTGGGATATAAGGTAGAAATGAAGGAACGGTTCCCAGACTCTTGAAGCACTAATGATCAAACTCCGATCTGAAAGAAGGTAAGGTAATTTATGAGGAGAAAACATTAAACTATTACAACTATATCGCACTTTGAAGGAATTCGAGGATAGTGATTTAGGATAAGATGGAAGGAAGGAATGGTGCCCAAACGCTTGGAAGGTCGGGGATGGAATGCCTCCAACCTGCAAGAAGCAAGGCCAGTCGCTCTAGCACCCAATGGATCTTCTTGAGATCTTGAGGTTATCTTGAGATGATTTCGAGGCTTTTTAGTGTCCCCGCGGCCCGGTCCTCGACCAGGCCTCCACCCCCAGGAAGCAGCCCGTGACAGCTGACTAACACCCAGGTACCTATTTTACTGCTAGGTAACAGGGGCATAGGGTGAAAGAAACTCTGCCCATTGTTTCTCGCCGGTGCCTGGGATCGAACCCAGGACCACAGGATCACAAGTCCAGCGTGCTGTCCGCTCGGCCGACCGACTCCTGATGGGTCAACAATTATCATAAGTAACTAGCAAGTTATCTTGGAACCGTCAGGATGATATGCATAGCCTCGTGGTGCAAAGTTTCACTAATATTAAAGTCTGAGACTTTCTAAACTGTTATCCATACTGGATAACAGGTTCTCCTCATGGTTTCCTTATGACGAAGGTAAAAAGCGGTTTTGGTAGTTAACTCCGTTGCCTATTTTGCACTTTCTTCATGGTATTTTAAATTCCAAATAATACCAAACACAGAATAAGAAATATGGGACAATCGCAATAAATGTATGAATTAGAAAAGCACGAACAGCAGTTTAAGAGCACTGGAGGGCCTCAGCTATCAACGGAGGCATATCCATGAGGAACTCTGCAAGGGAATTAATTTACGATTCGAGCACTACCGTCATTTACAAGGCAGAGTGGTGACTTGTAAGGTCATCAGGGTCCACAAGACAGATCTTCACCCATGATTTGTCCTGACCAGGGACGTTCTCAGTGTAACTGTATGACATATCCACCGGCTTAAGCATCACTAGTGGTTATCCATTATCCTGCTGAGATTCTTAACGTGAGGAATCACGTTTGATCCCGAGATGCGGAGACTTCGAGGATATACATTATTTTTTATATTGTGTGTCTTTCTCTGTTTTCTCTTTTTTATTTACATCTTCCCTTGTTTTCTCGTTTTAATTTGCGTTCAACGCATCTTCAACTTCACACTCTTATTAAAAAAAAAATTGTTTGCATTCCTTCTAAAAGTATGTGTTTCCCAAAGAACTTAAAAATGGTTGATCATATTGTGTTTCGTTCAAGTTTTATTCAGTCTGTTACTCATCAGTTTCATTATTTGACGTATCGCCTTCGACTGGTGAGTCTTCCTCATTTTCCTGCTCTGAATACTATGGAGAAATTACCAGCAACAACTTTTCGTGTACAATTGTTGCTGGTTCGCCAATAAGCAAAAATTCTTCTACATCATTCTGTGACAGTTTAATTTTATATAACGTTGTCCTCCCTTTGGCTAATTTAAAATTATATATATATTAAAACTATTTTTCTTGCCTTGAGGGCAAATCAAGGTAGACCGAATCTACGAAATAACATTTCTTTATGAGATTGGATGATGGAAATTTACGCAGATATCTAATGCACAAGAAATGTTTATTTTGTCCACCGAAACACAAACTTTTAATCATATTACATTTTTCGAGCGTTATCAGCAATTATTTAGGCTACAGACTGTGTTCTGGAAGCTCCACGTAAACAGACACACATATTCTGTTCGTTTTTCCTTCCATCTTCTTGAATAACTGAAATATTAAATAAAATATTGATCATCATTCCCAACATAAATATCATATTGTGATTGTTAATAAAGAGTAGAGTAGGAATATTGTGATAATAAAGAGTGGGTTAGGGTTAGTGGTGCTTACCTAATAGTGCTTATGTAATAGTGTGTACGGGGGGAGTGAGGTCTGGCTCTGTATACCCCGCCTACTTGCCTTCTTGTACCCATTACGAAATAATTTAACTATTCGGAATTTCAAATTCTTTTTTTTCGAATCTGGTCCTAATATTGTGGATGGAGGTAGGTGGCTTCCACTGTTTTTTTTCTGTACATTCCAGCTGTCGACCACGCGTGCAGGGTACAAAAATTTCCGTTTCGTGACCTCTAGTCTTGCTCTCTCTCTCTCAATTTAAAAAGCTGTCCTTGTCCACCTTGTGAATTCCTCTCACTATCTTTTAACTTGAGATCACATTTCCTCTTTGCTTTTGCTTTCGTCCTCTAGGGCTGTGAGATTTAGTTCCATTAGAATATTCTCACCCATTCAACCAAGCTCTATCATTTGATGCAAATCTCTATACTTTTCAGTTTTAGTTTATTTTTCAAAAAGTACGAATTCTATGCCGGTGCTGCATGATTCAGTACTAGAGGAAGTACATGGCGTTTCATGGGTGAGGGATTCCACATCTTCTCTACATACTATAAATACATGTTAAGGTAAAAACACAGAGGACAAATACATTAGCAAAATCCTGAAATAACAGTATAAGATTATGTTTAGCATCCTAATAAACATCATAAAAGTTGAAGTTCCTGACAGCTTACTTATGAACGACATCCAAAACTCTATCAAAATCAAACTGCGACTGTGTGAATATCAAAAATATATTTGATATTCACACAGTCGCGGCAGACTTCGAGAGATAGACTGACAACATGCCAATGCACTCTCCTCCGAGTCCTGCTTGTGAAATTCAATATTTATGAAGAAATGTAAAGTACCAGTTGCACGGGTGTCTGATGTAGTAGATGCGCAAGAAGAAAACACTGATGTAATAGGACTCACGGAAACAAAATTGTCAGGAGTCTTAACAGATGCTGTGTTTCCAAAGGACTACTATATAGGAAAGAAAGAGAGGGAAGGAAGTGGAGGTGGAGGAGTGGCCCTGCTGATAAGGAAGGACTGGAGTTTTGATGAGATGGAAATTCCGGGCTGTGACGGTTTCAGAGATTACATAACAAGAACAAAAACAAAGGGTGGACCTAAGATAATAGTGGCAGTCATTTACAACCCTCCCCTAAATGACAGAAGACCCAGACAGGAGTTTGATAGGAACAACATAGCAACCAATAATATAATAGAGAGACCAGCTTCAGTTGCCTGCAAGAATTACTCAAGACTCTTAATCACGGGCGATTTCAACCATGGAAAGATAGACTGGGAGAATGGGGACCCAGATGGTGGTGCAGATACATGGAGAGCTAAACTCTTGGAAGTGGCAACAAGGAACTTTCTGAGTCAGCAGGTCAGGGAATCCACAAGAGTGAGAAGTAATGATGAA
Organism: Procambarus clarkii; assembly: GCF_040958095.1. Lineage (NCBI taxonomy): Eukaryota > Metazoa > Arthropoda > Malacostraca > Decapoda > Cambaridae > Procambarus > Procambarus clarkii. Next base: position 21,532,749 of record NC_091160.1, read on the forward strand.
CCAGCTAGACTCGACTTGATATTCACCCTGAATGAGTCAGAAATAAGGGAAGTCAAAGTTGAAGCCCCCAAAGGAATGAGTGACCACAGTGTACTGTTATGATCTCAGCCTACAGGAAAAACGAGTCTCTCTCCTTGAGAGTTATTCATCAAGCCTGACCTGATTAGAAGGTCTAGCAAATATTGAGGTGATAACACAGATGTAAAACAGCTGGTTGGATATGATGAACAATTTAAAATTATGGGCAGTGAAGAAGAAAACGGATAAATGACTGCCTAGGAGATGTGGACATTTTGCTGGAGGCGTGAGACTCGCTTCTGGAGGGCTTTGACCTCACTTGAGGCCAGACATCGCAGGGGAAAAGCCGCGCTCCATTGAGCTCCCGTCAGAAGGGAACCCCTAGTGATATATCTCGAAGAGAAGAGAAGTGTGCAGACGTACCAGCTGTGGAATCGAGCTGGGAACGTTGAGGCTCAAGTCCTGGTCGACGAGGAGAGTATTAAACCGCCCAGAGACATTTTCGTGGGCTGTGGAAGCGCCCTGACCAAGCTCTGTCAGAGGGAGGAGCGCCCTCGACTAGACAATCTGTGGTAAGCACGATTTAAACCAGTTCATAGTGATTGCTTGTAGTCGGTCGTGTGCCCAGCGACACTAGCAATGTTTATTGATAAGTTAGACATGTTTTAATAAGGCAGAAGGCCTGAAATAAGAGAGTGGAGAGGGAGGAACACGGAGCGACATCCATCTCCTCTGAGCGCTGGCAGGCAACTGAGGGAGCCCAGCTCCTGACGGCGGAGGACCCTCCCAGTGTGACTCACACCCGCCAGGCGAGGTGTAGCATGGACCCGCCCAACGGGGGAGTCCACTCTCACTGTATGTAGAGGACAGATAGAGGTTTAAGGCAAACATATTGTGTGATTATTTTGGTTTATGTGTTAAAGGGGAAACATTTTTATTGGAGTGTCGATGGGTTGCAGGTTTGTCTTTGGGGAAGAAGTTGCTGGGAACTTCGAAGCCAGCACAGATGAAGTAGTTGATGAGACTCCAAGGTAGTGGAGGAGAGGACCTCGAGCTGTGAGGAGAAGCAGTGAAGAGGAGTGTCACGTGCTTCTGTAGAGGTGGTGAAGCACCATAGTTGCTCGGGGAAACTTCATGGTGTAGCAGCCAGGAGAGCTGTGGAGGACCCTAGCAGAAGGGTGAAGCACCGTAGTTGCTCAAGGAAACTTCACGGTAGCAGCCTAGAGGAGCTGCAGAGGATCCTGGTAGTTAAGCCCGGAAGAACCTGAAGAGATCAGGGTAGTGAACTTCCAGAGGTGGAAGGGAAGTTCTGGGGGATTACTTGTAGGGAGTTGATAGTGTTTGGTTGTCATTAGCGTGCAAGACGCAGTGAGAGGTGAGTGATTGTTTGCATTCTTATGTCAAGGAGTGTTTTATACTGAAGTTTAGAGTTACAGTCGTAGGCTGGATTACCTACAGATATATGTGTTCTAGGACTGATAGAGTGATCGATTGATCATTGTTGTGTATCAAGGAACATTTATAATGATATATGTTATTGCATTCACATGCTGATTTTCTTTGTACACATTTATAGATACATATATATATTCTCTTGCTGATGGTGCAACAGTGTATGTAGACTTGATCAACTTGAGGAGGTTGATAGTATCAGGTGGTGAACCAGGAGATAGGATACCACTTGATAAACTGATGATAGAGTTCTGATGGTGTTGGAGAGCAACCTGATTGTAATAGTATAGAGTATAGGATTCATAAATATTATATGTGTGTATGTATTGTGTCTGTGCTTTGTCCAATAAATGTATTGCCCTTGTCCTAGTGAGGCTTCCCATGAAATAGTACAGAAGGAGAGAGAGAGAGAAAGAGCCAAGAACCACTGCTGTGAACAGGGTAGAAGGTAATACTAATAAGTAAAAGGAGGATTGAGGAGATCATATCACCTAAGGAGAGAGTGTGGAGTCACAGCGGCTCGAGTGAGTGTGTGCACGTGACAACGAGGCTAAGTGTTGGAGCCGCATCCCCTAAACGTATGACGTTGAGCCCCTCTCCAAGAGCCAGAAGCGCCAAGGGTGATCTCCTAGAGAGGTATAAGAGGTACCTACCGAGTTGTGGGTTGGGTTGTCCGTAGAGAAGGATCAACGACGACAACACCACCAACACACAAGACTATAATAATTTGGGGGCCTGTGTCCGGGAGGGTGGACTGACACACCCACACCCTGTCCAAGAGTGGATTTGTACACCCTTGCTGAAATAAACTGTGTGACCACAGGTGTATATTTCTCTCTCTTGGGAAGACTCACAGGACAAGATGGATAAGGTGCAAGCATTTGTGGAGTCAGGCAAGCTTGAGGACTTGGAAGGTTGCACGAGGGATCAATTGAAACAAATAGCAGAAAAATGTGGCATTAGGTTGAAAGCATCTAAAGTAGCTGGGATGAAGGATGAGATCCTGAGGCAGTTAAGAACCAAAAATGAAGCGGCAGAACAAGGAGCCCAGAAAGGAGCTGAAAGTGGAAAGGAGGATGATAGGCAGGATGAAGTGAGATCCCAGGGATCAAGTAGGAGTAGCAAGAGTAGCCGCAGTAGCAGGAGTAGCCGAAATAGGAGCTTGGAGAGATTCCAGTTAGAGCTCCAGATGCAGCAACAACGAGAGGGCAAGGAGAGACAGTTCCAGCTGGAAAAGATTAAATTAGAACTCCAGATAAAAGAGAAAACCAGACTGGAAGTAGAAAAAGAGAAAAACAGGCTGGAAGTAGAGAAAGCAAGACTAGAGATGGAGAAAAAAAAAGAGAAAGCAAGACTAAAGGTCGAAAAAGAAAAAGCCCATGTCGAAAAAGAAAAAGAGAGAACAAAACAAATGCAGATAGAAGCGAATAAAACCTTGGCTGAGCAAAGGATTGAACATGGGTTGCCAGAGAGCACCACCCAGGTATCACACTCACCAGATGTTAGGGTTAGGGAGAAGGAGATTCCCTTGTTTGTTCCCGAAGGGGCAGAAAGCTTTTTCGAGCACTTTGAAAAAGTAGCCAGCATCAAGGAGTGGCCACAGGAGGAATGGGCCCAGCTGGTCCCATTCTGGCTTCCTCTGTTGACTTACTCTATTATTTATTTCTAGATTCCCATTCCCATATATCAATATAAATTCACAGGAGTGGCCACAGGAGGAATGGGACCAGCTGGTTCAGTTAAGACTGACCGGTGCAGCTAGGGAGGCGTACACCCAATTGTCACTGGAAGAGTGCCAGGATTATGCCACAGTAAAGAGCAGCATATTGCGCTCGTTTCAGTTAACCCCAGAAGCTTATAGGAAGCGCTTCAGAGAGATGATCAAAGTTGGAGCGTGTACGTTTACTGAGACAGCAAGAGATCTGGAAAGACGATTCCAGAAGTGGATTGAGGCTGCTGGAGTTGGATCTTACGCTGACCTGAAGCAACTGATGGTCATGGAGAAGTTCTTGGAGATGATGCATCCCGAAACGAAGTTCAAGATCCAAGAAGCAGGGATAAAGGAGGTGAAAGATGCCGCAGATAGGGCGGATATGATTACCGAAGCATATAAGAGCTTGAGGGAGAACAGAGTGAGTAGTGAGGTGAGGCGCAGCAATAACAGATCCAGTGGAGTCTGGGGAGGAAGAAATTATGAGAGACCCAGAGGAGTCTGGGGTGAGAAGAATTTTGATAAATGGGCAGATAAAAGTAAGTACCCTAAAACTCAGAAGAGTAGATCGTGCACTTCGTCTGAAAGTGAGGATGGAGGAGCTAAACGAGAAACTGATCGTTATCCAGGAAACCAAGAGTCCAGTAAAGCCCCACAGAGTGCAGGTAGTGTGCCTGGCCCTAGGAACTCTCACGCGAGTGGACAAAGTCAGAGCCACTCTGGTTCTTATAGGAGAGATTTTTCCCAGGTGAGGTGTTATAATTGTAACGGATTGGGTCACGTGATGCGAGACTGTCGGCAGGGCAAGAGAGTTGTGTCCCTAGCCATGTGTGACTCCCGAAGTAGATATAATAATGTGTTCCAAGACAAACCACAGAAGGTGAACTTAGTGAACGAGAGGTATAGGCCGTTCATGAGCAAAGGTTGGACCAGTATAGGAAGCCAACCTGAGGTAGAAGTTGGTATCTTGAGAGATACCGGAGCTAATCAGAGCTTGATTGCGAGAAGCCTGATTGGGAATGATCGACGATTAGCTGGCAGGAGTAAGATGAGGGTATATGGGTTATTGTCTGAGAGTGACATGCCCGTTTGTACTGTCCAGCTAAGGTCGGAATATGTGTCGGAAGAGGTGATGTTGGGAGTATGCCCCGACATACCTATTCCAGGAGTCGAAGTGATCCTGGGGAATGACTTGTGCGGGACAAAGGTGTTGCCAGGAGTCATGGCGGAGACTGTGCCAGAGGAGTGCCCAGAAGGCCACGGCACGGGTGGGACACCTGAGAGTGTGAACCTGACTGACATCCGAGGAGATGAGTCAGGAGACCGCCAAGCCATTGAGTACCCTGTCTCGGTAGTGATGAAGGCAGAGGTGGCCGACAAGGAAGACGCTGGAGAAGATGAGACTGTCGATTAAACCGGTAGAAGATATCGATGTAGATATAGTGTGGCTGTTTGATGAAGGTCCAGCCCAGGAAGATGAAGTCTCGGTGAGGTCAAAAGTGAAGATGGCCCAGCCAAAGAAGAATCATGTGAAGAGAGCGGACCTGAGTGGAGCCCGGACCGCTGAAATTAAGAGTCAGAAGGCGAATGCAACTGTGCTGAGTAGAAATGAGGAAGGATATGGACAGACTGAGGACGGGAGTAGAGCGTCAAGTGGTCCACGAGCACAGAGGCATATGGATAGTGGAGTTAAGTTGTTTGAGATGTCAGGAATTGACATGTTTCACAGAAAACGTGGAGGAGAGATAGTGAAGAAGAGTAATTGCCGAGAAAATGAAAGGAGAAGAGACAGTATGCGTGGAGAGATGCTCAAGAGCACTCTAGGAGGGTAGAGCGACATGTATGGTCGAGTGCTGTTGGATGTAGTACAGTGCTTGAAGAAACTTTTAGGGAACGAAGAGGAGTTGAAGGAGAAGAAATGGAGTTGCATAGAGGTGAGAAGTGTGGGAAGAGGAAGATGATACAAGCATGGAGGAGTAGAAGAAGGCCGAGGACTCGATGGAAGTCAAACAGGATGAGGTCTCGGATAAACGAGGAGACGAAAGGGAGGATCGTCGGTGAAGACGAGGGAGTGAAGTATGATGGCAGGAGACGAAAGTATAATGGCAGTAGATGGAAGTGTGAAGACGACAGAGGAGGTACAGACAGTAGATGTCTGACTCTGGACGTGAAGAGAGGAAACGGAGGGTGGAAACAATAAGTAGAGTGGACCGATGGAGTGTAGGCGTCCAAGGAGGACAGCCTAGCCAAGAGGTGCCAGAGAAGTCAGTTCGTTTGTGAGAAGATCATGTTTCTGCAGAGTTGTGAGCCGGATGTTGCAAGGTGCAACGAACTAATTGTAGACTCCTAAGGGAGTATATCGGTTAAAGAACGAGACAGTGTGGTGGCGGATGTATTATCCCGAGCTTTGCCACTGGAATAACTCTCAAAAGTAAGGGGAGGGGAGTGTTATGATCTCAGCCTACAGGAGAAATGAGTCTCCCTCCTTGAGAGTTATTCATCAAGCCTGACCTGATTAGAAGGTCTAGCAAATATTGAGGTGATAACACAGATGTAAAACAGCTGGTTGGATATGATGAACAATTTAAGATTATGGGCAGTGAAGAAGAAAACAGATAAATGACTGCCTAGGAGATGTGGACATTTTGCTGGAGGCGTGAGGCTCGCTTCTGGAGGGCTTTGACCTCACTTGAGGCCAGACATCGCAGGGGAAAAGCCGCGCTCCGTTGAGCTCCCGTCAGAAAGGAACCCCTAGTGATATATCTCGAAGAGAAGAGAAGTGTGCAGACTTACCAGCTGTGGAATGGAGCTGGGAACGTTGTGGTCTCAAGTCCTGGTCGACGAGGAGAGTATTAAACCGCCCAGAGACATTTTCGTGGGCTGTGGAAGTGCCCTGACCAAGCTCTGTCAGAGGGAGGAGCTCCCTCGACTAGACAATCTGTGGTAAGCACGATTTAAGCCAGTTCATAGTGATTGCTTGTAGTCGGTCGTGTGCCCAGTGACAGTAGCAATGTTTATTGATAAGTTAGACATGTTTTAATAAGGCAGAAGGCCTGAAATAAGAGAGTGGAGAGGGAGGAACACGGAGCGACATCCGTCTAATCTGAGCGCTGGCAGGCAACTGAGGGAGCCCGGCTCCTGACGGCGGAGGACCCTCCCAGTGTGACTCACACCCGCCAGGCGAGGTGGAGCATGGACCCACCCAACGGGGGAGTCCACTCTCACTGTATGTAGAGGACAGATAGAGGTTTAAGGCAAACATATTGTGTGATTATTTTGGTTTATGTGTTAAAGGGGAAACATTTTTATTGGAGTGTCGATGGGTTGCAGGTTTGTCTTTGGGGAAGAAATTGCTGAGAACTTCAAAGCCAGCACAGATGAAGTAGTTGATGAGACTCCAAGGTAGTGGAGGAGAGGACCTCAAGCTGTGAGGAGAAGCAGTGAAGAGGAGTGTCACGTGCTTCTGTAGAGGTGGTGAAGCACCATAGTTGCTCGAGGAAACTTCATGGTGTAGCAGCCAAGAGAGCTGTGGAGGACCCTAGCAGAAGGGTGAAGCACCGTCGTTGCTCAAGGAAACTTCACGGTAGTAGCCTGGAGGAGCTGCAGAGAATCCTGGAGTTAAGCCCGGAAGAACCTGAAGAGATCAGGGTAGTGAACTTCCAGAGGTGGAAGGAAAGTTCTGGTGGATTACTTGTAGGGAGTTGATAGTGTTTGGTTGTCATTAGCGTGCAAGACGCAGTGAGAGGTGAGTGATTGTTTGCATTCTTATGTCAAGGAGTGTTTTATACTGAAGTTTAGAGTTACAGTCGTAGGCTGGATTACCTACAGATGTATGTGTTCTAGGACTGATAGAGTGATCGATTGATCATTGTTGTGTATCAAGGAACATTTATAATGATATATGTTATTGCATTCACATGCTGATTTTCTTTGTACACATTTATAGATACATATATATATTCTCTTGCTGATGGTGCAACAGTGTATGTAGACTTGTTCAACTTGAGGAGGTTGATAGTATCAGGTGGTGAACCAGGAGATAGGATACCACTTGATAAGCTGATGATAGAGTTCTGATGGTGTTGGAGAGCAACCTGATTGTAATAGTATAGAGTATAGGATTCATTATTATTATATGTGTGTATGTATTGTGTATGTGCTTTGTCCAGTAAATGTATTCCAATTTGCTGGTGTTTGCCCTTGTCCTAGTGAGGCTTCCCATGAAATAGTACAGAAGGAGAGAGAGAGAGAAAGAACCAAGAACCACTGCTGTGAACAGGGTAGAAGGTAATACTAATAAGTCAAAGGGGGATTGAGGAGATCATATCACCTAAGGAGAGAGTGGGGAGTCACAGCGGCTCGAGTGGGTGTGTGCAAGTGACAACGAGGCTAAGTGTTGGGGCTGCATCCCCTAAACGTGTGACGTTGAGCCCCTCTCCAAGAGCCAGAAGCGCCAAGGGTGATCTCCTAGAGAGGTATAAGCACTCTACCGAGTTGTGGGTTGGGTTGTCCGTAGAGAAGGATCAACGACGACAACACCACCAACACATAAGACTATAATAGTACTGACTTTTGAGTACTTGGTGGAGGTAGGGATAACCTATCCAAGGATGGGATCGGAGGGAAAAAGACTAAATTACCGAAGAGGAATATATGACGAGATGAGGAACTTCCTAAGGGAAATACCATGGGAAACAGAACTTAAACAAGAATGTGCAGGGCATGATGGATTTTATCACCCAAAAGTGCCAGGAAGCTGCAGACATGTTTATCCCGGTCCAAAAGGAGAAAAACGAAAAACAACTGAAAAACCCATGGTTCAACCAGGAATGCAAGTTAGCAAAGCAACTGAGTAAAAGAACATGGAGAAACTACAACACCGGAGAGCAGGGAGAGATACCAGAGGGCCAGAAATGAGTACCTCAAAGTGAGAAGGGAAGTAGAGAGACAGTATGAAAATGACAGAGCGAGTAAAGCCAAGACCCAACCAAAGCTGCTCCACAGCCACATCAGAAGGAAAACAGCAGTGAAGGAACAAGTGATTAAATTGAAAAAAGGGGAGAACAGATACACAGAGAACGACAAAGAGGTGTGTGAAGAACTCAACAAGAGTTTCCAGAAGGTCTTCACAATAGAACAAGGAGAAGCCCATGCACTAAATGAGGATGAAGGCAAACCAAGTAATCTTGGAGGAATTTGACCTCACCAGTGATGAGGTCAAAAGGTGTCTGCTGGAGCTGGATGTGACAAAGGTTGTTGGGCCTGACAGAATCTCACCATAGATACTAAAGGAAGGTGCAGAAGCACTGTGTCACTCTCTATGATGTATAACAGGTCACTGGAAACAGAAGACCTACGAGAAAGTTGGAAGACAGCTAACGTAGTCCCAATATACAAGAAGGGTGACAGGCAAGAGGCACTGAACTACAGGCCAGTTTCTCTAACTTGTATACCATGCAAGGTGATGGTGAAGATCGTGAGGAAAAGGCTCGTAGAGCATCTGGAGGGAAATAACTTTGTAACGCACCACCAACATGGGTTCAGAGATGGTAAATCGTGTCTCACAGGTTTAATAGAATTCTATAACCAGACAACAAAAATTAGGCAGGAAAGAGAAGGGTGGGCCGACTGCATTTTCATGGACTGCCAGAAACCCTTTGACACAGTACCCTATAAAAGGCTGTTAAAAATGTTGGAGCAACAGGCAGGGAGTAAAAGGGAAGGTGCTCCAGTGGATAAGGGAGTACTTAAGCAACAGGAAACAGCAAGTAACGGTGAGGGGGAGACATCAGAGTGGCGAGAGGTCACCAGTGAGGTTCCACGGGGCTCTGTTCTCGGACCCATCCTGTTCCTAGTATATGTAAACGACCTTCCAGAGGGTATAGACTCATTCCTCTCAATGTTTGCAAAAATTATGAGAAGAATCAAAACAGATGAAGATAGACAGAGACTACAGGACGATCTGGACAAACTGGAGGAATCGTCTAGAAAATGGCTGCTAAAGTTCAACTCAGGAAACTGTAAGGTAATGAAATTAGGCGAAGGGAGCAGAAGGCTGAACACAAGGTACCATCTGGGAGGTGAAATCCTGCAAGAGTCAAATAGAGAGAAAGATCTGGGGGTTGATATCACACCGAACCTGTCCCCAGAGGCCCACATCAAAAGGATATCATCAGCGGCATATGTTAGACTGGCCAACATAAGAACTGCCTTTAGAAACTTGTGTAAGGAATCGTTCAGGACCCTGTATACCACTTATGTCAGATCAATCCTGGAATATGCAGCTCCAGCCAGGATTCCATACCTAGTTAAACACAAGACAAAGTTAGAGAAGATTCAGCGGTATGCCACCAGGCTCGTCCCGGAACTGAGAGGTATGAGCTACGAGGAAAGGCTAAAGAGCTGAACCCCACGTCCCTGGAAAACAGAAGATTAAGGGGAGACATGATAACCATCTACAAAATTCTCAGGGGAATTGACATGGTGGACAAAGCCAAATTCTTCAGCACGGGTGAGACACGAACAAGGGGACACAGGTGGAAACTTAGTACCTAGATGAGCCACAGAGACGTTAGAAAGAAATTTTTCAGTGTCAGAGTAGTTAATAAATGGAATGCACTAGGCAGTGATGTTGTGGAGGCTGACTCCATACACATTTTCAAATGTAGATATGATAGAGCCCAGTAGGCTCAGGAATCTGTACACCAGTTGATTGACAGTTGAGAGGCGGGACCAAAGAGACAAAGCGCAACCCCCGCAAGCACAGTTAGGTGAATACAGAAAGCTTTTATATAGGTAAAATACCAGAAGCACTTATATTAACAGATATTGTTCCACTACAAAAGTAAATAATTATCAAAGGGATGGTAACAAAGCATTGGCAAAAAACTACAGACTGGGCACACAAACATCTCACACATAACGTTATTGATAATAATTTAGAAAAGGAGAACAATGAACTTTACAATCCAGCTCAGTGTAGAGTTAGAGCTAGATTGCCTCATGCCTTTCGTAATTACTCAACCTCAACGACATAATCACGGAAGCAGTAGAATAAACTCAAAATGCAGATTTTGTGCACCTGGCCACTGCAAAGACATTTGATTAACGTGTATCAGGGGTCCCATAATATATATCAGAGAGCACCGATAATAATTAAAACAAATACACTAATATTACTAACAACACCTCCAAAGGAGCACACACTGGAGAGTCACCCTTTAATAATCGTAACTATGGAGAAAGGAACCCACCGCCATACTGTTTGGGGAATCAGCTCAGAACCGGCCTGTTATCATGAGTACACACCTCTATGGAGCCGATATGACTTACCCTCTCTCTCCTTGCTTTGGGATGACTTTCTTCTAGTTCCCCCCTTAATGATATTCTCTCTCTCTCTCTCTCTCTCTCTCTCTCTCTCTCTCTCTCTCTCTCTCTCTCTCTCTCTCTCTCTCTCTCTCTCTCTCTCTCTCTCTCTCTCTCTCTCTCTCTCTCTCTCTCTCTCTCTCTCTCTCTCTCTCTCTCTCTCTCTCTCTCTCTCTCTCTCTCTCTCTCTCTCTCTCTCTCTCTCTCTCTCTCTCTCTCTCTCTCTCTCTCTCTCTCTCTCTCTCTCTCTCTCTCTCTCTCTCTCTCTCTCTCTCTCTCTCTCTCTCTCTCTCTCTCTCTCTCTCTCTCTCTCTCTCTCCTCTCTCTCTCTCTCTCTCTCTCTCTCTCTCTCTCTCTCTCTCTCTCTCTCTCTCTCTCTCTCTCTCTCTCTCTCTCTCTCTCTCTCTCTCTCTCTCTCTCTCTCTCTCTCTCTCTCTCTCTCTCTCTCTCTCTCTCTCTCTCTCTCTCTCTCTCTCTCTCTCTCTCTCTCTCTCTCTCTCTCTCTCTCTCTCTCTCTCTCTCTCTCTCTCTCTCTCTCTCTCTCTCTCTCTCTCTCTCTCTCTCTCTCTCTCTCTCTCTCTCTCTCTCTCTCTCTCTCTCTCTCTCTCTCTCTCTCTCTCTCTCTCTCTCTCTCTCTCTCTCTCTCTCTCTCTCTCTCTCTCTCCTCTCTCTCTCTCTCTCTCTCTCTCTCTCTCTCTCTCTCTCTCTCTCTCTCTCTCTCTCTCTCTCTCTCTCTCTCTCTCTCTCTCTCTCTCTCTCTCTCTCTCTCTCTCTCTCTCTCTCTCTCTCTCTCTCTCTCTCTCTCTCTCTCTCTCTCTCTCTCTCTCTCTCTCTCCTCTCTCTCTCTCTCTCTCTCTCTCTCTCTCTCTCTCTCTCTCTCTCTCTCTCTCTCTCTCTCTCTCCTCTCTCTCTCTCTCTCTCTCTCTCTCTCTCTCTCTCTCTCTCTCTCTCTCTCTCTCTCTCTCTCTCTCTCTCTCTCTCTCTCTCTCTCTCTCTCTCTCTCTCTCTCTCTCTCTCTCTCTCTCTCTCTCTCTCTCTCTCTCTCTCTCTCTCTCTCTCTCTCTCTCTCTCTCTCTCTCTCTCTCTCTCTCCTCTCTCTCTCTCTCTCTCTCTCTCTCTCTCTCTCTCTCTCTCTCTCTCTCTCTCTCTCTCTCTCTCTCTCTCTCTCTCTCTCTCTCTCTCTCTCTCTCTCTCTCTCTCTCTCTCTCTCTCTCTCTCTCTCTCTCTCTCTCTCTCTCTCTCTCTCTCTCTCTCTCTCTCTCTCTCTCTCTCTCTCTCTCTCTCTCTCTCTCTCTCTCTCCTCTCTCTCTCTCTCTCTCTCTCTCTCTCTCTCTCTCTCTCTCTCTCTCTCTCTCTCTCTCTCTCTCTCTCTCTCTCTCTCTCTCTCTCTCTCTCTCTCTCTCTCTCTCTCTCTCTCTCTCTCTCTCTCTCTCTCTCTCTCTCTCTCTCTCTCTCTCTCTCTCTCTCTCTCTCTCTCTCTCTCTCTCTCTCTCTCTCTCTCTCTCTCTCTCTCTCTCTCTCTCTCTCTCTCTCTCTCTCTCTCTCTCTCTCTCTCTCTCTCTCTCTCAAGAATGAAAAATAACAGCATAGTATCGTAAGGTCCAACAAACTAGCATCACACATATAATATCAGTGCTCCAACAAACACACTACACTAGGCTGCTGCTTAATCTTCGCCAAAAACTTCCTACCTCCTCGCTCTCTGGGCTAGGAAAGTAAGTAATTATTAAAAGAATGCACCAAACCGGGAAAGCTGTGTAGCACCATCAAATGTGCGAAATGATTAGAAGGCGCTATATATCACCAACGATGCCAATATGAGAACAGAAATGCATAAGGCGAACAATATCAAAAGTATCCGATTCACCAAGAATTCGATTGAGTGACAAGTAACCGCAGGGGACGGTCGGAAAGCAACAAATGCTCGTCCTTGGAGGAATGGACATTCAACAAGGAAATGCACACCTGTAAGAGGAACAATGCAGTTAGGGCAATAAGGAGCGAGGCGGCGCTCCATTAAGTGTGGGTGAGTTAAGCACGTATGGTCAATACGTAGCCTTGCCAGAACCGTTTCCCACCAACGGTTACGGTGGGAGGAGGATATGCACAACAGCAGAAATGGGACACACTACTCTTAAGAGTACGCAGTTTGTTACCAGTAACAGAAGACCAACAACCCTGCCAATGGGCATGGATAGAGGAATGAATAACTGGGTAAAAGTCGGAATAAGGAATACCTTTATGGGAGATGGGACAAGTGCGGATAGCTTCCTTAGCGGCAGCATCCGCACGCTCATTTAAAGAGACGCCAATATGGCTGGGACCCCAGCTAAACTCGTCTTAAATCTACTGGAAATAAGAAACAGCCAAGGTTGATTCTCGACTACCACCGGATGGACTGGATTAAAGGACTCCAGAGCCATGAGAGCACTGGGAGAGTCACCTATAACCACAAAGGAGAATTGACAACGAGAAAGCAGGAGACGAGGAGCATAGAAAATAGCAAAAAGTTCTGCTGTGAAGATACTGGTCTCCAGAGACAGGTGACACATATAGGTGTGGTCAGGAAAAAGAACTGAATAGCCTACACCGACTGCACACTTAGATCCATCGGTGAAGATGAAAATGGAGAGGGAGTGTGAAGAAAAGTGTTCAAGGAAAAGGCGTTTCAGAACTGTAGGAGGGGTAAAAGCTTTAGTGATGTGGGTCAGGGATATACAATATTTAGGAAGGGGGACCCTCCACAGTGGGGGGGGGGGCAAAGACAGAACAACACGAGGAGAAATATTAGTAATACTAACTGAAAGAGAATGCTGTAGACGAAACAACCTGACAGAAAGAGGGAGGTGGTGAAGGGAAACAGTAACTATGGGATGGGGGGTGAAGTCAGAGCACGACACAGGCAAGAGTGAGGGTGTTGTAAGGACCGCGCAAGGTAGCGAAGACAGTAGCGATCTCGGCGGTCGTGGAGAGACAGGAAGCCAGTGTCAACGTACAAGCTGAGGGGTAGGAATCGAATGAAAGGCACCGAGCTAAGGCGCAACCCAGTATGGTGCAAAGAATCAAGACAGCGAAGAATAGAAGGAGAAGCAGAAGACTAAGCAGTGCAACCATAATCGAGTTTAGACAGTTCGAGAGAGGAATGCAAAGAGAGGAGCCTGCACCTATCCGCTCCCCAAGAAGTATGGGACAAAACCTTAACGAGTGTCAACGATTAACCCTAAAAGCTTAGCAGAATCTTTGTACACAAGGAGATGACCATAAAGCGACAAAGAGGGACAAAGAACGACATGCTTCCGAGTAAAAGTCATAGCACAAGTCTTGGTTGCAAAGAACTTGAAGCCATGATTGGTGGCCCAAGACGACACGGCGTCAATCGCAAGTTGAAGCCGCTGTTGAAGGAGAGGCGAATCATCACCTCGGCAGCAAAGGGTAAGGTCGTCGACATAGAGAGCGGAGAAGACGCCAGAAGGAAAGGAGGAAAGAAAACCATTGAGGTCAACTAGAAAAAGAGTAGTGCTCATAACACTACCTTCAGGTACACCTTCGAATGGCTGAAAAGAGGCAGAGAGAATTGCACCAAGCTTCACTCTAAAGGAACGACGAGAGAGAGGAAGCTTGGAGGAAAAGAGGGAAATTACCACGAAGGCCAAAAGAACGAAGTTGGGACAAAATATGGTATCTTCAGGTGGAGTCGTAAGCCTTTTCCAGGTCAAAAAGGACAGCAACAACGGAGGTCTTCACAGCAAAAGTAGGCCGAATATAGACCTCCAGGTTCACCAGGACATCAAGCATAATGGTTATCTTGAGGTTATCTTGAGATGATTTCAGGGCTTTAGTGTCCCCGCGGCCCGGTCCACGATCAGGCCTCCACCCCCAGGAAGCAGCCCGTGACAGCTGACTAACACTCAGGTACCTATTTTACTGCTAGGTAACAGGGGCATAGGGTGAAAGAAACTCGGCTCATTGTTTCTCGCCGGCGCCCGGGATCAAACCCGTGACCACAGGATCACAAGTCCAGTGTGCTGTTCTCTCGGCCGACCGGTTCCCTGGTAGAAACATAAGATTTCCAACTCCCACGTTTAGCTGTACAAATGGTCCTACGGGCCGCCGCGCTAGCCCTCCGAAACAAATACAAAAATCAGCTATCTGCCGGCGTCGGCGTTTCTTCCAGGCTGCACGCTTACAACGGACAGCCCGAGCACAGTCCGCATACCACCAGGGGTATCTTCCGCGTGCCCCTGGAGGTAGAGCGAGGAATAGAGCAGAGGGCAGGAGACACGCGTCGAAGACGGTGTCATGAAAAAGGAGGAGGGACCGAGGAAGAGGCAGAGAGGAGAGGTCAGAGAGAGTAACACGGAGGGTGAATAGGTTCCAGTCAACCTTGGCAAACTGCCACTAAGGGAAGGAAAGGAGAGGGTGAAAAGAGAAAAAGGAAACAAGGCTGGGGAAACAGTCACTGTTATAGAGGTCATCAAGAACCCGCCACGTGAGATCTAAGTAAAGAAACGACGAACAGAGAGAAAGAGCAAGACAGGAAAGGGTGCGAGTTCGAGAGTTCACATGTGTGGGCTCACCAAAATTCAGAAGAGAAAGGGAAGAAGAGAGAACGAACGGTTCCAGAAGGCGGTCTCGGGTGTTTGTCAGAACAGCACCCCAGCTGTCGACAGCTGAAATCATCCAACAGGAGCTCCGGCTCTGGCAAGGAGTCCAGGAGGTGCTTAAGATCAGGAAGGGAAAGCAGGATATTTGGGGGGGAGGGGATAAATGGAATAGACTGTATACCATTTACTCACAAAAACACGGGCAACAGAACAATGTATAGGCGCTGGAAACAGTAGGGGGACGAAGGAAATATCAGTACGAATTAAGAGAGCAGTAGAGTTATGGGCCCGAGCTCTTGCTGGGGCGGACGGGAAAGGAATAACCATGAAAGTGACCAGGACGAGCACCAAGCATCGGCTCCTGGAGACAAACACAAAGTGGTGAAAACTGTGTAATCAGAAGTTGGAGTTCATGAAAGTTGGCATAAAATCCACGAATATTCCATTGAAGAATAGACATTATCAAAAAAAGAAAGGGCAGCAACAGAGAACAATGAAGAAACAAATGTAAAGAACACAGAAGTTAAAGAAGAACCTGAGTTTAAGAAACTCAGGATCAGGATCAGGGTCAGTAAAATCAGGGTTAGGGGGCATGGGTAAACTTAGTAAGTATGGAGGGAAGTGAGCGGGAGGACAGACCAGAAGCAGACGGACGGGGTTCGGAGGAGGGGGAGACAACCGAGAGGGTCTGTCAAGGAGAGCAGGAGGAGGGCGGACGAAACCAAGGAGCGCACCTCAGGAAGGGCAGCAACCAAGAGGGAATATGGGGGCGGAAGAAACCTCCATAGCTGGGACATGGGGGTCCAACCACCGAAATGAGAGGGGACGTAGGAATAGAGTCAGAGGTGGGGGGTGAGGAAGAAAGCTAAGCCTTCTTACTCACTGGGGAGGAGGAAGGAGAGGAGCCAGGCTTACGTTTCTGACTCAAAGAGACAGATGTTCCAGCAACAACGTACTGGGCGACAGACTCAATGGTCTCAGCAGGAGAAGAAGAACGGGAGCGAACAACATGGAGATTGCTGGGAGGATGACGGACATTAGCCTGGATAGACAGGCAGCGTGGAAGGCCAAGAGACTGTGGGGAGGGTTGGGAAGAAGGATCGGGAAGAGAAGGGAAAGAAGACACAGGAAACGTGGTGGACCGGGTAGGAAAAGGGTAAACTCCAAAAGGAAAATCAGGAGAGAGATCTTTCGGGACAACACGTAAAGAAACAGAGGAGAAGGCGGTAGGCGTGTCCGGGTCGAAGGCCTGGAAACGGTTGTGGGACTGAAGAAGGTTGGAAGGACAAGGAGAGGTTGAACGCAACACGTGAGCATAAGATACGCCAGTGAAAGGGTGGAGACGGCGGACTTGGCGTCTTGCTTCAGGAAAAGTCAAACGATCCCAGTGTTTCAAGTTGAGGACGGCTTCCTCAAGCTTGTAGTGTATACACGTGCGGGAGAAGGTAGGGTGGACCTCATCGCAATTGAGGCAGCGAGCCTGGGGAGAAGAGCAAACTGTCTTAGACTGGCCATCGTCCCCACACATGGGACATAGAGAAACAAGACTTGTGGATTTGAGGGCACCGTGCCCGAACTTCCAGCACTTCCAGTACTCCTGAACGGAGCACCTGGCACCAGCAAGAATGATAGAGGGCATAAGGGTCCTATTATCGAAAGTGATTTTCACAATTCGAAGGGGCTGATGGCGGCGACCACGAGGGGGGTCTAGTAGTGTTCACTTGGAGGACAGGATGGCCTTGGGCTTCGAGGATATGTTTAATATCCTCATGGCAGTTTTTTAGGTCCCTTACACCAGTTGCAACATGGTGTGGGAGGAGAAACGTGCCAACATTGGCATTTAACCAACCATTTTTGGAGACCCCGAACAGTGGTCTCCAAAACAGGTGGGGTAAAGGTAACAGAGGCATCTACTGAATCAACAAGGTGTTTATGGAGGGAGAAATCGTCAGGAGGTGTAGAATCCAGAGGGAGAAGATCAAAGTATTTAGCCCACGACGCAGGACCAAACAAAGCTTGGTATGTATTAGTATGGGAGGGGATCGTGTGAATTCGGCAGTGGCGGGGACGGCATTGAGAACCCCCAGAGAGAGAGAGGGGTTAAAAAGTGCAGTAGTCACAATGAGAGACAGAGCTGTGTCAGGGGACGAGGTGGTCACTACTGGGGGCTTGTGGCTCGACCTAACCACAGGGGAGAGAGGGGAGCCGAAGGGGAGTAGTCAGGAGCCGAGTGGACAGCACGCTGGACTTGTGATCCTGTGGTCCTGGGTTCGATCCCAGGCGCTGGCGAGAAACAATGGGCAGAGTTTCTTTCACCCTATGCCCCTGTTACCTAGCAGTAAAATAGGTACCTGGGTGTTAGTCAGCTGTCACGGGCTGCTTCCTGGGGGTGGAAGTCTGGTCGAGGACCGGGCCGCGGGGGACACTAAAAAAAAAAGCCCTGAAATCATCTCAAGATAACCTCAAGATAGGAGGGTCAAAGGTGGAGCTAGGTCTGGGTCCAATGTAGCGGGGGCTACAGAGCCCGGTCTTCCAACACAGTCCGACTCATGAGCTTGTTCACCCACCCCATGAGTCTGAGAAGTCATAAGAGGAACAGTATTCAGCGACATGAAAACGAGAGGTAATACTTTCATTCTCGAATGTGCCCCCCGTACCTACCATGGAGCTACAATTAGAGGATAGGACACCCAACAACAGATTTGTTGCCGGTCTTGCCAGGGCCCCCCAGGGGTGTGCCGTGAGTGTACTCCCCACAAACGCCACCTTAAGAACCGTCAGTCTGTCGAGATCGGGTTCAGTGACGAAAGAAGAATTGACAATAAAAGCGTCCCCTCGCTCGCGACGTTGGGTACCACAGTTTTACGGGTGAAAAAGTATGCCTCCCCAAACACCATGGCATCAAAACAGAAGAAGTCTGAAAGAATAATCAAGACTGGCAAAAGGTCGGCAGGAAATGACAATTAGAAAGGAGAAGAGGAGGGGGAGAATAATGAAACACAAGGAAAAGGAAAAGATATCTGCCAAAATTGGTGAAGACAGCATCAGGAGCATAAGGCTGCAAAAGGACAGAGGACTGACCCATGGACCATCACACTCCGGCAGCCGCGCACCAAGCCCCCTCACGACGACAACGGGCCAGAAAGGGAGGGGTCTGGGCTAGGTAACTTGCATATAATTTAATTCAAACAAGAAAATATTAATGTTCTCACCTTACACTGCATCATTTATAACATTTGAATTCATACACTCCCTCAAAACAATAATGATGTCCATATAACTCTGTATTATGTCCTGAGGCCCACCACTATGACCATCCTTCAATGTGTCCTCATATTAAGTAGTTACTTCTGCTGTCTCTTCAATGTTACTTCTGCTTCCAACAACGACGAAACACGTCCGTCAAGTACCACTGATACTTGACGTTCCACATTATACAAGAAATTTCTCTACACAAGCTTCACCATACACGTGCAGTTTCACTACACTTAAAGTTCCACTATACCATTGAAGTTCAACTATACACTTAAAGATCCACCATATGAACTTCCACTACACACAAACCTACTAAGTGAAGTTCCCCATACACGAATTTCACTAGATGCGAACCTGTAGTTTCATTACCATACCATTATATAATCTATCAAACATAAACAATATATACAGAATAAATTTCACCACGCAATGTCCTATCCCATGCACTGCGTCTGAACTGATTTTTTTTTCGATTTGATGTCCAAAGGGCTTGGAAAGCATGGGGAGGTAAAATTCTTGAAAGAGGATCTGGTTTTGGAGAGAGGAGGCTTGAAAGTTCAGTGGCCTTTCCACCTTGGGTTGGAGTCGTGTTTTCTGTCTTGGCTGAGTTCTTCTTAAGCGGCAGGAGGCTAGTGGTGAGGCGGTTAGGTGTTGTCCTGGGTCATTTGAGGTGCTCTGTCTGGCTTGGAGGAGGCGTCTTCCCTATTGCGTTAGTGAGAGTTATTTTCCCTGTTATTGGTTGTGCCATGGTGAGGAGATATTCGCATGTACTTTCCAAATGCCAACTGTAGTATCGGAATTCCTTCCGGGTTCTCGTATTTGTCGGTGAAGGACATTTGTCCTTTCTTGAAATTGAACTTCGGGTCAATGTATTCTTTCTTCAGAACGGTGAGGTCCACATATTGTTCCACGGTCTCGTGGTGGACAAAGATGGGGTGAGGAAAGTCAGAGTTGTTTTTGGCGAGTTCGATGATTCGGTTGCATTCTTAGGCGATGACTATTCATGTTCTGCTGTTGCCGTTGAATATGTCTTCATCATGGAGGAAGAGACCGAAATAGGGTTTACACTTGTTTGAGCTGCTTGGGTTTAGATCAAAGTCTGGTGCTTCGTATGTGATGACAATTTGATTACAGTCTGGAGCACTTGTTGGCTCTGATTCTGATTCTGAATCTACATGAGAGGGTACTCCTCCAGTATTGGACGAGTCCACTCAGGAAATCTCCGACTGCCAGGGGCTCCGTCCCCTCAGTCATACACTGAACTCGTCTGCGCAAGCATGTCGCTCCTGCCTCTATAATATCAAATCATCGTAAACTCCTCATATTGTCTCATATTTCATAAACTCTCTAACCTACATTCACAAACGACTTATAAGATCGCTGGACACACAATCAAACCTATAATGAGCAATATAGTATAGTATACTATCCTATATTGCTCATTATTGGGTTCTTACTGCAAAAGGGTAGTGTGACATTTCATATCGCCTCTAAATATGGCGCTCAACCCAGTCGTCCACAAATTTCTGTTGGACGTGCCATTATCAACTTCTACCCGTCCTGACTTGAGCTTCAGATGTCGCATAACAGGTGCCATACAGGATTGCCTGCCCAATTGATTCATTTAAAGGCTTTAATCGCAGTAGGGTCCACAGTCTATGGGGTATGGGTACCTTGAGTTCTCTCTCTCTCAGAGTACCAGTTGCACCTCTGTTTTTCAACGGGGGTATTCTGCACATCCTGCCATGTCTGGTATGGGTATGGGCCCTGACGGCTGAGTGGACAGCGCTCGAGATGGAGAGAGCAGGAGAGATTTCTGAAATAGAGGAAATATAGAGAACATATTCGGCATCCAAAGACAAAACACAGCACATAAGAGAGATGTACTATCACATAATATGCACACTTAAACTGGACGATAGAGCGACGGTTTCGCTTCTTGCAGGTCGGTGTTCAATGTCCAATCGTTCAAGTGTTTGTGCATCATTCCTTACCTCCATCCTATCCTAAATCCTTCTCCTGATACCTTCTAAGTGCTACGTAGTCGCAAAGGATTACCGCTCTCTACTGATAATGACCTTACTTTACCTTGTCTGTAGAGCGGCAACCTTGCCTCTTGCACTTCAATGTTAGATCCCCAAAGATCCAAATGTATGGTATATCAGGGGGTGGAGGGGTGTTGCGAGAGGTCTCTTTATACCTGCACTGAAACTTGGTTATTAAAACCAACCTAATATTCGCTTACCATTGAACAGAGGTCCCAACCACTCCCTGACAGAACGAACAGCCAACCTCGGCAGCCACACTCCTGCTACAGTCGGTTGACCAGCAATGAACACCGGAGTGCTTGCAATTATTTAGGAGATCACCCTGGTTTGCATCTGGTTCTGGGAGAGGGGTTCAGCGTCACCTTTATTCATGGGTGCAGCTCAAACTGCCTAGTTGTCATGTGTACACACCCAAAAAATGAGCCATTGTGACTCCCCACACTCTCCTTATTTCGGGATGATCTCTCAATCCCCCTTAGTTGGTTATAGTCCACTATCACTCAAGTTATAGGCGTGTCTTTCTCTCTCTCTCTCTAACCAGGAAGCCTCACCATGACAAGAGCGAAAGCCAGCTAACAAACATAATATTTAATACATTTAAATATACACAATACATAAATGAAATGGTTATAAAACAATACTATCACCTCTCAGGCTACTACCAACTGACAACACTCTGATGTCACCTTATGTCTTAAACCTATAACTGTATCAGGCTGCTGCTTGAACCTCAGTCCACAGCCTTCTGCTTCCTTCACTGCTTTAGGGTACAATACATGACACATATAATATTTATATATTTCCCATTCTACAAAAATCATCAATCTCTCACCTTGCACTGAGCCTTTCATGCCAAAAGCGCAATCAAGCACTCCCTTAGATATCGAGGTCCTTATGATCCTTTATTCCATTACTCGAGGTCCCTTAATTCAATCATCATCTGGGTCCTCAAAATATGTAAGGCACTCCTGCAGCACCACCAATCACCTGCAATGAAGTCCTCCTTAAATGCCAGTGAAGCTCTCTCTCCAAACGTTTCACACAAACGGCGTGTAGCTCCTTACACATTAAATGCCAGTGAAGCTCTCTCCAAACGTTTCACACTAACGACGTGTAGCTCCTAACACAACTCGAAGATTCGCTAGGTCCACGAAGTTCCACTTCTCACTGGAAGTCCTACTTCACCTTGCATTTTAGCTTGTACTCCTCTGGCACGAAGTTCTCTCATTAACTTCCACCACACGAACGTTGTAGCTTTCCCATACAAACGTTGCAGTTCTCCCACAAAATCTTGCAGTTCTCCCACACAAACGCTGCATTTCACCCTCACAAACGTTGTAGTTTTCCCTCACAAATCTGCAAATCCACCAGCATGCCATAATAAACGTTTTCCTAACAAAACAGTTAAATGTATTCACAGAAAATAAAACTCTTCCATCCGACATCTCTTTAAAACACTATTGCGTCGCTGCGACGGTACTCCCCCATTATGGGCAGAGTCCACTTGGGAACGTGTCCAGACATGTCGCAGGCCGCCTCCTTGGTTGCAAATCTGGGGCCTTCCTCACTCAGTCAGTGCTTCACCTCTTGCGAGGGCGGACGCATCACTCCACCTCCCAAGATGTTCTCCTATCTCTACTCTCTTATTTGAGCTCACTGCCTTAATAAAATATATATACTATATATGCGGAAAATCCACAGAGAAATATAAAAGAAAGTGAACGTTTCACTTTCGTTCAACACCAGAAGGCTTTAACAGGCCGAAACGTTCACTTTCTTTTATATTTCTCTGTGGATTTTCCACATAAAATGAGCAGTGTTTTGTGATCGTCAATTGCATATACTATATATATAAACATTTGCCATGATCGCTGAGCA
Source organism: Procambarus clarkii (assembly GCF_040958095.1). Classification (NCBI taxonomy): domain Eukaryota; kingdom Metazoa; phylum Arthropoda; class Malacostraca; order Decapoda; family Cambaridae; genus Procambarus; species Procambarus clarkii. Next base: position 21,555,080 of record NC_091160.1, read on the forward strand.
CATGATCAAACACAGGCAACCACTGCAACAACTGTTATATTAGCCTACCACAGAATTTGTATCTGGGTGGCACTCGAGCAGCTGCGGCTCCCCTTATAACATCCAACCAGGTCTCTTTTTGACTGAGTCACAACTCTTCTGCTCCTGACTTGAGTACATTTAGTCTTCCCACAGGCTTCACACATAAACGCCTGCCTGGTTCCCTCCTCTTGAAGGAGTATACAACTAGGGGGTTCCTCCTTTGCCAGAAGCTCAGCAAAGCGCGACCTTCCCTCACGAGTTCTGTTGCTTAAGTAAGGTCAAAATATCCCGCAAACCTCACATCATGTCAGCAAAGTATCGACATCTCATGTCATGTTGTTTATTTACATGTACATCCTCTGCTCATGCTTTTAAACTATTTTCTGACATTTATCATGTATTTAGTATATATTCATATATCTATACGTCCTCTGACCTCTCAATCAGGTCCAGTAGACGGAATAACTCTAAGACAGGTAGACTCGTTCTTCAGGCTACCTAGGGTCATAACAGGTACCATTCTTTTTCTCCATGCTGTCCCAGTTCCTTATCCTATTACATTCTTTCTAAGTGCTATATAGTCATATTGTCTTAGGACTTCTGATAAATATCAATAATACATATATGGAAGACGCTGGAAGGCCATGTCTTAAAAATGTACAGCAAAATAACAATATAAAGTGATGAATGATATGGTAAAATTGCAGAATAGACCTAGTGAAGAGGGAAAATTTGTGGCGCCAGAGAAGGAAGGTAAACGGAAGGAAAAGGTTATGCAGGAGAAGGGAGGCAGTGATAATGATGGTTGTTGAGTGGGTACCTAGTGTTGAGTAGGTGGTGAAAATGGTTATAATGATGAAAACATTACGTAGTGAAGATGATTCCTACCATGTGGATGGTTGTTCGTAGTTTAGATGCTCATGGTGTCGAAGGTTTTTTTGAATGAAGATGATTGCAGAAATGAAGATGATGTGTAGTTAAGATGGTGACAGTAATAAAGGCTGTGTATTTAAGATAGATGTGTGAGTTGAATCTCTCAGTACACAAATTTATTGCTTGCATAAGTGCTTGCAAGACACAATTTCGTTAGTTGATATGCAAAATGTGTCAAGCTGGATTTCATTAGACTCGTCTTCACATGGAGAATTCAAAGAGGTTATCAATTGGTATCCGGGTCATCGGAATCTGTTGCAATGGAGTCGCAACAGCTCCATGACCCAGCCTGAGGTACCAGTACCTTGGGAGTACCCAGATGGGGAGGTTTTTGTTACAGAGTGGGGTGTGGGTCGAAGGCAGGCTCTATCCCTCCCGAAACGGTTGGAAGCTGACCACAAGGGTTCATCATCCCCCTTGGAGACGGTATGGCCCTCTGGCAAGACGCTGTGAAACTAGGCATGACGTCACGAGGTGCCGACATGCCACTACAAATGAGATGAGTTCTCTGAAAAGGGGGGAGCGTCCTATGGCTGTGAATGGTCAACAGGTGATGACGTCACAGAATTTTGGAGGTTCCTCGAGACACCCAAATCAGCATTCGATCGAGAGCGTTCAGGCACGAAGGGACTCTCTTCACAGCTCAAAGACAGGCCTCTTAGTCCTAAATTCAACAGTTTACCTAAACACTAGTACTATTCCAGATCTGTATTACTGGATTAGTATAGGTGTAGAAAGGTTTATCTACATCAGAAGGATACAGGATTTAAGACACCAACAATGGTTCGAGAACAAACCCGTGACCACGTGTGTGTTCGTATGTAAAGTACTAGCATTGTGGAATACCTGTAGAGAATAGAGGCACATGAAATCGCGAGTAACCAACAGGAGCGAAGTGTACTCTCGAACTGTACTGTACACCAGTTGCATAGTGCTCCTGGGAGTATGGGTTCGAGTCACTTCTGGGGTGTGAGTTTTCAGTTGCATGTATGTCTGGGGACCATTCAGGCTTGTTTGCATATATATATATATATATATATATATATATATATATATATATATATATATATATATATATATATATATATATATATATATATATATATATATATATATATATATATATATATATATATATATATATATATATATATATATATCTATATATATATTAGTATATTTTGGTAGCAGTCTTTCCTGTAGACATATATTATTAAATATGACCGAAAAAGTAAGATTAATAATTCTAACACGAATTTTCTCAATCTTTCGTACATTACGCTTCACTGTTGGAGGTAAATAAAAAATCACTTCTCCAAAATTCATTTTTATTTCTAGTCTGACGCGACACGGGCGCGTTTCGTAAAACTTATTACATTTTCAAAGACTTCACAAATACACAACTGATTAGAACTTACGTATCTTTGATTTTATATCTACATTTGAGTGAGGTGGGAGGGGTGATGTGGCATTAACACAAGACAGAACAAGAGGGGATATTAATAGGGTATTAAAAGTATCAACACAAGACAGAACAGAAACAATGGGTATTGAATAGAAGTGTTTGTAGAAAGCCTATTGGTCCATATTTCTTGATGCTTCTATATTGGAGCGAAGTCTTGAGGTGGGTAGAATATAGTTGTGCAATAACTGGCTGTTGATTGCTGGTGTTGACTTCTTGATGTGTAGTGCCTCGCAAACGTCAAGCCGCCTGCTATCGCTGTATCTATCGATGATTTCTGTGTTGTTTACTAGAATTTTTCTGGCGATGGTTTGGTTATGGGAAGAGATTATATGTTCCTTAATGGAGCCCTGTTGCTTATGCATCGTTAAACGCCTAGAAAGAGATGTTGTTGTCTTGCCTATATACTGGTTTTTTTGGAGCTTACAGTCCCCAAGTGGGCATTTGAAGGCATAGACGACGTTAGTCTCTTTTAAAGCGTTCTGTTTTGTGTCTGGAGAGTTTCTCATGAGTAGGCTGGCCGTTTTTCAGGTTTTATAGTAAATCAGAGGATACAACTGACGATTTACTATTATTTTAAGATTTACTAGTTATTCCAGTGGCAAAGCTCGGGATAATACATCCGCCACCACACTGTCTCGTTCTTCAACCGACTGGTTCGACCGGTTGATCTGCTTACATACTCCCGTAGGAGTCTACAACTAGTTCGTTGCTCCTTGCAACATCTGGCTCACAACTCGCCCGAAACATGATCTTCTCATAAACGATTTGACCTCTCTGACACCTCTTGGCTAGGCTGTCCTCCTTGGACACCTGCACTCCATCGGTCCACTCTACTTACTGTCTCCACCCTCCGTTTCCTCGTCTCCTTCTCTTCACGTCCAGAGTCAGACATCTACTGTCTGTACCTCCTCTGTCGTCTTCACACTTCCATCTACTGCCATTATACTTTCGTCTCCTGCCATCATACTTCACTCCCTCGTCTTCACCGACGATCCTCCTTTTCGTCTCCTCATTTATCTGAGACCTCATCCTGTTTGACCTCCATCGAGTCCTCGGCTTTCTTCTATTCCTCCATGCTTGCATCATCATCCTCTTCCCACACTTTTCACCTCTATACCACTCCATTTCTTCTCCTTCAACTCTTCTTCGTTCCCTAAAAGTTTCTTCGGGCACTATACTACATCCAACAGCACTCGAACATACATGTCGCTTTGCCTCTCCCAAAGTGCTCGTAAGCATCTCTCCACACATACTGTCTCTACTCCTCTCATTTTCTCGGCTATTACTCTTCTTCACCATCTCTCCTCCTCGTTTTCTGTGAAACATGCCAACTCTTGACATCTCAAACAACTTAACTCCACTATCCATATGCCTCTGTGCTCGTGGACCACTTGACGCTCTACTCCCGTCCTCCGTATGTCCACATCTTTCCTCATTCCTACTCAGCACAGTTGCATTCACCTTCCGACTCTTAATTTCAGCAGTCTGGGCTCTACTCAGGTCCGCTCTCTTCACATGAGTCTTCCTCGGCTGGGCCATCTTCACTTTTGACCTCACCGAGACTTTATTTGCCTGGGCTGGACCTTCATCAAACAGCCATGCTATATCTACATCGATATCTTCCACCGGTTGAATCGACACTGTCTCACCTTCTCCAGTGTCTTCCTCGTCGGCCACCTCTCCCTTCATCACTACCGAGACAGGGTACTCAATGGCTTGGCGGTCTCCTGACTCATCTCCTCGGATGTCAGTCAGGTTCACTCTCTCAGGTGTCCCACCCGTGCCGTGGCCTTCTGGGCACTCCTCTGGCACAGTCTCCGCTACGACTCTCGGCAACACCTTTGTCCCGCACAAGTCATTCCCCAGGATCACTTGGACTCCTGGAACAGGTATGTCGGGGCACACTCCCAACATCACCTCTGCCGACACATATTCCGACCTTAGCTGGACAGTACAAACGGGCATGTCACTCTCCGACAATAACCCATATACTCTCATCTTACTCCTGCCAGCTAACCGTCGATCATTCCCAATCAGGCTTCTCGTAATCAAGCTCTGATTAGCTCCGGTATCTCTCAAGATACCAACTTCTACCTCAGGTTGGCCTCCTATACTGATCCAACCTTTGCTCATGAACGGCCTATACCTCTCGTTCACTAAGTTCACTCTCTGTGGTTTGTCTCGGAACACATTAGTATATTTACCTCGGGGGTCACACATGGCCAGGGTCACAACTCTCTTGCCCTGCCTACAGTCTCGCATCACGTGACCCAATCCGTTACAATTGTAACATCTCATCTGGGAAAAATCTCTCCTATATGTACCAGAGTAGCTCTGACTCTGCCCACTCGTATTGGAGTTCCTCGGGCCAGACGTACTACTCGTACTCTGTGGAGCTTTACTGGACTCTTGATTTCCTGGATACCGATTAGTTTCTCGTTTGGCTCCTCCATCCTCACTTTCAGACGAAGTGCGCGACCTACTCTTCTGAGTTTTAGGGTACTTACTTTTATCTGCCCATTTATCAAAATTTTTCTCACCCCAGACTCTTCTGGGTCTTTCATAATTTCTTCCTCCCCAGACTCCACTCGGTCTGCCATTGCTGCGCCTCACCTCATTCTGCACTCTGTTCTCCCTCAAGCTCTTGTATGCTTCCGTAATCATATCCGCCCTATCTGCGGCATCTTTCACCTCCCTTATCCCTGCTTCTTGGATCTTGAACTTTGTTTCGGGATGCATCATCCCCAAGAACTTCTCCATGACTATCAGTTGCTTCAGGTCAGCGTAAGATCCAACTCCAGCAGCCTCAATCCACTTCTGGAATCGTCTTTCCAGATCTCTTGCTGTCTCAGCAAACGTACATGCTCCAACTTTCACCATCTCTCTGAAGCGCTTCCTATAAGCTTCTGGGGTTAACTGAAACGAGCGCAATATGCTGCTCTTTACTGTGGCATAATCCTGGCACTCTTCCAGTGACAATTGGGTGTATGCCTCCCTGGCTGCACCGGTCAATCTTAACTGGACCAGCTGGGCCCATTCCTCCTGTGGCCACTCCTTGATGCTGGCTACTTTTTCAAAGTGCTCGAAAAAGCTCTCTGCCTCTTCGGGAACAAACAAGGGAATGTCCTTCCCCCTAACCCTAACATCTGGTGGGTGTGATACCTGGGTGGTGCTCTCTGGCAACCCATGTTCAATCCTTTGTTCAGCCAAGGTTCTATTCGCTTCTATCTGCATTTGTTTTGTTCTCTCTTTTTCTTTTTCCACCTCTAGCCTTGCTTTCTCTTTTTCTTTCTCCTGTTCCAACTCCAGTTCTCTTATTCTGGTTTTCTCTTTTTCTTTCTCCTGTTCCAACTCCAATTCCCTTATTCTGGTTTTCTCTTTTTCCACTTCCCTTTTCATCTGGAGTTCTAACTTCATCTTTTCCAGCTGGAACTGTCTCTCCTTGTCCTCTCGTTGTTGCTGCATCTGGAGCTCTAACTGGAATCTCTCCAAGCTCCTATTTCGGCTACTCCTACTACTGCGGCTACTCTTGCTGCTCCTACTCGATCCTTGGGATCTCACTTCATCCTGCCCATCATCCTCCTTTCCACTTTCAGCTCCTTTCTGGGCTCCTTGTTCTGCCGCTTCACTTTTGGCTCTTAACTGCCTCAGGATCTCATCCTTCATCCCAGCTACTTTAAATGCTTTCAACCTGATGCCACATTTTTCTGCTATTTGTTTCAATTGATCCCTCGTGCAACCTTCCAAGTCCTCAGGCTTGCCTGACTCCACAAATGCTTGCACCTTCTCCATCTTGTCCTGTGAGTCTTCCCGAGAGAGAGAGTATACACCTGCGGTCACACAGTTTATCTCAGCAAGGGTGTACAAATCCACTCTTGGACAGGGTGTGGGTGTCAGTTCTCGCTCCCGGACACAGGCCCCCAATTTATTATAGACTGTGGGTTGGTTGGTGTTGTCGTCGTTGATCCTTCTCTATGGACAACCCAACCGACAACTCGGTAGAGTGCTTATACTAGGAGATCACCCTTGGCACTTCTGGCTCTTGGAGAGGGGCTCAGCGTCACACGTTTAGGGGATGCGGCTCCAACACTTAGCCTCGTTGTCACGTGCACACACCCACTCGAGCCGCTGTGACTCCCCACTCTCTCCTTAGGTGATATGATCTCCTCAATCCCCTTTTGACTTATTAGTATTACCTTTTACCCTGTCCACAGCAGTGGTTCTTGGTTCTTTCTCTCTCTCTCTCCTTCTTTACTACCTCCTGGGAAGCCTCACTAGGACAAGGGCAAACACCAGCAAATTGGGATACATTTACTGGACAAAGCACATACACGATACATACACACACATAATAATAATGAATCCTATACTCTATAATATTACAATCAGGTTGCACTCCAACACCATCAGAACTCTATTATCAGCTTATCAAGTGGTATCCTATCTCCTGGTTCACCACCTGATACTATCAACCTCCTCAAGTTGATCAAGTCTACATACACTGTTGCACCATCAGCAAGATAATATATATATATATATAGAAAATCAGCATTTGAATGCAATAACATATATCAGTATAAATGTTCATTGATACACAACAATGATCAATCGATCACTCTATCAGTCCTAGAACGCATACGTCTGTAGGTAATCCACCCTACGGCTGTAACTCTAAACTTCAGTGTAAAACACTCCTTGACATAAGAATGCCAACAGTCATTCACCTCTCACTGTGTCTTGCACGCTAATGACAACCAAACACTATCAACTCCCTATAAGTAATCCACCAGAACTTCCCTTCCACCTCTGGAAGTTCACTACCCTAATATCTTTAGGTTCTTCCGGGCTTCACTACCAGGATCCTCTGCAGCTCCTCCAGGCTGCTATCATGAAGTTTTCTTGAGCAACTAAGGTGCTTCACCCTTCTGCTAGGTTCCTCCACAGCTCTCTTGGCTGCTACACCATGAAGTTTCCTCGAGCAACTATGGTGCTTCTCCACCTCTACAGAAGCACGTGACACTCCTCTTCACTGCTTCTCCTGACAGCTCGAGGTCCTCTGCTTCACTACCTTGGAGTCTCATCAATTACTTCATCTAGGCTGGCTTCGAAGTTCTCAGCAACTTCTTCCCCAAAGACAAACCTGCAACCCATCGACACTCCAATAAAATGTTTCCCCTTCAACACATAAACAAAAATTAACACAATATGTTTGTCTCCAAACTCTATCTGTCCTCTACATACAGTGAGAGTGGACTCCCCCGTTTTGGGCGGGTCCATACTCCACCTCGCCTGGCGGCGGTCCTCACTCGCTGGGAGGGTCTTCCTCCGTCAGGAGCCAGGCTCCCTCAGTCGCCCGCCAGTGCTCAGAGGGGATGGATGTCGCTCCGTGTTCCTCCCTCTCCACTCTCTTATTTCAGGCCTTCTGCCTTATTAAAACATGTCTAACTAATAAATAAACATCGCTACTGTCGCTGGGCACACGACCGACTACAAGCAATCACTATGAACTGGCGTATATCGTGCTTACCACAGATCGTCTGGTCGAGGGCGCTTCTTCCTCTGACGAGGCTTGGTCAGGGCGCTCCACGGCCCACAATAATGCCTCCGGGCGGCTTAATATTCACTAATTATCGCCCACGACTTGAGACCACACGTCCCCAGCTCGATTCCACAGCTGGTACGTCTGCACACTTCTCTTCTCTTCGAGATATATCACTAGGGGTTCCCTTCTTACGGGAACTCAACTGGAGCGCGGCTTTTCCCCTGCGATGTCTGGCCTCAAGTGAGGTCAAGGTCCTCCGGAAGCGAGCCTCACACCTCCAGCAAAATGTCCACATCTCCTAGCCAGTCATTTATCTGTTTTCTTCTTCATTGCCCATAATCTCAAACTGTTATACATATCCAAGCAACTATTTTACATATGCGTTTTCACCTCAATATTTGCTAGACCTTCTAATCAGGTCAGGCTTGATGAATAACTCTCAAGGAGGGAGACTCGTTTCTCCTGTAGGCTGAGATCATAACAGTTAGGTAGCCGAAAAAGTTAAGTTAGGTTAGGTTAGGTAGGTTAGGTAGTCGAAAAACAATTAATTCATGAAAACTTGGCTTATTAGGCAAATTGGGCCTTGCGTAGTAGGCTGAGAAGTGCGTTCTAGCTATTAGGTACGACATATATATATATATATATATATATATATATATATATATATATATATATATATATATATATATATATATATATATATATATATATATATATATATATATATATATATATATATATATATATAACTGAAAACTCACACCCCAGAAGTGACTCGAACCCATACTCCCAGGAGCCACGCAACTGGTATGTACAAGACGCCTTAATCCACTTGACCATCACGACCGGACATAATGAGGTGATAGCTGAGGCTATTTGAACCACCCCACCGCCGGCACTCGGATAGTAATCTTGGGCATAGCATTTTACCAAATCACGTTTTTGTGATTTGGTAAAAGTTTTTTCAGTTGCATATTGTCCTGGGGACCATTCAGGCTTGTTCGCATTTGTGTTCCTCACGTGTGCCCCAAAGAATGAGGTGATTTGGTAAAATGCTATGCCCAAGATTACTATCCGAGTGCCGGCGGTGGGGTGGTTCAAATAGCCTCGGCTATCACCTCATTATGTCCGGTCGTGATGGTCAAGTGGATTAAGGCGTCTTGTACATACCAGTTGCATGGCTCCTGGGAGTATGGGTTCGAGTCACTTCTGGGGTGTGAGTTTTCAGTTGCATATTGTCCTGGGGACCATTCAGGCTTGTTCGCATTTGTGTTCCTCACGTGTGCCCCAAAGAATGAGGTGATTTGGTAAAATGCTATGCCCAAGATTACTATCCGAGTGCCGGCGGTGGGGTGGTTCAAATAGCCTCGGCTATCACCTCATTATGTCCGGTCGTGATGGTCAAGTGGATTAAGGCGTCTTGTACATACCAGTTGCGTGGCTCCTGGGAGTATGGGTTCGAGTCACTTCTGGGGTGTGAGTTTTCAGTTGCATATTGTCCTGGGGACCATTCAGGCTTGTTCGCATATATATATATATATATATATATATATATATATATATATATATATATATATATATATATATATATATATATATATATATACAGGCGATGAGTCACAATAACGTGGCTGAAGTATGTTGACCAGACCACACACTAGAAATTGAAGGGACGACGACGTTTCGGTCCGTCCTGGACCATTCTCAAGTCGATTGTGTGAGACAATCGACTTGAGAATGGTCCAGGACGGACCGAAACGTCGTCGTCCCTTCAATTTCTAGTGTGTGGTCTGGTCAATATATATATATATATATATATATATATATATATACATATATATATATATATATATATATATATATATATATATATATATATATATATATATATATATATATATATATGTCGTACCTAGTAGCCAGAATGCACTTCTCGGCCTAATATGCAATGACCGATTTGAGTAATAAGCCAAGTTTTCTTGAATTAATATATATTCTCTAATTTTTTCATATGAAATGATAAAGCAACCCATTTCATTATGTATGAGGTCAATTTTATGTTATTTGAGTTAAAATTAACGTAGATATATGACCGAACCTAACCAACCCTACCTAACCTAACCTAACCTGTCTTTATAGGTTAGGTTAGGTTAGGTAGCCGAAAAAGTTAGGTTAGGTTAGGTTAGGTAGGTTAGATAGTCGAATAACAATTAATTCACGAAAACTTGGCTTATTAGGCAAATCGGGCCTTGCATAGTAGGCCGATAAGTGAGTTCTTGCTACTAGGTACGACATATATATATATATATATATATATATATATATATATATATTATATATATATATATATATATATATATATATATATATATATATATATATTATATATATATATATAAAATTTGTGAGGGTACCACCTCTGGTGCCAATGTGGGGACCCATAGCCTTGGGGAAGAAAGTAAAAAGTATTCAGAGGAGACCTTGTGGTTTCTCACTGAACACTAATATTATCTTCTCCTACCACCCCCTTTCTTTTGTATGTACACATATATATTTGCTTTATTTGAACTTTGTTACAAAAAAGGAGTTACATATAGGTTACAAAGATGGTTATCATAGGTTGTCGAGTTCCTCCAGCTCATCAGATAGCAGGCAGGAACCCAGGATGCAGTGCGCATTTCCCCTCTGTATCGCCACGCTGAGGCGCTGGAAAAGAAAGCTGGCAGCTCTAGGGTACCTTGTTGTTTCAATGAGCCTAAAACCCAGTTCCTTCATAAAACTGGTAGCACTTTTACCCCAGGCGCCGAGTGTCTCAGAAGCAATGGGGACAAAAGTGTAGTGGTGATCCAGTTCTCTATACTTACGGGATTTGGCTGCTTCCCTGTGGGTGGCAGCGCCACCTGGTTGTGCAACACTGAGGTCAATGTAGGTGTTAGCTAGGGTTGATACGCACGTGTAGTCCCATACCAACTGCTTGCTATTCTTCCAGGGGTTCACTGTGATACCATCCGGGCGACCAATAAGAGCATCAGAGTTACTGGGCGTTAGGTAACGGGGCTCTCTTTCAGCTGGGCATCCAGCTGTGGTGAGGCTCGTCTTGATGATGTCGTTAACTTCACTGTGCCTCGAGTGCAATCCTCCTGTGCTTTGGCAGAAAAGGCCATGGTGGCCGTACCTGTCAGCCACCACCCCGCCGCAAATACACCTATATCTGGTGTGGATTGGGGCAGCAAGGCGGAGGGCGACAGCAATATATATATATATATATATATATATATATATATATATATATATATATATATATATGTATATATATATATATATATATATATATATATATATATATATATATATATATATATTTATATATATATATATATATTTATATATATATATATATATATATATATATATATATATACATATATATATATATATATATATATATATATATATATATATATATATATATATATATATATATATATATATAGGTAGGTTAGGTAGTAAAAAAACAATTAATTCATGAAAACTTGGCTTATTAGGCAAATCGGGCCTTGCATAGTAGGCGGAGAAGTACGTTCTGGCTACTAGGTACGACATATATATATATATATATATATATATATATATATATATATATATATATATATATATATATATATATATATATATATATATATATATATATATATATGTCGTACCTAATAGCCAGAATGCACTTCTCAGCCTACTATGCAAGGCCCGATTTGCCTAGTAAGCCAAGTTTTCATGAATTAATTGTTTTTTCGTACTACCTAACCTACCTAACCTAACCGAACCTAACTTTTTCGGCTACCTAACCTAACCTTACCTATAAAGATAGGTTAGGTTAGGTTAGGTAGGGTTGGTTAGGTTCGGTCATATATCTACGTTAATTTTAACTCTAATAAAAAAAATTGACCTCATACATAATGAAATGGGTAGCTTTATCATTTCATAAGAAAAAAATTAGAGAAAATATATTAATTCAGGAAAACTTGGCTTATTAGGCAAATCGGGCCTTGCATAGTAGGCTGAAAAGTGAGTTCTGGCTACTAGGTACGACATATATATATATATATATATATATATATATATATATATATATATATATATATATATATATATATATATATATATATATGTCGTACCTAGTAGCCAGAACGCACTTCTCAGCCTACTATGCAAGGCCCGATTTGCCTAATAAGCCAAGTTTTCCTGAATTAATATATATTCTCTAATTTTTTTCTTATGAAATGATAAAGCTACCCATTTCATTATGTATGAGGTCAATTTTTTTTTATTGAAGTTAAAATTAACGTAGATATATGACCGAACCTAACCAACCCTACCTAACCTAACCTAACCTATCTTTATAGGCTAGGTTAGGTTAGGTAGCCTAAAAAGTTAGGTTAGGTTAGGTTAGGTAGGTTAGGTAGTCGAAAAACAATTAATTCATGAAAACTTGGCTTATTAGGCAAATCGGGCTTTGTATAGTAGGCTGAGAAGTGAGTTCTGGCTACTAGGTACGACATATATATATATATATATATATATATATATATATATATATATATATATATATATATATATATATATACATATATATATATATATATATATATATATATATATATATGTCGTACCTAGTAGCCAGAACTCACTTCTCAGCCTACTATTCAAGGCCCGATTTGCCTAATAAGCCAAGTTTTCCTGAATAAATATATTTACTATAATTTTTTTCTTATGAAATGATAAAGCAACCCTTTTCTCTATGTATGAGGTCAATTTTTTTTTATTGGAGTTAAAATTAACGTAGATATATGACCGAACCTAACCAACCCTACCTAACCTAACCTAACCTATATTTATAGGTAAGGTTAGGTTAGGTAGCCAAAAAAAGCTAGGTTAGGTTAGGTTAGGTAGGTTAGGTAGACGAAAAAACATTAATTCATGAAAACTTGGCTTATTAGGCAAATCGGGCCTTGAATAGTAGGCTGAGAAGTGCGTTCTGGCTATTAGGTACGACATATATATATATATATATATATATATATATATATATATATATATAAATATATATATATATATATATATATATATATATATATATATATATATATATATATATATATATATATATGTCGTACCTAGTAGCCAGAACGCACTTCTCAGCCTACTATGCAAGGCCCGATTTGCCTAGTAAGCCAAGTTTTCCTAAATTAATATATTTTCTCTAATTTTTTACTTATGAAATGATAAAACTACCCATTTAATTATGTATGAGGTCAATTTTTTTTTATTGGAGTTAAAATTAACGAAGATATATGACCGAACCTAACCAACCCTACCTAACCTAACCTAACCTATCTTTATAGGTTTGGTTGGGTTAGGTAGCCGAAAAAGTTAGGTTAGGTTAGGTTAGGTAGGTTAGGTTGTCTAAAAAACATTAATTCATAAAAACTTGGCTTATTAGGCAAATCGGGCCTTGCATATTAGGCTGACAAGTGAGTTCTGGCTACTAGGTACGACATATATATATATATATATATATATATATATATATATATATAAATATATATATAAATATATGTACATATATATATACATATATATACATATATATATATATATATACATATATATATATATATATATATATATATATATATATATATATATGTCGTACCTAGTAGCCAGAACTCACTTCTCAGCCTACTATGCAAGGCCCGATTTGTCTAATAAGCCAAGTTTTACTGAATTAATATATTTTCTCTAATTTTTTTCTTATGAAATGATAAAGCTACCCATTTCATTATGTATGAGGTAAATTTTTTTTTATTGGAGTTAAAATTAACGTAGATATATGACCGAACCTAACCAACCCTACCTAACCTAACCTAACCTATCTTTATAGGTTAGGTTAGGTTAGGTAGCCGAAAACGTTAGGTTAGGTTAGGTTAGGTAGGTTAGGTAGTCGAAAAAACATTAATTCATGAAAACTAGGCTTATTAGGCAAATTTGGCCTTGCATAGTAGGCTGAGAAGTGAGTTCTGGCTACTAGGTACGACATATATATATATATATATATATATATATATGTCATACCTAGTAGCCAGAACGCCCATCTCAGCCTACTATGCAAGGCCCGATTTGCCTAATAAGCCAAGTTTTCCTGAATTAATATATTTTCTCTTATTTTTTTCTAATGAAATGATAAAGCTACCCATTTCATTATGTATGAGGTTAATATTTTTTTTATTGGAGTTAAAATTAACGTAGACATATGACCGAACCTAACCAACCCTACCTAACCAAACCTAATGTATCTTTATAGGTTAGGCTAGGTTAGGTAGCCGAAAAAGTTAGGTTAGGTTAGGTAAGGTAGGTTAGGTAGTCGAAAAACAATTAATTCATGAAAACTTGGCTTATTAGGCAAATCGGGCCTTGCTTAGTAGGCCGAGAAGTGCGTTCTGGATAATAGGTACGACAAATATATATATATATATATATATATATATATATATATATATATATATATATATATATATATATATATATATATATATATATATAAATATATATACATATATATATACATATATATATATATATATATATATATATATATATATATATATATATATATGTCGTACCTAATAGCCAGAACGCACTTCTCAGCCTACTATTCAAAGCCCGAGTTGCCTAATAAACCAAGTTTTCATGAATTAATGTTTTTTCGTCTACCTAACCTACCTAACCTAACCTAACCTAGCTTTTTTTGGCTACCTAACCTAACCTTACCTATAAATATAGGTTAGGTTAGGTTAGGTAGGGTTGGTTAGGTTCGGTCACATATCTACGTTAATTTTAACTCCAATAAAAAAAAATTGACTTCATACATAGAGAAAATGGTTGCTTTATCATTTCATAAGAAAAAAATTATAGTAAATATATTAATTCAGGAAAACTTGGCTTATTAGGCAAATCGGGCCTTGAATAGTAGGCTGAGAAGGGAGTTCTGGCTACTAGGTACGACATATATATATATATATATATGTATATATATATATATATGTCGTACCTAGTAGCCAGAACTCACTTTTTGGCCTACTATTCAAGGCCCGATTTGCCTTATAAGCCAAGTTTTCCTGAATTAATATATTTTTTCTAATTTTTTTCTTATGAAATGATAAAGCTACCCATTTCGTTATGTATGAGGTCAATTTTTTTTTATTGGAGTTAAAATTAACGTAGATATATGACCGAACCTAACCAACCCTACCTAACCCAACCTAACCTATCTCTATAGGTTAGGTTTGGTTAGGTAGCCGAAAAAGTTAGGTTAGGTTAGGTTAGGTAGGTTAGGTAGTCGAAAAACAATTAATTCATGAAAACTTGGCTTATTAGGCAAATTGGGCCTTGCATAGTAGGCTGAGAAGTGCGTTCTGGCTACTAGGTACGACATATATATATATATATATATATATATATATATATATATATATATATATATATATATATATATATATATATATATATATATATATATATATGTATATATATATATATATATATATATATATATATATATATATATATATATATATATATATATATATATATATATATATGTATATATATGTATATATATCTATATATATATATATATATATATATATCTATATATATATCTATATATATATATATATATATATATATATATATATATATATATATATATATATATATATATATATATATATATATATATATATATATATATATATATATTAGTATATTTTGGTACCAGTCTTTCCTGTAGACATATATTATTAAATATGACCGAAAAAGTAAGATTAATAATTCTAACACGAATTTTCTCAATCTTTCGTACATTTCTTTTCACTGTTGGAGGTAATTCAAAAATCAATTCTCCAAAATTCATTTTTATTTCTAGTCTGACGCGACACTTGAGCGCGTTTCGTAAAACTTATTACATTTTCAAAGACTTTACACATACACAACTGAATAGAACTTACATATCTCCGATTTGTTTATATCTACTTTTGAGTGAGGTGGATGGGGTGAGGTGGTATTTAATAGGGTATTAATTTCATCAACACAAGACAGAACACGAAACAATGGGTATTGAAATGGAAGTGATTTGTAGAAAGCCTATTGGTCCATATTTCTTGATGCTTCTATATTGGAGCGGAGTCTTGAGGTGGGTAGAATATAGTTGTGCATTAATTGACTGTTGATTGCTGGTGTTGACTTCTTAATGTGCAGTGCCTCGCTCTTGTCACTATAACATCATCCGTAGTTGCAGTATTGTTTGGGCTCAAAATGGGGTCGGTGAACATCCTGAGTATCCAGGACTTTACGCACGTACACTTTAGTATGTCGAAATCCAGAATTTGTAGCATATTTCATGCTACAAACGAGTGGAGAAATAGCAACATCGACGAAAGTATCCGTACCCGCATTGAACAACACCTCGACATCCTCACAGACCGACATCACCTCAGCACTGAAACAAGGATTATCAAGAAACTAACAACATTATATGGAGGACCTATGGCAATTCCACGACCAAGAGATGGCTTCCTGAACCTTGCAGGAATTAACCTCACTGAGGACCAAGTCACTCTCCTAAATCTGGGCATAAACTGTCACGTTATGTCCAGACCGAGTGAGATGGCCCGGAAAGTAGAGTTGGAAATTCTGTTGGACGACATATTCGACCTCGAGACACAAAAGAAGGTCACTACCAAAGATACCTTACAAGCAGAACTTATTGCAGAAGGAGGAAAGAATCGAGGCAATTACAGAAGCACCATACTGTCCCTCGAGCTCAAAGCGGCAGCTAAAAGACTTCGTGAGAACAAGGAGATAGTTGTCAGGAGAGGTGACAAGTCGCCAATATATGTCATTCTTAAAAAAGACGAATATCTGGCGAAAATGAACCTCATACTCTCTGACCAAACTAAGTTCCAAAGGGTAACGAAGGACACTACAGCCGAATTGAAAGCAAAGGTCAACAAACTGATCGAAACTGTGAACGCCAAGAAATCCGGACTCCACCTGCCAAAGATCATTGGGGAATATAAACCTGGATATGCGTATGGAAATGTCAAGACACACAAGCCTGGAACCCCACTTCGGCCAATCATTAGCCAGATACCCACACCCACGTACAGACTGGCGAAGCGACTCAACGGCCTGCTGACTCCTTATGTTCCTTGCGCCTTCAGCCTGAAGTCTCCAAAGGAATTTGTTGACTTACTGCGGGGCACACGGGCCACAGGGATAAGAGCCTCGTTGGACGTAGAATCGCTGTTTACCAACGTACCTGTGGACGAGACAATCGGGATGATAGCCGACAGAGTGTATCGTGATCCAGCCTGTACTCCTCTTGACATACCAGAAAATATTCTGAGGAAACTACTCCAAGCTTGTACTAAAGAGGCACCCTTCTTGAGCCCGGATGGGCACATGTATAAGCAAGTAGATGGGGTCGCCATGGGTTCTCACCTAGGTGTCCTGTTTGCAAACTTCTACATGGGTACCGTCGAGCAAAAAGTCTTAGTCGACATGAACTTGAAACCGGCCATATACTGCAGGTATGTTGACGACATTTTTACACAGGTACCTGATGTCAGACATCTGCAGGAGCTGAAGGAGGCATTTGAGCAGAGTTCCGTGCTGCGTTTCACTTACGAGATGGAAAAGGATGGGAAGCTGCCCTTTCTAGATGTAACAGTCATGGAAAAGAGCGGAGGTTTCCACACTGCAGTCTACACTAAGGAAACGAACATAGGAATGTGCCTAAAAGCCAACAGCGACTGCCCAGACAGGTACAAGAGGAGTGTTGTTAACGCATATGTCGACCGTGCTCTCAGCCACAGCTCAGAATGGAAGCAAGTCGACGAAGAACTCTGTAGGGTAAGGCAGGTCCTAGTCAACAACGGCTTCTCCAATGGTTTCGTCGAAGACATCATAAGAAGGAAAGTGAAACGCCATGCAACCTCTGAAGAGACAACTAACACAACACCTATAACCCCTATTAGACTATTTTACAGGAACTTCTTTTCCACAGCTCGTAAAACGGAGGAAAGGGTCCTGAAAGATATTGTTAATAGAAACGTTATCCCTACAGACAAAAATCAGAGGATACAACTGACGATTTACAATAAAACCAGAAAAACGGCCAGCCTACTCATGAGAAACTCTCCAGACACAAAGCAGAACGCTTTAAAAGAGACCAACGTCGTCTATGCCTTCAAATGCCCACTTGGGGACTGTAAGCTCCAAAAAACCCAGTATATATGCAAGACAACAACATCTCTTTCTAGGCGTTTAACGATGCATAAGCAACAGGGCTCCATTAAGGAACATATAAACTCTTCCCACAACCAAACCATCGCCAGAGAAATCCTAGTAAACAACACAGAAATCATCGATAGATACAGCGATAGCAGACGGCTTGACGTTTGCGAGGCACTGCACATTAAGAAATCAACACCAGCAATCAACAGTCAATTAATGCACAACTATATTCTACCCACCTCAAGACTCCGCTCCAATATAGAAGCATCAAGAAATATGGACCAATAGGCTTTCTACAAATCACTTCCATTTCAATACCCATTGTTTCGTGTTCTGTCTTGTGTTGATGAAATTAATACCCTATTAAATTTCCACCTCACCCCATCCGCCTCACTCAAAAGTAGATATAAACAAATCGTAGATATGTAAGTTCTATTCAGTTCTGTATGTGTAAAGTCTTTGAAAATGTAATAAGTTTTACGAAACGCGCTCAAGTGTCGCGTCAGACTAGAAATAAAAAATAATTTTGGAGAATTGATTTTTGAATTACCTCCAACTGTGAAAAGAAATGTACGAAAGATTGAGAAAATTCGTGTTAGAATTATTAATCTTACTTTTTCGGTCATATTTAATATATATATATATATATATATATATATATATATATATATATATATATATATATATATATATATATATATATATATATATATATATATATATATATATATATATATATATATATATATACACATATATATATATATATATATATATATATATATATATATATATACATATATACATATACATATATATATGTATATATATATATACATATATATATATATATATATATATATATATATATATATATATATACACATATATATATATATATATATATATATATATATATATATATATATATATATATATATATATATATATATATATATATATATATATATATTTTATTAAATATGACCGAAAAAGTAAGATTAATAATTCTAACACGAATTTTCTCTATCTTTCTTACATTTCTTTTCACTGTTGATGGTAATTCAAAGATCAATTCTCCAAAATGCATTTTTATTTCTAGTCTGACGCGACACTTGAGCGCGTTTCGTAAAACTTATTACATTTTCAAAGACTTTAGTTTACAAACACACAACTGAAACTGAATAGAGCTTTACACATCTTCGAGGTTTATATCTACATTTGGGTGAGGTGGATGAGGTGAAAAAACGAACTTTCAACAATGGGTATTCAATGGGTATTAAATTCCAACACAAGACAGAACACGAAACAATGGGTATTGAATGGAAGTAATTGTAGAAAGCCTATTGGTCCATATTTCTTGATGCTTCTATATTGGAGCGGAGTCTTGAAGTGGGTAGAATATAGTTGTGCATTAATTGGCTGTTGATTGCTGGTGTTGACTTCTTGATGTGTAGTGCCTCGCAGACGTCCAGCCGTCTGCTATCGCTGTATCTATCGATGATTTCTGTGTTGTTTGCTAGGATTTCTCTGGTGATGGTTTGTTTGTGGGAAGAGATTATATGTTCCTTAATGGAGCCCTGTTGCTTATGCATCGTTAAACGCCTGGAAAGAGATGTTGTTTTCTTTCCTATATACTGGGTTTTTTGAGGCTTTCAGTCCCCAAGAAGGCATTTGAAGGCATATACGACGTTGGTCTCTTTTAAAGCGTTCTGCTTTGTGTCTGGAGAGTTTCTCATAAGTAGGCTGGCCGTTTTTCTGGTTTTATAGTAAATCGACAGTTGTATCTTCTGATTTTTGTCTGTAGGGATAACGTTTCTACTGACAATATCTTCCAGGACCCTTTCCTCCGTTTTATGGGCTATGGAAAAGAAGTTCCTGTAAAATAGTCTAATAGGGGGTATAGGTGTTGTGTTAGTTGTCTCTTCAGAGGGTGCATGGCGTTTCACTTTCCTTCTTATGATGTCTTCCACGAAACCATTGGAGAAGCCGTTGTTGACTAGGACCTGCCTTACCCTACAGAGTTCTTCGTCGACTTGCTTCCATTCTGAGCTGTGGCTGAGGGCACGGTCGACATAAGCGTTAAACGCTTATAAAAGCGTTTAACGCTTATGTCGAAAAAAACGGCCAGTCTACTCATGAGAAACTCTCCAGAAACAAAACAGAACGCTTTAAAAGAGACCAACGTCGCCTATGCCTTCAAATGCCCTCTTGCGGACTGTAAGCCTAAAAAAACCCAGTATATAGGCAAGACAACAACATCTCTTTCCAGGCGTTAAACGATGCATAAGCAACAGGGCTCCATTAAGGAACATATAATCTCTTCCCACAAACAAACCATCACCAGAGAAATCCTAGCAAACAACACAGAAATTATCGATAGATACAGCGATAGCAGACGGCTGGACGTCTGCGAGGCACTACACATCAAGAAGTCAACACCAGCAATCAACAGCCAATTAATGCACAACTATATTCTACCCACTTCAAGACTCCGCACCAATATAGAAGCATCAAGAAATATGGACCAATAGGCTTTCTACAATTACTTCCATTCAATACCCATTGTTTCGTGTTCTGTCTTGTGTTTAAATTTAATACCCATTCAATTCCCATTGTTTCGTGTTCTGTCTTGTGTTGGAATTTAATACCCATTGAATACCCATTGTTGAAAGTTTGTTTTTTCACCTCATCCACCTCACCCAAATGTAGATATAAACCTCGAAGATGTGTAAAGCTCTATTCAGTTTCAGTTGTGTGTTTGTAAACTAAAGTCTTTGAAAATGTAATAAGTTTTACGAAACGTGCTCAAGTGTCGCGTCAGACTAGAAATAAAAATGCATTTTGGAGAATTGATCCTTGAATTACCATCAACAGTGAAAAGAAATGTAAGAAAGATAGAGAAATTTTGTGTTAGAATTATTAATCTTACTTTTTCGGTCATATTTAATAATATATGTCTACAAGAAAGACTGCTACCAAAATATACTAATATATATATATATATATATATATATATATATATATATATATATATATATATATATATATATATATATATATATATATATATATATATGTCGTACCTAGTAGCCAGAATGCACTTCTCGGCCTACTAAGCAAGGCCCGATTTGCCTAATAAGCAAAGTTTTCATGAATTAATTGTTTTTCGATCACCTAACCTACCTAACCTAACCTAACCTAACTTTTTCGGCTACCTAACCTAACCTAACCTATAAAGATAGGTTAGGTTAGGTTAGGTAGGGTTGGTTAGGTTCGGTCATATATCTAAGTTAATTTTAACTCCAATAAAAAAAAATTGACCTCATACATAATGAAATTGGTAGCTTTATCATTTCATAAGAAAAAAATTAGAGAAAATATATTAATTCAGGAAAACTTGGCTTATTAGGCAAATCGGGCCTTGCATAGTAGGCCAAAAAGTGCGTTCTGGCTACTAGGTACGACATATATATATATATATATATGTCGTACCTAGTAGCCAGAACGCACTTCTCAGCCTACTATGCAAGGCCCGATTTGCCTAATAAGCCAAGTTTTCATGAATTAATGTTTTTTCGACTACCTAACCTACCTAACCTAACCTATCCTAACTTTTTCAGCTACCTAACCTAACCTAACCTATAAAGATAGGTTAGGTTAGGTTAGGTAGGGTTGGTTAGGTTCGGTCATATATCTACGTTAATTTTAACTCCAATAAAAAAAATTTGACCTCAAACATAATGAAATGGGTAGTTTTATCATTTCATAAGAAAAAAATTAGAGAAAATATATTAATTCAGGAAAACTTGGCTTATTAGGCAAATCGGGCCTTGCATAGTAGGCTGAGAAGTGCGTTCTGGCTACTAGGTACGACATATATATATATATATATATATATATATATATATATATATATGTCGTACCTAGTAGCCAGAACGCACTTCTCAGCCTACTATGCAAGGCCCGATTTGCCTAATAAGCCAAGTTTTCCTGAATTATTATATTTTCTCTAATTTTTTTCTTATGAAATGATAAAGCTACCCATTTCATTATGTATGAGGTCAATTTTTTTTTATTGGAGTTAAAATTAACGTTGTAATATGACCGAACCTAACCAACCCTACCTAACCTAACCTAACTGATCTTTATAGGTTAGGTTAGGTTAGGTAGCCGAAAAAGTTAGGTTAGGTTAGGTAAGGTAGGTTAGGTAGTCGAAAAACAATTAATTCATGAAAACTTGGCTTATTAGGCAAATCGGGCCTTGCATAGTAGGCTGAGAAGTGCGTTCTGGCTACTAGGTACGACATATATATATATATATATATATATATATATATATATATATATATATATATATATGTCGTACCTAGTAGCCAGAACGCACTTCTCAGCCTACTATGCAAGGCCTGATTTGCCTAATAAGCCAAGTTTTCCTGAATTAATATATTTTCTCTATTTTTTTTCTTATGAAATGATAAAGCTACCCATTTCATTATGTATGAGGTCAATTTTTTTTTATTGAAGTTAAAATTAACGTAGATATATGACCGAACCTAACCAACCCTACCTAACCCTACCTAACCTATCTCTATAGGTTAGGTTCGGTTAGGTAGCCAAAAAAGTTAGGTTAGGTTAGGTTAGGTAGGTTAGGTAGTCGAAAAACAATTATTTCATGAAAACTTGGCATATTAGGCAAATCGGGCCATGCATAGTAGGCTGAGAAGTGCGTTCTGGCTACTAGGTACGACATTTATATATATATATATATATATATATATATATATGTCGTACCTAGTAGCCAGAACGCACTTCTCAGCCTACTATGCAAGGCCCGATTTGCCTAATAAGCCAAGTTTTCATGAATTAATTGTTTTTCGACTACATAACCTACCTAACCTAACCTAACCTAACTTTTTCGGCTACCTAACCAAACCTAACCTATAAAGATAGGTTAGGTTAGGTTAGGTAGGGTTGGTTAGGTTTGGTCATATATCTACGTTAATTTTAACTCGAATAAAAAAAAATTGACCTCATACATAATGAAATGGGTAGCTTTATCATTTCATAAGAAAAAAATTAGAGAATATATATTAATTCAGGAAAACTTGGCTTATTAGGCAAATCGGGCCTTGCATAGTAGGCTGAGAAGTGCGTTCTGGCTACTAGGTACGACATATATATATATATATATATATATATATATATATATATATATATATATATATATATATATATATATATATATATGTCGTACCTAGTAGCCAGAACTCACTTTTTGGCCTACTATTCAAGGCCCGATTTGCCTAATAAGCCAAGTTTTCCTGAATTAATATATTTTTTCTAATTTTTTTCTCATGAAATGATAAAGCTACCCATTTCATTATGTATGAGGTCAATTTTTTTTATTGAAGTTAAAATTAACGTAGATATATGACCGAACCTAACCAACCCTACCTAACCTAACCTAACCTATCTTTATAGGTGAGGTTAGGTTAGGTAGCCAAAAAAGTTAGGTTAGGTTAGGTTAGGTAGGTTAGGTTGTCGAAAAACAGTTAATTCATGAAAACTTGGCTTATTAGGCAAATCGGGCCTTGCATAGTAGTCTGACAAGTGCGTTCTGGCTACTAGGTACGACATATATATATATATATATATATATATATATATATATATATATATATATATATATATATATATATATATATATGTCGTACCTAATAGCCAGAACTCACTTCTCAGCCTACTATGCAAGGCCCGATTTGCCTAATAAGCCAAGTTTTCATGAATTAATGTTTTTTCGTCTACCTAACCTACCTAACCTAACCTAACCTAGCTTTTTTTGGCTACCTAACCTAACCTTACCTATAAATATAGGTTAGGTTAGGTTAGGTAGGGTTGGTTAGGTTCGGTCATATATCTACGTTAATTTTAACTCCAATAAAAAAAAATTGACCTCATACATAGAGAAAAGGGTTGCTTTATCATTTCATAAGAAAAAAATTATAGTAAATATATTAATTCAGGAAAACTTGGCTTATTAGGCAAATCGGGCCTTGAATAGTAGGCTGAAAAGTGAGTTCTGGCTACTAGGTACGACATATATATATATATATATATGTCGTACCTAGTAGCCAGAACGCACTTTTCAGCCTACTATGCAAGGCCCGATTTGCCTAATAAGCCAAGTTTTCCTGAATTAATATATTTTCTCTGATTTTTTTCTTATGAAATGATAAAGCTAACCATTTCATTATGTATGAGGTCAATTTTTTTTTATTGGAGTTAAAATAACGTAGATATATGACCGAACCTAACCAACCCTACCTAACCTATCCTAACCTATTTTTTATAGGTTAGGTTAGGTTAGGTAGCCGAAAAAGTTAGGTTAGGTTAGGTTAGGTAGGTTAGGTAGTCGAAAAACAATTAATTCATGAAAACTTGGCTTATTAGGCAAATCGGGCCTTGCATAGTAGGCTGAGAAGTGCGTTCTGGCTATTAGGTACGACATATATATATATATATATATATATATATATATATATATATATATATATATATATATATTGCTGTCGCCCTCCGCCTTGCTGCCCCAATCCACACCAGATATAGGTGTATTTGCGGCGGGGTGGTGGCTGACAGGTACGGCCACCATGGCCTTTTCTGCCAAAGCACAGGAGGATGGCACTCGAGGCACAGTGAAGTTAACGACATCATCAAGAGGAGCCTCACCACAGCTGGATGCCCAGCTGAAAGAGAGCCCCGTTACCTAACGCCCAGTAACTCTGATGCTCTTATTGGTCGCCCGGATGGTATCACAGTGAACCCCTGGAAGAATAGCAAGCAGTTGGTATGGGACTACACGTGCGTATCAACCCTAGCTAACACCTACATTGACCTCAGTGTTGCACAACCAGGTGGCGCTGCCACCCACAGGGAAGCAGCCAAATCCCGTAAGTATAGAGAACTGGATCACAACTACACTTTTGTCCCCATTGCTTCTGAGACACTCGGCGCCTGGGGTAAAAGTGCTACCAGTTTTACGAAGGAACTGGGTTTTAGGCTCATTGAAACAACAAGGTACCCTAGAGCTGCCAGCTTTCTTTTCCAGCGCCTCAGCGTGGCGATACAGAGGGGAAATGCGCACTGCATCCTGGGTTCCTGCCTGCTATCTGATGAGCTGGAGGAACTCGACAACCTATGATAATCATCTTTGTAACCTATATGTAACTCCTTTTTTGTAACAAAGTTCAAATAAAGCAAATATATATGTGTACATACAAAAGAAAGGGGGTGGTAGGAGAAGATAATATTAGTGTTCAGTGAGAAACCACAAGGTCTCCTCTGAATACTTTTTACTTTCTTCCCCAAGGCTATGGGTCCCCACATTGGCACCAGAGGTGGTACCCTCACAAATTTTATATATATTTTTTTTTTTTTTTTTTTTTTTTTTTTTTTTTTTTTTTTTTTTTTTTTTTTTTTTTTTTTTTTTTTTTTTTTTTTTTTTTTTTTTGAGATATATACAAGAGTTGTTACATTCTTGTACAGCCACTAGTACGCGTAGCGTTTCGGGCAAGTCCTTAATCCTATGGTCCCTGGAATACGATCCCCTGCCGCGAAGAATCGTTTTTTCATCCAAGTACACATTTTACTGTTGCGTTAAACAGAGGCTACAGTTAAGGAATTGCACCCAGTAAATCCTCCCCGGCCAGGATACGAACCCATGACATAGCGCTCGCGGAACGCCAGGCGAGTGTCTTACCACTACACCACGGAGACATATATAATATATATATATATATATATATATATATATATATATATATATATATATATATATATATATATATATATATATATATATATATATATATATATATATATATATATATATATATATATATATATATATATATATATATATATATATATATATATATATATATATATATATATATATATATATATGTCGTACCTAGTAGCCAGAACTCACTTCTCAGCCTACTATTCAAGGCCCGATTTGCCTAATAAGCCAAGTTTTCCTGAATTAATATATTTACTATAATTTTTTTCTTATGAAATGATAAAGCAACCCTTTTCTCTATGAATGAGGTCAATTTTTTTTTATTGGAGTTAAAATTAACGTAGATATATGACCGAACCTAACCAACCCTACCTAACCTAACCTAACCTATATTTATAGGTATGGTTAGGTTAGGTAGCCAAAAAAAGCTAGGTTAGGTTAGGTTAGGTAGGTTAGGTAGACGAAAAAACATTAATTCATGAAAACTTGGCTTATTAGGCAAATCGGGCCTTGAATAGTAGGCTGAGAAGTGCGTTCTGGCTATTAGGTACGACATATATATATATATATATATATATATATATATATATATATATATATATATATATATATATATATATATATATATATATATATATATATATATATATATATATATATATATATATATATATATATATATGTCGTACCTAGTAGCCAGAACTCACTTCTCAGCCTACTATTCAAGGCCCGATTTGCCTAATAAGCCAAGTTTTCCTGAATTAATATATTTACTATAATTTTTTTCTTATGAAATGATAAAGCAACCCTTTTCTCTATGTATGAGGTCAATTTTTTTTTATTGGAGTTAAAATTAACGTAGATATATGACCGAACCTAACCAACCCTACCTAACCTAACCTAACCTATATTTATAGGTAAGGTTAGGTTAGGTAGCCAAAAAAAGCTAGGTTAGGTTAGGTTAGGTAGGTTAGGTAGACGAAAAATCATTAATTCATGAAAACTTGGCTTATTAGGCAAATCGGGCCTTGATTAGTAGGCTGAGAAGTGCGTTCTGGCTATTAGGTACGACATATATATATATATATATATATATATATATATATATATATATATATATATATATATATATATATATATATATATATATATATATATATATATATGCGAACAAGCCTGAATGGTCCCCAGGACAATATGCAAGGTTAGGGTTGGTTAGGTTCGGTCATATATCTACGTTAATTTTAACTCAAATAACATAAAATTGACCTCATACATAATGAAATGGGTTGCTTTATCATTTCATATGAAAAAATTAGAGAATATATATTAATTCAAGAAAACTTGGCTTATTACTCAAATCGGTCATTGCATAGTAGGCCGAGAAGTGCATTCTGGCTACTAGGTACGACATATATATATATATATATATATATATATATATATATATATATATATATATATATATATATATATATATATATATATATATATATACATATATATATATATATAAATATATATATATATTGACCAGACCACACACTAGAAATTGAAGGGACGACGACGTTTCGGTCCGTCCTGGACCATTCTCAAGTCGATTGTCTCACACAATCGACTTGAGAATGGTCCAGGACGGACCGAAACGTCGTCGTCCCTTCAATTTCTAGTGTGTGGTCTGGTCAACATACTTCAGCCACGTTATTGTGACTCATCGCCTGTATATATATATATATATATATATATATATATATATATATTTATATATATATATATATATATATATATATATATATATATATATATATATATATATATATATATATATATATATATATATATATATATATATATATATGTCGTACCTAGTAGCCAGAACGCACTTCTCAGCCTACTATTCAAGGCCCGATTTGCCTAATAAGCCAAGTTTTCATGAATTAATTGTTTTTCGACTACCTAACCTACCTAACCTAACCTAACCTACCTTTTTCGGCTACCTAACCTAACCTAACCTATAAAGATAGGTTAGGTTAGGTTAGGTAGGGTTGGTTAGGTTCGGGCATATATCTACGTTAATTTTAACTCCAATAAAAAAAAATTGACCTCATACATAATGAAATGGGTAGCTTTATCATTTCATAAGAAAAAAATTTGAGAAAATATATTAATTTATGAAAACTTGGCTTATTAGGCAAATCGGGCCTTGAATAGTAGGCCGAGAAGTGCGTTCTGGCTACTAGGTACGACATATATATATATATATATATATATATATATATATATATATATATATATATATATATATATATATATATATATATATATATATATATATATATATATATATATATGTCGTACCTAGTAGCCAGAACGCACTTCTCAGCCTACTATGCAAGGCCCGATTTGCCTAATAAGCCAAGTTTTCATGAATTAATTGTTTTTCGACTACCTAACCTACCTAACCAAACCTAACCTAACTTTTTTGGCTACCTAACCTAACCTAACCTAAAAAGATAGGTTAGGTTAGATTAGGTAGGGTTGGTTAGGTTTGGTCATATATCTACGTTAATTTTAACTCCAATAAAAAAATATTGACCTCATACATAATGAAATGGGTAGCTTTATCATCTCATAAGAAAAAAAATTGAGAAAATATAATAATTCAGGAAAACTTGGCTTATTAGGCAAATCGGGCCTTGCATAGTAGGCCGAGAAGAGTGTTCTGGCTACTAGGTACGACATATATATATATATATATATATATATATATATATATATATATATATATATATATATATATATATGTCGTACCTAGTAGCCAGAACGCCCTTCTCAGTCTACTATGCATGGCCCAATTTGCCTAATAAGCCAAGTTTTCATGAATTAATGTTTTTTCGACTACCTAACCTACCTAACCTAACCTAACCTAACTTTTTCGGCTACCTAACCTAACCTAACCTATAAAGATAGGTTAGGTTAGGTTAGGTAGGGTTGGTTAGGTTCGGTCATATATCTACGTTAATTTTAACTCCAATTAAAAAACATTGACCTCATACATAATGAATTGGGTAGGTTTATCATTTCATAAGAAAAAAATTACAGAAAATATATTAATTCAGGAAAACTTAGCTTATTAGGCAAATCGGGCCTTGCAAAGTAGGCTGAGAAGTGCGTTCTGGCTACTAGGTACGACATATATATATATATATATATATATATGTCGTACCTAATAGCTAGAACGCACTTCTCAGCCTACTACGCAAGGCCCAATTTGCCTAATAAGCCAAGTTTTCATGAATTAATTGTTTTTCGACTACCTAACCTACCTAACCTAACCTAACTTTTTCGGCTACCTAACTGTTATGATCTCAGCCTACAGGAGAAACGAGTCTCCCTCCTTGAGAGTTATTCATCAAGCCTGACCTGATTAGAAGGTCTAGCAAATATTGAGGTGAAAACGCATATGTAAAATAGTTGCTTGGATATGTATAACAGTTTGAGATTATTGGCAATGAAGAAGAAAACAGATAAATGACTGGCTAGGAGATGTGGACATTTTGCTGGAGGTGTGAGGCTCGCTTCCGGAGGACCTTGACCTCACTTGAGGCCAGACATCGCAGGGGAAAAGCCGCGCTCCGTTGAGTTCCCGTCAGAAGGGAACCCCTAGTGATATATCTCGAAGAGAAGAGAAGTGTGCAGACGTACCGGCTGTGGAATCGAGCTGGGGACGTGTGGTCTCAAGTCGTGGGCGATAATTAGTGAATATTAAGCCGCCCGGAGGCATTATTGTGGGCCGTGGAGCGCCCTGACCAAGCCTCGTCAGAGGAAGAAGCGCCTTCGACCAGACGATCTGTGGTAAGCACGATATACGCCAGTTCATAGTGATTGCTTGTAGTCGGTCGTGTGCCCAGCGACAGTAGCGATGTTTATTTATTAGTTAGACATGTTTTAATAAGGCAGAAGGCCTGAAATAAGAGAGTGGAGAGGGAGGAACACGGAGCGACATCCATCCCCTCTGAGCACTGGCGGGCGACTGAGGGAGCCTGGCTCCTGACGGAGGAAGACCCTCCCAGCGAGTGAGGACCACCGCCAGGCGAGGTGGAGTATGGACCCGCCCAAAACGGGGGAGTCCACTCTCACTGTATGTAGAGGACAGATAGAGGTTGGAGACAAACATATTGTGTTAATTTTTGTTTATGTGTTGAAGGGGAAACATTTTATTGGAGTGTCGATGGGTTGCAGGTTTGTCTTTGGGGAAGAAGTTGCTGAGAACTTCGAAGCCAGCCTAGATGAAGTAATTGATGAGACTCCAAGGTAGTGAAGCAGAGGACCTCGAGCTGTCAGAAGAAGCAGTGAAGAGGAGTGTCACGTGCTTCTGTAGAGGTGGAGAAGCACCATAGTTGCTCGAGGAAACTTCATGGTGTAGCAGCCAAGAGAGCTGTGGAGGAACCTAGCAGAAGGATGAAGCACCTTAGTTGCTCAAGAAAACTTCATGATAGCAGCCTGGAGGAGCTGCAGAGGATCCTGGTAGTGAAGCCCGGAAGAACCTAAAGATATTAGGGTAGTGAACTTCCAGAGGTGGAAGGGAAATTCTGGTGGATTACTTATAGGGAGTTGATAGTGTTTGGTTGTCATTAGCGTGCAAGACGCAGTGAGAGGTGAATGACTGTTGGCATTCTTATGTCAAGGAGTGTTTTACACTGAAGTTTAGAGTTACAGCCGTAGGGTGGATTACCTACAGACGTATGCGTTCTAGGACTGATAGAGTGATCGATTGATCATTGTTGTGTATCAATGAACATTTATACTGATATATGTTATTGCATTCAAATGCTGATTTTCTATATATATATATTATCTTGCTGATGGTGCAACAGTGTATGTAGACTTGATCAACTTGAGGAGGTTGATAGTATCAGGTGGTGAACCAGGAGATAGGATACCACTTGATAAGCTGATAATAGAGTTCTGATGGTGTTGGAGTGCAACCTGGTTGTAATATTATAGAGTATAGGATTCATTATTATTATGTGTGTGTATGTATCGTGTATGTGCTTTGTCCAGTAAATGTATCCCAATTTGCTGGTGTTTGCCCTTGTCCTAGTGAGGCTTCCCAGGAGGTAGTAAAGAAGGAGAGAGAGAGAGAAAGAACCAAGAACTACTGCTGTGGACAGGGTAAAAGGTAATACTAATAAGTCAAAAGGGGATTGAGGAGATCATATCACCTAAGGAGAGAGTGGGGAGTCACAGCGGCTCGAGTGGGTGTGTGCACGTGACAACGAGGCTAAGTGTTGGAGCCGCATCCCCTAAACGTGTGACGCTGAGCCCCTCTCCAAGAGCCAGAAGTGCCAAGGGTGATCTCCTAGTATAAGCACTCTACCGAGTTGTCGGTTGGGTTGTCCATAGAGAAGGATCAACGACGACAACACCAACCAACCCACAGTCTATAATAAATTGGGGGCCTGTGTCCGGGAGCGAGAACTGACACACCCACACCCTGTCCAAGAGTGGATTTGTACACCCTTGCTGAGATAAACTGTGTGACCGCAGGTGTATACTCTCTCTCTCGGGAAGACTCACAGGACAAGATGGAGAAGGTGCAAGCATTTGTGGAGTCAGGCAAGCCTGAGGACTTGGAAGGTTGCACGAGGGATCAATTGAAACAAATAGCAGAAAAATGTGGCATCAGGTTGAAAGCATCTAAAGTAGCTGGGATGAAGGATGAGATCCTGAGGCAGTTAAGAGCCAAAAGTGAAGCGGCAGAACAAGGAGCCCAGAAAGGAGCTGAAAGTGGAAAGGAGGATGATGGGCAGGATGAAGTGAGATCCCAAGGATCGAGTAGGAGCAGCAAGAGTAGCCGCAGTAGTAGGAGTAGCCGAAATAGGAGCTTGGAGAGATTCCAGTTAGAGCTCCAGATGCAGCAACAACGAGAGGACAAGGAGAGACAGTTCCAGCTGGAAAAGATGAAGTTAGAACTCCAGATGAAAAGGGAAGTGGAAAAAGAGAAAACCAGAATAAGGGAATTGGAGTTGGAACAGGAGAAAGAAAAAGAGAAAACCAGAATAAGAGAACTGGAGTTGGAACAGGAGAAAGAAAAAGAGAAAGCAAGGCTAGAGGTGGAAAAAGAAAAAGAGAGAACAAAACAAATACAGATAGAAGCGAATAGAACCTTGGCTGAACAAAGGATTGAACATGGGTGCCAGAGAGCACCACCCAGGTATCACACCCACCAGATGTTAAGGTTAGGGGGAAGGACATTCCCTTGTTTGTTCCCGAAGAGGCAGAGAGCTTTTTCGAGCACTTTGAAAAAGTAGCCAGCATCAAGGAGTGGCCACAGGAGGAATGGGCCCAGCTGGTCCAGTTAAGATTGACCGGTGCAGCCAGGGAGGCATACACCCAATTGTCACTGGAAGAGTGCCAGGATTATGCCACAGTAAAGAGCAGCATATTGCGCTCGTTTCAGTTAACCCCAGAAGCTTATAGGAAGCGCTTCAGAGAGATGGTGAAAGTTGGAGCATGTACGTTTGCTGAGACAGCAAGAGATCTGGAAAGACGATTCCAGAAGTGGATTGAGGCTGCTGGAGTTGGATCTTACGCTGACCTGAAGCAACTGATGGTCATGGAGAAGTTCTTGGGGATGATGCATCCCGAAACAAAGTTCAAGATCCAAGAAGCAGGGATAAGGGAGGTGAAAGATGCCGCAGATAGGGCGGATATGATTACGGAAGCATACAAGAGCTTGAGGGAGAACAGAGTGCAGAATGAGGTGAGGCGCAGCAATGGCAGACCGAGTGGAGTCTGGGGAGGAAGAAATTATGAAAGACCCAGAAGAGTCTGGGGTGAGAAAAATTTTGATAAATGGGCAGATAAAAGTAAGTACCCTAAAACTCAGAAGAGTAGGTCGCGCACTTCGTCTGAAAGTGAGGATGGAGGAGCCAAACGAGAAACTAATCGGTATCCAGGAAATCAAGAGTCCAGTAAAGCTCCACAGAGTACGAGTAGTACGTCTGGCCCGAGGAACTCCAATACGAGTGGGCAGAGTCAGAGCTACTCTGGTACATATAGGAGAGATTTTTCCCAGATGAGATGTTACAATTGTAACGGATTGGGTCACGTGATGCGAGACTGTAGGCAGGGCAAGAGAGTTGTGACCCTGGCCATGTGTGACCCCCGAGGTAAATATACTAATGTGTTCCGAGACAAACCACAGAGAGTGAACTTAGTGAACGAGAGGTATAGGCCGTTCATGAGCAAAGGTTGGATCAGTATAGGAGGCCAACCTGAGGTAGAAGTTGGTATCTTGAGAGATACCGGAGCTAATCAGAGCTTGATTACGAGAAGCCTGATTGGGAATGATCGACGGTTAGCTGGCAGGAGTAAGATGAGAGTATATGGGTTATTGTCGGAGAGTGACATGCCCGTTTGTACTGTCCAGCTAAGGTCGGAATATGTGTCGGCAGAGGTGATGTTGGGAGTGTGCCCCGACATACCTGTTCCAGGAGTCCAAGTGATCCTGGGGAATGACTTGTGCGGGACAAAGGTGTTGCCGAGAGTCGTAGCGGAGACTGTGCCAGAGGAGTGCCCAGAAGGCCACGGCACGGGTGGGACACCTGAGAGAGTGAACCTGACTGACATCCGAGGAGATGAGTCAGGAGACCGCCAAGCCATTGAGTACCCTGTCTCGGTAGTGATGAAGGGAGAGGTGGCCGACGAGGAAGACACTGGAGAAGGTGAGACAGTGTCGATTCAACCGGTGGAAGATATCGATGTAGATATAGCATGGCTGTTCGATGAAGGTCCAGCCCAGGCAAATAAAGTCTCGGTGAGGTCAAAAGTGAAGATGGCCCAGCCGAGGAAGACTCATGTGAAGAGAGCGGACCTGAGTAGAGCCCAGACTGCTGAAATTAAGAGTCGGAAGGTGAATGCAACTGTGCTGAGTAGGAATGAGGAAAGATGTGGACATACGGAGGACGGGAGTAGAGCGTCAAGTGGTCCACGAGCACAGAGGCATATGGATAGTGGAGTTAAGTTGTTTGAGATGTCAAGAGTTGGCATGTTTCACAGAAAACGAGGAGGAGAGATGGTGAAGAAGAGTAATAGCCGAGAAAATGAGAGGAGTAGAGACAGTATGTGTGGAGAGATGCTTACGAGCACTTTGGGAGAGGCAAAGCGACATGTATGGTCGAGTGCTGTTGGATGTAGTATAGTGCCCGAAGAAACTTTTAGGGAACGAAGAAGAGTTGAAGGAGAAGAAATGGAGTGGTATAGAGGTGAAAAGTGTGGGAAGAGGATGATGATGCAAGCATGGAGGAATAGAAGAAAGCCGAGGACTCGATGGAGGTCAAACAGGATGAGGTCTCAGATAAATGAGGAGACGAAAAGGAGGATCGTCGGTGAAGACGAGGGAGTGAAGTATGATGGCAGGAGACGAAAGTATAATGGCAGTAGATGGAAGTGTGAAGACGACAGAGGAGGTACAGACAGTAGATGTCTGACTCTGGACGTGAAGAGAAGGAGACGAGGAAAAGGAGGGTGGAGACA
The DNA here is from genome assembly GCF_040958095.1 of Procambarus clarkii. Lineage (NCBI taxonomy): Eukaryota > Metazoa > Arthropoda > Malacostraca > Decapoda > Cambaridae > Procambarus > Procambarus clarkii. The sequence goes on from NC_091160.1 coordinate 21,589,739, forward strand.
GTAAGTAGAGTGGACCGATGGAGTGCAGGTGTCCAAGGAGGACAGCCTAGCCAAGAGGTGTCAGAGAGGTCAAATCGTTTATGAGAAGATCATGTTTCGGGCGAGTTGTGAGCCAGATGTTGCAAGGAGCAACGAACTAGTTGTAGACTCCTACGGGAGTATGTTATCAGATCAACCGGTCGAACCAGTCGGTTGAAGAACGAGACAGTGTGGTGGCGGATGTATTATCCCGAGCTTTGCCACTGGAATAACTCAAAAATAAGGGGAGGGGAGTGTTATGATCTCAGCCTACAGGAGAAACGAGTCTCCCTCCTTGAGAGTTATTCATCAAGCCTGACCTGATTAGAAGGTCTAGCAAATATTGAGGTGATAACGCATATGTAAAATAGTTGCTTGGATATGTATAACAGTTTGAGATTATTGGCAATGAAGAAGAAAACAGATAAATGACTGGCTAGGAGATGTGGACATTTTGCTGGAGGTGTGAGGCTCGCTTCCGGAGGACCTTGACCTCACTTGAGGCCAGACATCGCAGGGGAAAAGTCGCGCTCCGTTGAGTTCCCGTCAGAAGGGAACCCCTAGTGATATATCTCGAAGAGAAGAGAAGTGTGCAGACGTACCAGCTGTGGAATCGAGCTGGGGACGTGTGGTCTCAAGTCGTGGGCGATAATTAGTGAATATTAAGCCGCCCGGAGGCATTATTGTGGGCCGTGGAGCGCCCTGACCAAGCCTCGTCAGAGGAAGAAGCGCCCTCGACCAGACGATCTGTGGTAAGCACGATATACGCCAGTTCATAGTGATTGCTTGTAGTCGGTCGTGTGCCCAGCGACAGTAGCGATGTTTATTTATAAGTTAGACATGTTTTAATAAGGCAGAAGGCCTGAAATAAGAGAGTGGAGAGGGAGGAACACGGAGCGACATCCATCCCCTCTGAGCGCTGGCGGGCGACTGAGGGAGCCTGGCTCCTGACGGAGGAAGACCCTCCCAGCGAGTGAGGGCCGCCGCCAGGCGAGGTGGAGTATGGACCCGCCCAAAACGGGGGAGTCCACTCTCACTGTATGTAGAGGACAGATAGAGGTTGGAGACAAACATATTGTGTGAATTTTTGTTTATGTGTTGAAGGGGAAACATTTTATTGGAGTGTCGATGGGTTGCAGGTTTGTCTTTGGGGAAGAAGTTGCTGAGAACTTCGAAGCCAGCCTAGATGAAGTAATTGATGAGACTCCAAGGTAGTGAAGCAGAGGACCTCGAGCTGTGAGGAGAAGCAGTGAAGGGGAGTGTCACGTGCTTCTGTAGAGGTGGAGAAGCACCATAGTTGCTCGAGGAAACTTCATGGTGTAGCAGCCAAGAGAGCTGTGGAGGAACCTAGCAGAAGGGTGAAGCACCTTAGTTGCTCAAGAAAACTTCATGATAGCAGCCTGGAGGAGCTGCAGAGGATCCTGGTAGTGAAGCCCGGAAGAACCTAAAGATATTAGGGTAGTGAACTTCCAGAGGTGGAAGGGAAGTTCTGGTGGATTACTTATAGGGAGTTGATAGTGTTTGGTTGTTATTAGCGTGCAAGACGCAGTGAGAGGTGAGTGACTGTTGGCATTCTTATGTCAAGGAGTGTTTTACACTGAAGTTTAGAGTTACAGCCGTAGGGTGGATTACCTACAGACGTATGCGTTCTAGGACTGATAGAGTGATCGATTGATCATTGTTGTGTATCAATGAACATTTATACTGATATATGTTATTGCATTCAAATGCTGATTTTCTATATATATATATTATCTTGCTGATGGTGCAACAGTGTATGTAGACTTGATCAACTTGAGGAGGTTGATAGTATCAGGTGGTGAACCAGGAGATAGGATACCACTTGATAAGCTGATAATAGAGTTCTGATGGTGTTGGAGTGCAACCTGATTGTAATATTATAGAGTATAGGATTCATTATTATTATTATTATTATTATTACTGAAAACTCACACCCCAGAAGTGACTCGAACCCATACTCCCAGAAGCAACGCATCTGGTATGTACAAGACGCCTTAATCCACTTGACCATCACGACCGGACATAATGAGGTGATAGCCTAAGCTATTTGAACCACCCCACCGCCGGCACTCGGATAGTAATCTTGGGCATAGCATTTTACCAAATCAAATGCTATGCCCAAGATTACTATCCGAGTGCCGGCGGTGGGGTTGTTCAAATAGCTTAGGCTATCACCTCATTATGTCCGGTCGTGATGGTCAAGTGGATTAAGGCGTCTTGTACATACCAGATGCGTTGCTTCTGGGAGTATGGGTTCGAGTCACTTCTGGGGTGTGAGTTTTCAGTTGCATATTGTCCTGGGGACCATTCAGGCTTGTTCGCATTTGTGTTCCTCACGTGTGCCCCAAAGAATGAGGTGATTTGGTAAAATGCTATGCCCAAGATTACTATCCGAGTGCCGGCGGTGCGGTGGTTCAAATAGCTTAGGCTATCACCTCATTATGTCCGGTCATGATGGTCAAGTGGATTAAGGCGTCTTGTACATACCAGATGCGTTGCTTCTGGGAGTATGGGTTCGAGTCACTTCTGGGGTGTGAGTTTTCAGTTGCATATTGTCCTGGGGACCATTCAGGCTTGTTCGCATTGTGTTCCTCACGTGTGCCCCAAAGAATGAGGTGATTTGGTAAAATGCTATGCCCAAGATTACTATCCGAGTGCCGGCGGTGGGGTGGTTCAAATAGCTTAGGCTATCACCTCATTATGTCCGGTCGTGATGGTCAAGTGGATTAAGGCGTCTTGTACATACCAGATGCGTTGCTTCTGGGAGTATGGGTTCGAGTCACTTCTGGGGTGTGAGTTTTCAGTTATATATATATATATATATATATATATATATATATATATATATATATATATATATATATATATATATATACATATATATATATATATTGGTGTATACTGCCAGCAGGTTTTCTTTCAAACATGTTTCATTGAATATGACCGCATATTTTGTGTTTATTATTTTCTGGTTTAGGGCTTCTATCCCTCTAACTATTTTCTTAGCAACAGGGCTTAATTGAAATAGGAGTTCTCCAAAACTCATTTTCGTACTTTTGAGGTGAAGAAAAGAAGTGATTTACTATAGAGTGTATTACACTTATTTATATAATTTACACAACGTTTCGAACCTCCATGGTTCATTCTCAAGTGAACAGATCTTACAATACTAGTTGATTTTATAACTGCACTGTGTCAGGTGATAATACAATAAAGGTGAAAACATGGGGGGATACATAAGGGATAAATGTGAGGTGAAACATAGAGGCTGCAGAAGGCTTATTGGCCCATACGAGGCAGCTCCTATCTAAACACAAAGATTAATCCAGTGTAATTGCCCTATTATGTTGGACATTGTCTTCTGTGTTGGCATCTATATGTTCTTGTCTTGTCCTTACTCTCATGGTGGGTAGAGTAAATAGTTCCGTGATTTGGGTGTTCATGGTAGGTCGCTCTATTCATATGTGAATTGCCTCAAGAATTTGTAATCTTCTTGCATCTTGGGTTTTGTTTATTATGCAGGTATTCTTGTTTAACATTTCTCTGGTTAATGTCATGGGCTTTTCTCATGTGATTCCTAGGGGCACCAGATTGAAGACGGCATGTCAAACGCCTCGTCAGCTTGGTCGACGTCATACCTATGTACTTACATTGAAGGTTACATCCTTCGTGAGGGCAAGTGTACATGTATACAACGCTTGACTGCTGTAGAGGGTTCTCCGTCGGCTTCGGGCTGTTTTTGATAAGGAGTTCGGAAGTCTTCTTGGTTTTGTAGAATATTATCAAGTTTATGTTTTGATTAGGAGTAGTGCTTTTTACTCCTTTACGGATTATTTCTTACATTATTCTTTCCTCTTTTATATGTTCACTGTGCATGGTTGATTTGTAATATAATTTTATTGGGGGTGTTGTGGTTTCTGTTCTAGGTTCTGAATTATACCAACGGTCCAAGTGTCTTCTTATAGCAGCGTTTATTTCCGCGTTGCTATATCCGTTGTTCACCAATACCTGAGTTACTCTTTCAAACTCTCTACTCACGTTGCTCCATTCAGAGCAGTGGGTAAGCGCTCGCCCAGTATAAGCATTGAGAACACTGGCTTTGTATCTTTGGGGGCACTCACTTCTACCGTTCAGGCAAAATCCTATGTTGGTGGGCTTGGTATATACGTTGGTGCTTAAAGTGGTTCCTGTTTTTGTTATTAACAAACATTATTTTGTTTTTGTTATTTTGTTATTATTTTTCAAGCGTCGAATTTGGGATGTTTTGGATATTTTGAAAACTGCAGGGGGGTTTGGCAATAATGTGACCCGTCGCAGCACTCAGAAATTGGCATATTTTCAGTATAAAAAGTCGTAATTTCATTCTGCAAATAAGTGCAGTAAGTCAGAATTTGTCTCCAAAATATGGCTCAAGGGTCGAATTTCGGATGTTTGGGATATTTTGCAAACTGCAGGGGGGATGGGGTTTGGGCAAAATGTGACCCATCGCTGCTTTCAGTAAGTGGCGTATTTTCAGCATAAAATTCGTAATTTCAAACTGCGAATACGTGCAGAGTTCATAAATTTCAAGGGTTGAAATTGGGATGTTTCGGATTTTTTGAAAACTGCAGGGGGGTTTGGCAAAAATGTGACCCGTCGCAGCACTCAGAAATTGGCATATTTTCAGTATAAAATGTCGTAATTTCAAACTGCGAATACGTGCCGAGAGCCAGAATTTGGCTCCAAAATATATCTCAATCGTGGAGTTTGGGATGTTTGGGAAATTTTGAGAACTGCAGGGGGTTTTGGACAAAATGTGACCCATCGCCGCTCTCAGTAATTGGCATATATTCGGTAAGAAAATCGTAATTTCAAACTGCGAACACGAGCAGAGAGTTAGAATTTGGCTCCAAAATATGGCTCAAGCGTCGAATTTGGGATGTTTGGGATTTTTTGAAAACTGCAGGGAAGTTTGGGCAATATGTGACCCATCGCAGCTTTCAGTAATTGGAATATTTTCAGTATAAAAAGTCGTAATTTGAAACTGCGAATACGTGCAGAGAGCCAGAATTTGGCTCCAAAATGTGGCTCAAAGGTCGAATTTGGGATGTTTGGGATATTTTGAAAACTTCAGGGAAGTTTGGGCAAAATGTGACCCATCGCAGCTCTAAGTAATTGGCATATTTTCGGTACAAATGTCGTAAATTCAAACTGCGAATACGTGCCGAGAGCAAGAATTTGGCTCCAAAATATGGCTCTAGGGTCGAATTTGGGACGTTTTGGATATTTTGAAAACTGCAAAGAGGGTTTGGGCAAAATGTGATCCATCGCCGCTTTTAGTAATTGGCATATTTTCAGAATAAAAATTCGTAATTTCAAACTGCGAATACGTGCAGAGAGCCAGAATTTGGCTCGAAAACATGGCTCAGGCGTCGAAATTGGAATGATTAGGATATTTTGAAAATTGCTTATGGGTTTTGGGCAAAATGTGACCCATCGCAGCTCTCAGTAATTGGCATATTTTTGGTATAAAAATTCGTAACTTCAAATGGCAGATACGTGCAGAGAACCAGAATTTGGCTCCAAAATATGGCTCAAGCGTCGAATTTCGGATATTTGGGATACTTTGAAAACTGCAGGGGGGATGGGCAAAATGTGACCCATCGCCTCTCTCAGTAATTGGCATATTTTCGGTGTAAAAATTCGTAATTTCAAACTGCGAATTCGAGCAGAGAGCCAGAATTTAGCTCCAAATGATGGCTCAGGGGTCGAATTTGGGATGCTTAGGATATTTTGAAAACTGCAGGGGGGTTTGGGCAAAATGTGACCCATCGCTCCTCTCAGTAATATGCATAATATGGCTCACGGGTCGAACTTGGGAATTTTGGGATATTTTGAAAATTGCAAGGGGGTTTGGGCAAAATGTGACCCATCGGAGGTCTCTGTAATTGGCATATTTTTGGTAAAAAATCACGTAATTTCAAACTGCGAATACGTGCAGAGAGCCCGAATTTGTCTCCAAAATATGGTTTAAGCGTCGAATTTGGGATGTTTGGGATATTTTGAAAACCTCAGTGGGGGGGGGGGGGGGGGTGTTTGGGCAAAATGTGACCCATCGCTGCTTTCAGTAATTGGCATATTTTCGGTATAAAAAGTCGTAATTTCAAAATGTGAATACGTGCAGAGAGTTGGAATTTGGCTCCAAAATATGGATCAAGTGTCGAATTTGGGATGTTTCGGACATTCTGAAAACTGCAGGGGTGTTTGGGCAAAATATGACCCATCCCTGCTTTCAGTAATTGGCACAATTTCGGTAAAAAAATGTCGTAATTTGAAACTGCGAATACGTGCAGAGCCAGAATTTGGCTCCAAAGTATGGCTCAAGCGTCGAACTTGGAATGATTGGGATATTTTGAAAACTGCAGGAAGGGGGGGGGGGGGGGCAAAATGTGACTCATCGCCGCTCTCAGCAATTGGCATATTTTTCGTATAGAAAGTCGTAATGTAAAATGGAGAATACGTGCAGAGACCCAGAATTTGGCTCCAAAATATGACTCAAGGGTAGAATTTGGAATGTTTGGGATACTTTGAAAACTGCATGGGAGGTTTGGGCAAAATGTGACCCATCGCTGCACTTAGTAATTGGCATATTTTCGGTATAAAAAGTCGTAATTTCAAACTGCGAAAACGTGCAGAGAGCCAGAATTTGGCTCCAAAATATGGCTCAAGCGTCGAACTTGGAATGATTAAGATATTTTGAAAACTGCCGGGTGGGGGGGGGGGGGCAAAATGTGACTCATCGCCGCTCTCAGTAATTGGCATATTTTCGGTATAAAAGTTCGTAATTTCAAGCTGCGAATACGTGTAGAGAGCCAGACTTTGGCTCCAAAATATGGCTCAAGGGTCGAATTTGGGATGTTTGGGCTTTTTTGAAACCTGCAGGGGGGTTTGGGCAAAATGTGAACCATCGCAGCTCTCAGAAATTGGCATATTTTTCAGTATTAAAATCATAATTTCAAACTACGAATACGTGCCGAGAGCCAGAATTTGGCTCCAAAATATGGCTCAATCGTGGAGTTTGGGATATTTGGGAAATTTTGAAAACTGCAGGGGGTTTTGGGCAAAATGTGACCCATCGCCGCTCGCCGTAATTGACATATTTTCGGTATAAAAAGTCGTAATTTCAAACTGCGAACACGAGCAGAGAGTAAGAATTTGGCACCAAAATATGGCTCAAGCGTCGAATTTGGGATGTTTGGGATTTTTGGAAAACTGCAGGGGGGTTTGGGCAAAATGTGACCCATCGCAGCTCTCAGAAATTGGCATATTTTCAGTATAAAATGTCGTAATTTCAAACTGCGAATACGTGCCGAGAGCCAGAATTTGTCTCCAAAATATAGTTCAATCGTGGAGTTTGGGATGTTTGTAAAATTTTTAAAACTGCTGGGGGTTTTGGGCAAAATGTGACCCATCGCCGCTTTCAGTAATTGGTATATTTTAGACATAAAAAGTCGTAATTTCAAACTACGAATACGTGCAGAGAGCCAGAATTTGGCTTCAAAAAATGGCTCAAGGGTCGAATTTGGGGTGTTTTGGATATTTTGAAAACTGCAAGGAGGGTTTGGGCAAAATGTGATCCATCGCTGCTTTTAGTAATTGGCATATTTTCAGTATAAAAATTCGTAATTTCAAACTGCGAATACGTGCCGAGAGCCAGAATTTGGCTCCAAAATATGGCTCAATCGTGGAGTTTGGGATGTTTGGGAAATTTTGAAAACTGCAGGGGGTTTTGGGCAAAATGTGACCCATCGCTGCTCTCAGTAATTGGCATATATTCGGTAAAAAAATCGTAATTTCAAACGGGTACACGAGCAGAGAGTTAGAATTTGGCTCTAAATATGGCTCGAGCTTCGAATTTGGGATGTTTGGGATTTTTTGAAAACTGCAGGGGGGGGGGGGTTTGGCAAAATGTGACCCATCGCAGCTCTCAGAAATTGGCATATTTTCAGTATAAAGTCGTAATTTCAAAATGCGAATACATGCAGAGAGCCAGAATTTGGCTCCAAAATGTGGCTGCAGGGTCGAATTTGGGATGTTTGGGATATTTTGAAAACTGGAGGGGAGTTTGGGCAAAATGTGACCCATCGCCGCTCTGAGTAATTCGCATATTTGCGGTACAAAAGTCGTAATTTCAAACTGCGAGTACGTGCCGAGAGCCAGAATTTGGCTCCAAAATATGGCTCAAGCGTCGAATTTGGGATGTTTTGGATATTTTGAAAACTGCAAGGAGGGTTTGGGCAAAATGTGATCCATCGCCGCTTTCAGTATTTGGCATATTTTTAGTATAAAAATTCGTAATTTCAAACTGCGAATAGGTGCAGAGAACCAGAATTTGGTTCGAAAATAGGGCTCAAGCGTCGAACTTGGAATGATTGATATATTTTGAAAACTGCAGGTGGGGGGGGGGGGAGGCAAAATGTGACTCATCGCCTCTGTCAGTAACTGGCATATTTTCGGTATAAAAAGCCGTAATTTCAAAATGCGAATTCGTGCCGAGAGCCAGAATTTGGCTCCAAAATATGGCTCAAACGTCGAATTTGGGATGTTTTGAATATTTTGAAAACTGCTTGGGGGGTTTGGGCAAAATGTGACCCATCGCAGATCTCAGTAATTGGCATATTTTCGGTATAAAAATTCGTAATTTCATATACCGAATACGTGTAAAGAGCCAGAATTTGGCTCCAAAATATGGCTCAAGCGCCGAATTTCGGATATTTGGGATATTTTGAAAACTGCAGGGGGGTTTGGGCAAAATGTGACTATCGCCTCTCTCAGTAATTGGCATATTTTAGGTATAAAAAGTCGTAATTTCAAACTGCAAACACGAGCAGAGAGTAAGAATTTGGCTCCAAAACATGGCTCAAGGATCGAATTTGGGATGTTTCGGATTTTTTGAAAACTGCAGTTTTTTTTTTTTTTAAATGTGACCCATCGCAGCTCTCAGAAATTGGCATATTTTCAGTATAAAAAGTCGTAATTTCAAACTGCGAATACGTGCAGAGAGCCAGAATTTGGCTCCAAAATATGGCTCAATCGTGGAGTTTGAGATGTTGGGGAAATTTTGAAAACTGCAGGGGGTTTTGGCAAAAATGTGACCCATCGCAGCTCTCAGAAATTGGCATATTTTCGGTATAAAATGTCGTAATTTCAACCTGCAAATATGTTAAGGTTCCAGAATTTGGCTTCAAAATCTGGTTCAAGGGTCGAATTTTAGATGTTTGGGATATTTTGAAAACAGCAGGGGGGGGTTTGGGCAAAATGTGACCCATCGCCGCTCTCAGTAATTGGCATATTTTCAGTATCAAAATTCGTAATTTCAAACTAAGAATACGTGCAGAGAGCCAGAATTTGGCTCCAAAATATGGCTCAAGCGTCGAATTTGGGATGTTTTGGACATTTTGAAAACTGCAGGGGGGAGTGGGCAAAATGTGACCCATCGTCGCTCTCAGAAATTGGCATATTTTCGGTATAAAAATTCGTAATTTCAAAATGCGAACACATGTAGAGAGCAAGAATTTATCTCCAAAATATGGCTCAAGGGTCGAATTTGGGATGTTTGGGATAATTTCAAATCTGCAGGCAGGGTTTGGGCAAAATGTGATCCATTGCCGCTTTCAATAGTTGGCATTTTTTGGTATAAAAAGTCGTAATTTCAAACTGCGAATACGAGCAGAGAGTAAGCATTTGGCTCCAAAATATGGCTCACGGGTCGAAAATGGGATTTTTGGGATTTTTTGAAAACTGCAGGGGGGTTTGGGCAAAATGTGACCCATTGCCGCTCTCAGTAATTGGCATATTTTCAGTCTAAAAGGTCGTAATTTCAAACTGCGAATACGTGCAGAGAGCCAGAGTTTGACTCCAAAATTTGGCTCAAGCGTCGAATTTGGGATATTTTCGATATTCTGAAAACTCTAGGGGGGATTGGGAAAAATTTGACCCATCGCTGCTCTCAGAAATTGGCATATTTTCGGTATAAAAAGTCGTAATTTAAACTGCGAATATGTGAAGATAGCCAGAATTTGGCTCCAAAATATGGCTCAAGGATCAAATTTGGGATGTTTGGGATATTTTGAAAACTGCAATGAGGGTTTGGGCAGAATGTGATCCCTCGCCGCTTTCAGTAATTGGCATATTTTCGGTATAAAAAGTCATAATTTCAAACTGCGAATACGTGTAGAGAGCCAGAATTTCGCTCCAAGATATGGCTCGAGCGTCGAATTTGGGATGTTTGGGATATTTTCAAAACTGCAGGGAGGGTTTGGGCAAAATGTGACCCATCGCTGCTCTCAGTAATTGGCATATATTGGGTATAAAAAGTGGTAATTTCAAAATGCGAATACGTGCAGAGACCCAGAATTTGACTCCAAAATATGGCTCAAGTGTCGAATTTGGGATGTTTGGGACTTTTTAAAAACTGCAGGGGTGTTTGGGCAAAATATGACCCATCGCTGCTCTCAGTAATTGGCACAATTTCGGTACAAAAAGTCGTAGTTTGAAACTGCGAATACGTGCAGAGAGCCAGAATTTGGCTCCAAAGTATGGCTCAAGCGTCGAACTTGGAATGATTGGGATATTTTGAAAACTGCAGGAAGGGGGGGGGGGGCAAAATGTGACTCATCGCCGCTCTCAGTAATTGGCATATTTTCGGTATAAAAGTTCGTAATTTTAAGCTGCGAATACGTGTAGAGAGCCAGAATTTGGCTCCAAAATATGGCTCAAGGGTTGAATTTGGGATGTTTGGGATTTTTTGAAAACTGCAGAGGAGTTTGGGCAAAATGTGACCCATCGCCGCTCCCAGTAATTGGCATATTTTCGGTATAAAACGCTGTAATTTCAAACTGCGAACACGAGCAGAGAGTAAGCATTTGGCTTCAAAATATGGCTCAAGGGTCGAATTTGGGATGTTTGGGATTTTTTGAAAACTGCAGGGGGGTTTGTGCAAAATGTGACCCAATGCCGCTTACAGTAATTGGCATATTTTCAGTATAAAAAGTCATAATTTCAAACTGCGAATACGTGCAGAGAGCCAGAGTTTTGCTCCAAAATATGGCTCAAGCTTCGAATTTGGGATGTTTTGGATATTTTGAAAACTGTAGGGGGGATTGGGAAAAATGTGACCCATCGCTGCTCTCAGAAATTGGCATATTTTCGGTATAAAATGTCGTAATTTAAACTGCGAACATGTGCAGAGAGCCAGAATTTGGCTCCAGAATATGGCTCAAGGGTCGAATTTGGTATGTGTGGGATATTTTGAAAACTGCAGGGAGCGGGGGGGGGGGGGGGGCAAAATGTGATCCATTGCCGCTTTCAATAATTGGCATTTTTTCGGTATAAAAAGTCGTAATTTCAAACTGCGAACACGAGCAGAGAGTGAGAATTTGGCTCCAAAATATGGCTCAAGGGTCGAATTTGGGATGTTTGATATTTTTGAAACTGCAAGGAGGGTTTGGGCAAAATGTGATCCATCGCTGCTTCAAGTAATTGGCATATTTTCAGTTTAAACATTCGTAATTTCAAACTGCGAATACGTGCCAAGAGCCAGAATTTGGTTTCAAAATATGGCTCAATCGTGGAGTGTGGGATGTTTGGGAAATTTTGAAAACTGCAGGTTTTTTTGGGCAAAATGTGACCCATCGCCGCTCTCAGTAATTGGCATATTTTCAGTATAAAAAGTCGTAATTTCAAACTGCGAATACGTGCAGAGAGTCAGAATTTGGCTCCAAAATGTGGCTCAAGGGTCGAATTTGGGATGTTTGGGATATTATGAAAATTGCAGGGGAGTTTGGGTCAAAATGTGACCCATCGCCGCTCTCAGTAATTGGCATATTTTCGGTACAAAAGTCGTAATTTCAAACTGCGAATACGTGCCGAGAGCCAGAATTTGGCTCCAAAATATAGCTCAAGCGTCGAATTTGGGACGTTTTGGATATTTTGAAAACTGCAAGGAGGGTTTGGGCAAAATGTGATCCATCGCCGCTTTCAGTAATTGGCATATTTTCAGTATAAAAATTCGTAATTTCAAACTGCGAATACGTGCAGAGAGCCAGAATTTGGCTCGAAAATATGGCTCTAGCGTCGAAATTGGAATGATTGGGATATTTTGAAAACTGCAGGGGGGTTTGGGCAAAATGTGACCCATCGCCGCTGTCAGTAACTGGCATATTTTCGGTATAAAAAGTCGTAATTTCAAATGGCGAATACTTGCAGAGAGCCAGAATTTGGTTCCAAAATATGGCTCAAACGTCGAATTTGGGATGTTTAGAATATTTTGAAAACTGCTTTTGGGGTTTGGGCAAAATTTGGCCCATCGCACCTCTCAGTAATTGGCATATTTTCGATATAAAAATTCGTAACTTCAAATTGCGAATACGTGCAGAGAGCCAGAATTTAGCTCCAAATGATGGCTCAGGGATCGAATTTGGGATGCTTAGGATATTTTGAAAACTGCAGGGGGGTTTGGGCAAAATGTGACCCATCGCTCCTCTCAGTAATATGCATAATATGGCTCACGGGTCGAACTTGGGAATTTTGGGATATTTTGAAAATTGCAAGGGGGTTTGGGCAAAATGTGACCCATCGGAGGTCTCTGTAATTGGCATATTTTTGGTAAAAAATCACGTAATTTCAAACTGCGAATACGTGCAGAGAGCCCGAATTTGGCTCCAAAATATGGTTTAAGCGTCGAATTTGGGATGTTTGGGATATTTTGAAAACCTCAAAGGGGGGGGGGGGTGTTTGGGCAAAATGTGACCCATCGCTGCTTTCAGTAATTGGCATATTTTCGGTATAAAAAGTCGTAATTTCAAAATGTGAATACGTGCAGAGAGTTGGAATTTGGCTCCAAAATATGGATCAAAGTCGAATTTGGGATGTTTCGGACATTCTGAAAACTGCAGGGGTGTTTGGGCAAAATATGACCCATCCCTGCTTTCAGTAATTGGCACAATTTCGGTAAAAAAATGTCGTAATTTGAAACAGCGAATACGTGCAGAGCCAGAATTTGGCTCCAAAGTATGGCTCAAGCGTCGAACTTGGAATGATTGGGATATTTTGAAAACTGCAGGAAGGGGAGGGGGGGGGGCAAAATGTGACTCATCGCCGCTCTCAGCAATTGGCATATTTTTCGTATAGAAAGTCGTAATGTAAAATGGAGAATACGCGCAGAGACCCAGAATTTGGCTCCAAAATATGACTCAAGGGTAGAATTTGGAATGTTTGGGATACTTTGAAAACTGCATGGGAGGTTTGGGCAAAATGTGACCCATCGCTGCACTTAGTAATTGGCATATTTTCGGTATAAAAAGTCGTAATTTCAAACTGCGAAAACGTGCAGAGAGCCAGAATTTGGCTCCAAAATATGGCTCAAGCGTCGAACTTGGAATGATTAAGATATTTTGAAAACTGCCGGGGGGGGGGGGGCAAAATGTGACTCATCGCCGCTCTCAGTAATTGGCATATTTTCGGTATAAAAGTTCGTAATTTCAAGCTGCGAATACGTGTAGAGAGCCAGACTTTGGCTCCAAAATATGGCTCAAGGGTCGAATTTGGGATGTTTGGGCTTTTTTAAAACCTGCAGGGGGGTTTGGGCAAAATGTGAACCATCGCAGCTCTCAGAAATTGGCATATTTTTCAGTATTAAAATCATAATTTCAAACTGCGAATACGTGCCGAGAGCCAGAATTTGGCTCCAAAATATGGCTCAATCGTGGAGTTTGGGATATTTGGGAAATTTTGAAAACTGCAGGGGGTTTTGGGCAAAATGTGACCCATCGCCGCTCGCCGTAATTGACATATTTTCGGCATAAAAAGTCGTAATTTCAAACTGCGAACACGAGCAGAGAGTAAGAATTTGGCACCAAAATATGGCTCAAGCGTCGAATTTGGGATGTTTGGGATTTTTGGAAAACTGCAGGGGGGTTTGGGCAAAATGTGACCCATCGCAGCTCTCAGAAATTGGCATATTTTCAGTATAAAATGTCGTAATTTCAAACTGCGAATACGTGCCGAGAGCCAGAATTTGTCTCCAAAATATAGTTCAATCGTGGAGTTTGGGATGTTTGTAAAATTTTTAAAACTGCTGGGGGTTTTGGGCAAAATGTGACCCATCGCCGCTTTCAGTAATTGGTATATTTTAGGCATAAAAAGTCGTAATTTCAAACTACGAATACGTGCAGAGAGCCAGAGTTTGGCTTCAAAAAATGGCTCAAGGGTTGAATTTGGGGTGTTTTGGATATTTTGAAAACTGCAAGGAGGGTTTGGGCAAAATGTGATCCATCGCTGCTTTCAGTAATTGGCATATTTTCAGTATAAAAATTCGTAATTTCAAACTGCGAATACGTGCCGAGAGCCAGAATTTGGCTCCAAAATATGGCTCAATCGTGGAGTTTGGGATGTTTGGGAAATTTTGAAAACTGCAGGGGGTTTTGGGCAAAATGTGACCCATCGCTGCTCTCAGTAATTGGCATATATTCGGTAAAAAAAATCGTAATTTCAAACGGGTACACGAGCAGAGAGTTAGAATTTGGCTCTAAATATGGCTCGAGCTTCGAATTTGGGATGTTTGGGATTTTTTGAAAACTGCAGGGGGGGGGGTTTGGCAAAATGTGACCCATCGCAGCTCTCAGAAATTGGCATATTTTCAGTATAAAAAGTCGTAATTTCAAAATGCGAATACGTGCAGAGAGCCAGAATTTGGCTCCAAAATGTGGCTGCAGGGTCGAATTTGGGATGTTTGGGATATTTTGAAAACTGGAGGGGAGTTTGGGCAAAATGTGACCCATCGCCGCTTTGAGTAATTGGCATATTTGCGGTACAAAAGTCGTAATTTCAAACTGCGAGTACGTGCCGAGAGCCAGAATTTGGCTCCAAAATATGGCTCAAGCGTCGAATTTGGGATGTTTTGGATATTTTGAAAACTGCAAGGAGGGTTTGGGCAAAATGTGATTCATCGCCGCTTTCAGTATTTGGCATATTTTCAGTATAAAAATTCGTAATTTCAAACTGCGAATAGGTGCAGAGAACCAGAATTTGGCTTGAAAATAGGGCTCAAGCGTCGAACTTGGAATGATTGATATATTTTGAAAACTGCAGGTGGGGGGGGGGGGGAGGCAAAATGTGACTCATCGCCTCTGTCAGTATCTGGCATATTTTCGGTATAAAAAGCCGTAATTTCAAAATGCGAATTCGTGCCGAGAGCCAGAATTTGGCTCCAAAATATGGCTCAAACGTCGAATTTGGGATGTTTTGAATATTTTGAAAGCTGCTTGGGGGGTTTGGGCAAAATGTGACCCATCGCAGCTCTCAGTAATTGGCATATTTTCGGTATAAAAATTCGTAATTTCATATACCGAATACGTGTAAAGAGCCAGAATTTGGCTCCAAAATATGGCTCAAGCGTCGAATTTCGGATATTTGGGATATTTTGAAAACTGCAGGGGGGTTTGGGCAAAATGTGACAATCGCCTCTCTCAGTAATTGGCATATTTTAGGTATAAAAAGTCGTAATTTCAAACTGCAAACACGAGCAGAGAGTAAGAATTTGGCTCCAAAACATGGCTCAAGGATCGAATTTGGGATGTTTCGGATTTTTTGAAAACTGCAGTTTTTTTTTTTTTTAAATGTGACCCATCGCAGCTCTCAGAAATTGGCATATTTTCAGTATAAAAAGTCGTAATTTCAAACTGCGAATAAGTGCAGAGAGCCAGAATTTGGCTCCAAAATATGGCTCAATCGTGGAGTTTGAGATGTTGGGGAAATTTTGAAAACTGTAGGGGGTTTTGGCAAAAATGTGACCCATCGCAGCTCTCAGAAATTGGCATATTTTCGGTATAAAATGTCGTAATTTCAACCTGCAAATATGTTAAGGGTTCCAGAATTTGGCTTCAAAATCTGGTTCAAGGGTCGAGTTTTAGATGTTTGGGATATTTTGAAAACAGTAGGGGGGGGTTTGGGCAAAATGTGACCCATCGCCGCTCTCAGTAATTGGCATATTTTCAGTATCAAAATTCGTAATTTCAAACTAAGAATACGTGCAGAGAGCCAGAATTTGGCTCCAAAATATGGCTCAAGCGTCGAATTTGGGATGTTTTGGACATTTTGAAAACTGCAGGGGGGAGTGGGCAAAATGTGACCCATCGTCGCTCTCAGAAATTGGCATATTTTCGATATAAAAAGTCGTAATTTCAAAATGCGAACACATGTAGAGAGCAAGAATTTGGCTCCAAAATATGGCTCAAGGGTCGAATTTGGGATGTTTGGGATAATTTCAAATCTGCAGGCAGGGTTTGGGCAAAATGAGATCCATTGCCGCTTTCAATATTTTTTGGTATAAAAAGTCGTAATTTCAAACTGCGAATACGAGCAGAGAGTAAGCATTTGGCTCCAAAATGTGGCTCACGGGTCGAAAATGGGATTTTTGGGATTTTTTGAAAACTGCAGGGGGGTTTGGGCAAAATGTGACCCATTGCCGCTCTCAGTAATTGGCATATTTTCAGTCTAAAAGGTCGTAATTTCAAACTGCGAATACATGCTGAGAGCCAGAGTTTGGCTCCAAAATTTGGCTCAAGCGTCGAATTTGGGATGTTTTCGATATTTTGAAAACTCTAGGGGGGATTGGGAAAAATTTGACCCATCGCTGCTCTCAGAAATTGGCATATTTTCGGTATAAAAAGTCGTAATTTAAACTGCGAATATGTGAAGATAGCCAGAATTTGGCTCCAAAATATGGCTCAAGGATCAAATTTGGGATGTTTGGGATATTTTGAAAACTGCAATGAGGGTTTGGGCAGAATGTGATCCCTCGCCGCTTTCAGTAATTGGCATATTTTCGGTATAAAAAGTCATAATTTCAAACTGCGAATACGTGTAGAGAGCCAGAATTTCGCTCCAAGATATGGCTCGAGCGTCGAATTTGGGATGTTTGGGATATTTTCAAAACTGCAGGGAGGGTTTGGGCAAAATGTGACCCATCGCTGCTCTCAGTAATTGGCATATATTGGGTATAAAAAGTGGTAATTTCAAAATGCGAATACGTGCAGAGACCCAGAATTTGACTCCAAAATATGGTTCAAGTGTCGAATTTGGGATGTTTGGGACCTTTTGAAAACTGCAGGGGTGTTTGGGCAAAATATGACCCATCGCTGCTCTCAGTAATTGGCACAATTTCGGTACAAAAAGTCGTAGTTTGAAACTGCGAATACGTGCAGAGAGCCAGAATTTGGCTCCAAAGTATGGCTCAAGCGTCGAACTTGGAATGATTGGGATATTTTGAGAACTGCAGGAAGGGGGGGAGGGCAAAATGTGACTCATCGCCGCTCTCAGTAACTGGCATATTTTCGGTATAAAAGTTCGTAATTTTAAGCTGCGAATACGTGTAGAGAGCCAGAATTTGGCTCCAAAATATGGCTCAAGGGTTGAATTTGGGATGTTTGGGATTTTTTGAAAACTGCAGAGGAGTTTGGGCAAAATGTGACCCATCGCCGCTCCCAGTAATTGGCATATTTTCGGTATAAAACGCTGTAATTTCAAACTGCGAACACGAGCAGAGAGTAAGCATTTGGCTTCAAAATATGGCTCAAGGGTCGAATTTGGGATGTTTGGGATTTTTTGAAAACTGCAGGGGGGTTTGTGCAAAATGTGACCCAATGCCGCTTACAGTAATTGGCATATTTTCAGTATAAAAAGTCATAATTTCAAACTGCGAATACGTGCAGAGAGCCAGAGTTTTGCTCCAAAATATGGCTCAAGCTTCGAATTTGGGATGTTTTGGATATTTTGAAAACTGTAGGGGGGATTGGGAAAAATGTGACCCATCGCAGCTCTCAGAAATTGGCATAATTTCGGTATAAAAAGTCGTAATTTTAAACTGCGAACATGTGCAGAGAGCCAGAATTTGGCTCCAGAATATGGCTCAAGGGTCGAATTTGGTATGTGTGGGATATTTTGAAAACTGCAGGGAGCGGGGGGGGGGGGTGCAAAATGTGATCCATTGCCGCTTTCAATAATTGGCATTTTGTCGGTATAAAAAGTCGTAATTTCAAACTGCGAACACGAGCAGAGAGTGAGAATTTGGCTCCAAAATATGGCTCAAGGGTCGAATTTGGGATGTTTGATATTTTTGAAACTGCAAGGAGGGTTTGGGCAAAATGTGATCCATCGCTGCTTCAAGTAATTGGCATATTTTCAGTTTAAACATTCGTAATTTCAAACTGCGAATACGTGCCAAGAGCCAGAATTTGGTTTCAAAATATGGCTCAATCGTGGAGTGTGGGATGTTTGGGAAATTTTGAAAACTGCAGGGTTTTTTTGGCAAAATGTGACCCATCGCCGCTCTCAGTAATTGGCATATTTTCAGTATAAAAAGTCGTAATTTCAAACTGCGAATACATGCAGAGAGTCAGAATTTGGCTCCAAAATGTGGCTCAAGGGTCGAATTTGGGATGTTTGGGATATTATGAAAATTGCAGGGGAGTTTGGGTCAAAATGTGACTCATCGCCGCTCTCAGTAATTGGCATATTTTCGGTACAAAGTCGTAATTTCAAACTGCGATTACGTGCCGAGAGCCAGAATTTGGCTCCAAAATATAGCTCAAGCGTCGAATGGCCGAGAGCCAGAATTTGGCTCCAAAATATAGCTCAAGCGTCGAATTTGGGACGTTTTGGATATTTTGAAAACTGCAAGAAGGGTTTGGGCAAAATGTGATCCATCGCCGCTTTCAGTAATTGGCATATTTTCAGTATAAAAATTCGTAATTTCAAACTGCGAATACGTGCAGAGAGCCAGAATTTGGCTCGAAAATATGGCTCTAGCGTCGAAATTGGAATGATTGGGATATTTTGAAAACTGCAGGGGGGTTTGGGCAAAATGTGACCCATCGCCGCGGTCAGTAACTGGCATATTTTCGGTATAAAAAGTCGTAATTTCAAATGGCGAATACTTGCAGAGAGCCAGAATTTGGTTCCAAAATATGGCTCAAACGTCGAATTTGGGATGTTTAGAATATTTTGAAAACTGCTTTTGGGGTTTGGGCAAAATTTGGCTCATCGCACCTCTCATTAATTGGCATATTTTCGGTATAAAAATTCGTAACTTCAAATAGCGAATACGTGCAGAGAGCCAGAATTTGGCTCCAAAATATGGATCAAGCGTCGAATTTCGGATATTTGGGATATTTTGAAAACTGCAGGGGGGGTTGGGCAAAATGTGACCCATCGCCTTTCTCAGTAATTGGCATATTTTCGGTATAAAAATTCGCAATTTCAAACCGCGAATATGAGCAGAGAGCCAGAATTTAGCTCCAAAATTTGGCTCAAGTGTCGAATTTGGGATGCTTAGGATATTTTGAAAACTGCAGGGGGGTTTGGGCAAAATGTGACCCATCGTCGCTCTCAGTAATTGGCATATATTCGGAACAAAAAGTAGTAATTTCAAAATGCGAATACGTGCAGAGAACCAGAATTTGGCTCCAAAATATGGCTCAAGTGTCGAATTTGGGATGATTGGGATATTTTGAAAACTGCACGGAGGGGGGGGGGCAAAATGTGACTCATCGCCGCTCTCAGTAATTGGCATATTTTTCGTATAAAAAGTCGTAATGTAAAATGGAGAATACGTGCCGAAAGCCAAAATTTGGCTCCAAAATATGGCTCAATCGTGGAGTTTGGGATGTTTGGGATATTTTGAACACTTCAGGAGAGTTTGGGCAAATTGTGACCCATTTCCGCTCTCAGTAATTGGCATATTTTCGGTATAAAAAGTGGTAATTTCAAACTGCGAATATGTGCAGAGAGCCAGAATTTTGCTCCAAAATATGGCTCAAGCATCAAATTTGGGATGTTTGGGATATAAAATAACTGCTTAGGGGGTTTGGGCAAAATGTGACCCATCGCCGCTCTCAGTAATTGGCATATATTCGGTATAAAAAGTCGTAATTTCAAAATGCGAATACGTGCAGAGACCCAGAATTTGGCTCCTAAATATGGCTCAAGGGTAGAATTTGGAATATTTTGGATACTTTGAAAACTGCATGGGGGGTTTGGGCAAAATGTGACCCTTCGCTGCTCTCAGTAATTGGCATATTTTCGGTATAAAAAGTCGTAATTTCAAACTGCGAATACGTGCAGAGAGCCAGAATTTGGCACCAAATAATGGCTCAAGCGTCGAACTTGGAATGATTAGGATATTTTGAAAACTGCAGGGGGAGGGGGGTTTGGGTAAAATGTGACTCATCGCCGCTCTCAGTAATTGGCATATTTTCGGTATAAAAAATCGTAATTGTGAGATTTTTTTTCTTTGACAGGTTATCAAAAGAATTAAGTCCTATTGGTGTTACGTTAATCGCAACTACCTCGCAAGAGAGGCAGACCTTAAACAGCAAGAGCTGCCAGTGGCAGATATTTAATCTTAAAGCCTAAGATCATAGGACCGCGGGAGCAAACCGCCAGGCGAAACCACACGGGTAACACCTGTCACTTAGGTCGCTGGCTCCTCCTAGTTGACAACTAATAAAGGGTAGCCGACGGATTCTCACCTCTTATTTATAGAAGTGTGGTGCTGTGCAATGGACTCGAGCTTTAGATACAGACTTAATATGAACATAAACAGGCAAAGCGTTGCAGAACATGAAATGTGGGGCAGTAATATTGGAAGGTTTGACGAAACGACCGTTTTCTATGACAAAACAATTTATTCACAAAAACAAGAACTAAAACTACTACACAGTGAATTTACGTTACTTTACTGTCACTCCAGTGGCACATTAAAGAACAGCTAATCAACAGCCTGATGGACCCACGGTATCCTTATCCCGTCGTCGCTGACTGAACAATGACACTAACTGAACACAGTGGTGCCCACTGGTGACGCAAGCTTGCAATCAATATTGTCACGGCTTCACGGTGACCAATACTATAATCACAAAAACTTGACTGGCGCTCGCTGCCCACAACGAGGTACCAAGTAACAAGGCGGTTAATCCAAGAATGATAACCCCTTATAAAAAATCTTACGTTAACACTTGTCTCTCAGGACAATCAAAACAAAAGTTACTCTAATTGAATTTAAACAATTACGTTAACACACATGTGTCTCAACGACACTTAAATGGCATCAATAACTCGTAAATCAATTAATTACATCAACTTGAAAGTCAAGCATTCGGTGAGTAATTCCCAATTAATTACTGAATACAACAGCCTATTAATTCAGACGAGTATTGATAAAGCCTACTGTCTCTCAACTGACAGTTCTCTTCCGGTCTTACGACAAGATTACCTTAACGAGGGTAGACTACTGTACCACACACAATGTTCCAATACTCCGTGTAAACAACATCAACACCTGGTGAATTCACTAAGTGGCGATTACTAATTATCTTTAATTAGCTACGAGTGCTTAATCACTCTGTCCGCAGACAGAGCTGATCAGTCCAACGAATTACAACAGCTTAATTACAGCGCAATTGACTCCGATTATAACAGACCGTCAACCCCTTACGTTAATCACTCAATTAACGACAGCTCGTTAAATCGTTAACACTACGTTAGTCTTCACTTGACAACTCCTCCACTGCGTGAACTTCACTGTGACTGTTGCCTTTACACGTCCCTACGTTAATCACAACAATGTTCAACGAACAAGTGACCTCGTTAAGTAAATCGTGACCCCCGGTGACGTTAACTGACTTTAATTCTCACGGAATCCTTCACAGTACACAACGCCTTCCACCAAGGTCAAACTTGTCTACGGTTTTCATACGGTACAACACAGTACATCACAGTACAACACAGTACATCCTTGCCACTCACGGCAAAACTTGTAAATGACTTCCCCCAGTAAATTATCCACCAATAATTCACACTTTACCACAACACAACAGTAAAATATATAACCAAGGGAAATCTCCCTGTTACCACTTTTCACTGCTGAAAAAGGGAATCAAATTACAGCGAATACATACACGGCACATAGAAAAAATAGAAGTAAATAACTCACTTTACTCTACCTCTGAATGTGTCACTAGGTGTCTTCACACACGTCATAAGAACATAAGAACATAAGAACAAAGGTAACTGCAGAAGGCCTATTGGCCCATACGAGGCAGCTCCTATTCTATAACCACCCAATCCCACTCATATACTTGTCCAACCCGTGCTTGAAACAATCGAGGGACCCCACCTCCACAATGTTACGCGGCAATTGGTTCCACAAATCAACAACCCTGTTACTGAACCAGTATTTACCCAAGTCTTTCCTAAATCTAAACTTATCCAATTTATATCCATTGTTTCGTGTTCTGTCCTGTGTTGATACTTTTAATACCCTATTAATATCCCCCCGGTTATGTCCATTCATCCACTTGTAAACCTCTATCATGTCACCCCTAACTCTTCGCCTTTCCAGTGAATGCAACTTAAGCTTTGTTAATTTTTCTTCATATGAAAGATTTCTAATTTGGGGAATTAACTTAGTCATCCTACGCTGGACACGTTCAAGTGAATTTATATCCATTCTATAATATGGCGACCAAAACTGAACTGCATAATCTAAATGGGGCCTAACTAGAGCAAGATATAGCTTGAGAACCACACCAGGTGTCTTGTTACTAACGCTGCGATTAATAAATCCAAGTGTCCGATTTGCCTTATTACGAACATTTATGCATTGATCCTTTTGTTTTAAATTCTTACTAATCATAACTCCCAGATCCCTTTCGCAATCCGACTTCGCAATCACAACACCATCTAGCTCGTATCTTGTAACTCTATCATCATTACCTAACCTCAGAACTTTACATTTATCAGCATTAAACTGCATCTGCCAATCCTTTGACCATTTCAAAACCCTATCTAGATCAACTTGAAGTGATAGTGAGTCCTCCTCCGAATTAATTTCCCTACCGATTTTCGTATCATCGGCAAATTTGCAAATGTTGCTACTCAAACCTGAATCTAAATCATTTATATATATTATAAACAACAGAGGTCCCAGGACAGAGCCTTGAGGCACTCCACTTACAACATTTTCCCACTCTGACTTGATTCCATTTATACTAACTCTCTGTTTCCTTTGGTATAGCCATGCCCTAATCCAGCTTAATATAGCACCCCCAATACCATGAGACTCTATTTTTTTAATCAGTCTTTCATGTGGCACTGTATCAAAAGCTTTGCTAAAGTCAAGGTATACAACATCGCAATCCTTACCACTATCAACTGCCTCAACAATGCTAGAATAAAAAGATAACAAATTTGTTAAACATGAACGGCCATTTATAAAACCATGTTGCGACTCAATTATTAATTTATGTTTTTCAAGATGAAGACGAATTTTATTTGCTATTATAGATTCGAGTAACTTTCCCACAATAGACGTTAGGCTAATTGGTCGATAGTTAGACGCAAGTGATCTATCTCCTTTCTTAAAAACTGGTATCACATTAGCAACTTTCCAAAACTCTGGCACTCTGCCTGACTCTATTGATTTATTAAATATGGTTGACAGTGGGTCACAAAGCTCCTCTTTGCATTCTTTAAGCACCCTAGCAAACACTTCATCCGGCCCTGGGGATTTGTTTGGTTTGAGTTTTACTATTTGTTTAAGAACATCCTCCCTGGTAACTGCTAAACTCGTCAACCTGTCCTCGTCCCCACCCACATAGACTTGTTCGGCTGAAGGCATATTGTTAAGTTCCTCTTTAGTAAATACAGATACAAAATATTTATTAAAAATACTACTCATCTCTTCATCACTATCTGTTATTTGACCTGTCTCAGTTTTTAATGGACCTATCCTTTCCCTAGTCTTAGTACGATATAACTGAAAAAACCCTTTAGGATTTGTCTTTGCTTGCCCTGCTATGCGAACTTCATAGTTTCTTTTTGCTTTCCTTATCTCTTTTTTAACATTTCTAACCAGTTGTACGAATTCCTGTTCTAAAGTGACCTCCCCATTTTTAATCCTTTTGTACCAAGCTCTCTTTTTACCTATAAGGTTCTTCAAATTCTTTGTTATCCACTTTGGGTCATTAGTATACGATCTATTCAATTTGTATGGTATACTACGTTCCTGTGCTTTGTTTAGAATATTCTTAAATAAGTTATATATTGAATCCACATCGAAATCCCCATTTAAGTCACCTATCGCTGGGTTCATGTCTCGCTCCAAGACCGGCCCACACCCCATACCCAAGCCTTTCCAATCAATTTGACCCAAAAAATTTCTTAGGCTATTAAAATCAGCTTTTCGAAAATCTGGCACTTTAACAGAATTTTCTCCTACTGGTCTATTCCATTCTATGCTAAATCTGATTTCTTTGTGATCACTGCTCCCTAGCTCACTCCCTATTTCGATGTCATTAATTTGCGTTTCCCTGTTAGTTAACACTAAATCTAAAATATTATTTTCCCGTGTTGGTTCCTTAATGTGTTGCGTAAGAAAGCAATCGTCAATTAAATCTAGAAAATCTTCTGCTTCACTATTCCCTGTTTTGTTCAACCAGTTTATTCCGCTAAAATTAAAGTCACCCATGACATAAATACTGTTAGATCTAGATGCTCTAGATATTTCATCCCATAGATGCTTTGCTTCCATTCTGTCTAAATTTGGTGGCCTATATATTACTCCTATTATAATATTATTAGCTTTTTCGTTTAATTCAATCCAAATAGTTTCTGTGTGTGGCTCTGTTTTGATTCCCTCTTTGAGACTACATTTCAAATTGTCCCTAACATATATGGCAACTCCACCTCCTCGTCTAATATATCTATCTGTGTGAAATAGTTTAAATCCATATATTTGATATTCAGCTAATAGTTCTCTATTTTCTACATTCATCCACGTTTCGGTAAGTGCAATAATATCTATTTTTTCTGTGCAGACAAGAGCATTTAATTCGTTAATTTTATTTCTTAGACTTCTACTGTTAGTGTAATATACCCTAAGTGAATTGTTATTTTGCGGACCTTCTCTTTCCCTGATCGTTTTGCCAATTCCTTTCTCCCACAAACACATACTTTTATTACCTCCTTCCTCCAAATCAATTCCCATACCTCTATCTACTAACAGTTTAAACCCAAACAAACACCTCTAACCACTTCTTCTAGCGAGTTCGCAACAGCAACAACCCCAGCTCTCGATAGATGCACCCCATCACGAGCATACATTTCATTTCTTCCATAGAAGTGTTCCCAGTTGTCTATGAAAGATATTGCATTTGATTTGCAATATCTTTCCAGCCGGCAATTGACACCAAGTGCCCTCGATATCCATTCATTTCCCACTCCCTTTCTTGGAAGAATGCCACATATGATCGGGATTCCTCCCTTGCTCCTAACTAACTCTATGGCTGTTTTATACCTCTGAATCAGTTCCTCACTCCTGACTCGACCAACATCATTTCCTCCCACGCTAATGCAAATAATGGGATTGTTCCCATTACCAGCCATAATATCATTCATGTTGTTTATAATATCACCAATGCCAGCTCCGGGATAGCAAACCCTTAACCTGTTCCCCCTATCTCTAGCACAAAACGTTCTATCCAAATACCTTATCTGGGAATCTCCCACAACTAATGTTTGCTTAGGTACTTCCTTTACTTTCTGAGGGGCCTGCGCTTCCTTTCTCTTCGTTGCTTTCCCTTTTGCGCGATCCACAGTCTCTCCACAGCACTCGTCCTCCAAAACGTCAAATGAATTTGAAGTTGCTATGGCGTTTGAAGGCGGCTTTATCAAAGTCTTCTTAAGGCCCCTGTCTTTCGCAACTCTCCAAGACGAGGTCCCTTTACTGCTGGTCATAAATCACAGTTGGGCCCAATCCTCAACTTGATGACGGCAACAGGGTAGACTCACACGTCTCAAATTCCCATTCACCTCCCCAGGTGGTCCCAGGGACAAAGGCCAGACGGAACACTGGGGGCGAACCCAGCTTCAGAGTTTTATTACCAAAACAGAAACAGTGTACTTACATCAATCATGTGGGGCCCCTCAACCTTCTTTCACTCACACATACACGTCAATCACACTCCCACTGCTGCTGCTGGATGATGACGTAGGCATCCTCACTTCCTACACGTGGTCAGGTGGAGCACAGGGTCCTAGACCACGGGGTTAGCTCCACAAACAGAGACCAGAGTGGCGCAGACACACCGGCGTAGGCAGGCCGAGGTTGCGCACAACAGCAGGGATGTGGTACCACGCCCCTTCCACTTGACACGGTACCCCAGGATACGACGGTACACGGTGTTACACGGTACACGAGACCCGAGACAGAGTCCTTCACTGTTCCTCAGAATTAGAACTTTTAAGGTTTCTCTCATAACACTGAAACCTTTTCTAGCACGTCTCCCAGCAGTATCTTCAAGCACAGATACGATAGACGGCGGATGTCGTTTTCGTAGCCCGATAATTAACGCCTCACTCAGTCCAGTTCCTCTAAGATGGCGTCCCACAATTACGCGGCTAGATGACAAGTTCCCACGGCTCGATACAATCCCCTTTCCGATTACCGGATTCTTACGCACGGCACACGGAAAGATAGCAAGATGTAGGCGTGACTTTAGTAACGTTGCAGGCGGTATTTCCCAATGCTTGGCCTAGCACGGGAAATGTCGTCCTCACTATGCAGCGTCGTAGGTAAGAATTATAGGTCTTAGGTCTTAGATAGGTCTTAGGTATTTCCCGCCAACATCATGCCTGGGGTACCATGCGGTACCCTCAGTGTCTTGGCCAATCACGGTTCAGCATTTCTGAGGCCCCAGGCCCTTAGCCAATCCCGCACCTGCCCCATGACGCTACCCCCACTCACACGAGGTGGACACGTGATAGGGGGGGGGGTGGTCTACGGCCGTTAACCCCCCCATACCTCCCTCTCTACACTTGACTTGTACAAAAATTTCCCTGAAATCAACTCCCTCCTGTATTTCCTTCACAGACCTGATACAGCGATCAGAATGACATCAATGGCTAGCAAATGTCATGGGCTGTCCAACGACACCCAACACGACTGTGGAAACGATATATTCAGAAAGTTGAATCACGGTGCACATCACTGGTGCACTATGCAATTTCGTACTTAATTCAATGCACGAAAGAGCAGGGAAAATATGTCCCCTGACAGTAATATCAAGCTGCGAATACGTGTAGAGAACCAGAATTTGGCTCCAAAAGAAGGCTCAAGGGTCGAATTTGGGATGTTTGGGATTTTTTAAAAACTGCAGGGCAGTTTGGGCAAAATGTTCCCCATCGCCGCTCTCAGTAATTGGCATATTTTCGGTATAAAAACCTGTAATTTCAAACTGCGAACACGAGCAGAGACTAAGCATTTGGCTCCAAAATATGGCTCAAGGGTCGAATTTGGGATGCTTGGGATTTTTTGAAAACTGCAGGGTGGTTTGGGCAAAATGTGACCCATCGCCGCTTACAGTAATTGGCATATTTTCAGTATAAAAAGTCGTAATTTCAAACTGCGAATACTTGCAGAGAGCCAGAGTTTGGCTCAAAAATATAGCTCAAGCGTCGAATTTAGGATGTTTTGGATATTTTGAAAGCTGCAGGGGGGATTGGGAAAAATGTGACACATCGCTGCTCTCAGAAATTGGCATATTTTCGGTATAAAAAGTCGTAATTTAAACTGCGAATATGTGCAGAGTGCCAGAATTTGGCTCCAAAATATGGCTCAAGGGTCGAATTTGGGATGTTTGGGATATTTTGAAAAGTGCTGGGGGGGGGGGGGAATGTGACACATCGCTGCTTTCAGTAATTGGCATATTTTCAGTATAAAAAGTCGTAATTTCAAACTGCGAATACGTGCAGAGAGCCAGAATTTCGCTCCAAAATATGGCTCGAGCGTCGAATTTGGGATGTTTGGGTTTTTTTGAAAACTGCAAGGAGGGTTTGGGCAAAATGTGATCCATCTCTGCTTTTAGTAATTGGCATATTTTCAGTATAAAAATTCGTAATTTCAAACTGCGAATACGTGCCGAGAGCCAGAATTTGTTTCCAAAATATGGCTCAATCGTGGAGTTTGGGATGTTTGGGAAATTTTGAAAACTGCAAGGGGTTTTGGGCAAAATGTGACCCATCGCTGCTCTCAGTAATTGGTATTTCTTCGGTAAAAAAATCGTAATTTCAAACTGTGAACACGAGCAGAGAGTTAGAATTTGACTCCAAAATATGGCTCACGCGTCGAATTTGGGATGTTTGGGATTTTTTGGAAACTGAAGTGGGGTTTTGGCAAAATGTGACCCATCGTAGCTCTCAGAAATTGGCATATTTTCAGTATAAAAAGTCGTAATTTCAAATTACGAATACGTGCAGAGAGCCAGAATTTGCCTCCAAAATGTGGCTCAAGGCTCGAATTTGGGATGTTTGGAATATTTTTAAAACTGCAGGGAAGTTTGGGCCAAATGTGACCCATCGCAGTTTTCAGTAATTGGCATATTTTCTGTACAAATGTCGTAATTTCAAACTGCGAATACGTGCCGAGAGCCAGAATTTGGCTCCAAAATATGGCTCTAGCTTCGAATTTGGGACGTTTTGGATATTTTGAAAACTGCAAAGAGGGTTTGGGCAAAATGTGATCCATCGCCGCTTTCAGTAATTGGCATATTTTCAGAATAAAAATTCGTAATTTCAAACCTGCGAATAGGTGCAGAGAGCCAGAATTTGGCTCGAAAATATGGCTCAAGCGTCGAAATTGGAATGATTAGGATATTTTGAAAACTGAAGGTGGGGGGGGGGGAGGCAAAATATGACTCATCGCCGCAGTCAGTAACTGGCATATTTTCGGTATAAAAAGTCGTAATTTCAAATGGCGAATACGTGCAGAGAGCCAGAATTTGGCTCCAAAATATGGCTCAAGCGGCGAATTTTGGATGTTTTGGATATTTTTAAAACTGCAAGGAGGGTTTGGGCAAAATGTGATACATCGCCGCTTTCAGTAATTGGCATATTTTCAGTATAAAAATTCGTAATTTCATACTGCGAATACTTGCAGAGAGCCAGAATTTGGCTCCAAAATATGACTAAAGCGTCGAATTTGGGATGTTTGGGACATTTTGAAAACTGCAGGGAGGGTTTGGGCAGAAGGTGATCCATCGCTGCTCTCAGTAATTGGCATATTTTCGATTTAAAAAGTCCTAATTTAAAACTGCGAATATGTGCAGAGAGCCTGAATTTGGCTCCAAAATATGGCTCAAGGGTGGATTTTAGGATATTTGAGATATTTTGAAAACCGCACGGGGGGGGGGGGCAAAATGTGATTCATCGCCGCTCTCAGTAGTTGGCATATTTTCGGTATAAAATGACAAAATTTCAAACTGGGAATACGTGAAGAGAGCTGGAATTTGGCTCCAAAATATGACTCAAGCGTCGAAATTGGGATGTATGGGATATTTTGAAAACTGCAGGGGTTTTGGGCAAAATGTGACCAATCGCTGCTCTCAGTAATTGACATATTTTTGGTATAAAATGTCGTTATTTCAACCTGCGAATACGTGCAGAGAGCCAGAATTTGGCTCAAAAAAATGGCTCAAGGGTCGAATTTGGAATCTTTGGGATATTTTGAAAACTGCAGGGAGGGTTTCGGCAAAATGTGATCCATCGCTGCTCTCAGTAATTGGCATATCTTCGTATAAAAAGTCGAAATTTCAAACTGCAAATCCGTGCAGAGAGCCAGAATTTGGCTCTAAAATATGGCTCAAGGGTCGAATTTGGGATGTTTGGGATATTTTGCAAACTGTAGGGAAGATTTCGGCAAAATGTGACCCATCGCTGCTTTCAGTAATTGGCATATTTTCGGTATAAATAGTCGTAATTTCAAACTGCGAATACGTGCAAAGAGCCAGAATTTATCTCCAACATATATCTGAATTGTCGAATTTGGGATGATTGGGATAATTTGAAAACTGCCGAAAGTAATTGGTCAGAATGTGATCCATCGCTTTTTCCAGTAATTGGCATTTTTTCGGTATAAAAAGTCGTAATTTAAAACAGCGAATACGTGCAGAGAACCAGAATTTAACTCCAAAATATGGTTCAAGCGTCGAATATGGGATGTTTGGGATATTTTGAAAACTGCAGAGGGGATTTGGGCAAAATGTGACCCATCGCTGCTTTCAGTAATTGACAAATTTTTGGTAAAAAAATCGTAATTTCAAACTGCGAATACGTGCAGAGAGCCAGAATTTGGCTCCAAAAAATGGCTCAAGGGTCGAATTTGGGATGTTTGGGATATTATGAAAACTGCAGGAAGGGTTTCGGCAAAATATGATCCATCGCCGCTCGCAGTAATTGGCATATTTTCGGTATAAAATATCGTAATTTCAAACTGCGAATACGTGCAGAAAGCCAAAATTTGGCTCCAAATAATGGCTCAAGGGTCGAATTTTCGATGTTTGGGATATTTTGCAAACTGTAGGGGGGGGGGGGGGGGCAAAATGTGACCCATCGCTGCTTTCAGTAATTGGTGTATTTTCGGTATAAAATTCGTAATTTCAAAGTGCGAATACGTGCAGAGAGCCAGAAACTGGATCCAAAATTAGGCTCAATGGACGAATTTGGGATGTTTGGGATATTTTGAAAACTGAAGGGAGGGTTTGGGCAAAATATGATCGATCGCTGCTCTCAGTAATTGGCATAATTTCGGTTTAAAAAAGTCCTAATTTAAAACTGCCAATATGTGCAGAGAGCCAGAATTTGGCTCCAAAATATGGCTCAAGCGTCGAATTTGGGATGTTTTGGATATTTTGAAAACTGAAGGGAGGGTTTGGGCAAAATGTGACCCATCGCTGCTCTCAGTAATTGGCATATATTCGGTAAAAAAAGTCGTAATTTCAAACTGCGAACACGAGCAGAGAGTTAGAATTTGACTCCAAAATATGGCTCAAGCGTCGAATTTGGGATGTTTGGGATTTTTTGGAAACTGAAGTGGGGTTTTGGCAAAATGTGACCCATCGCCGCTCTCAGAAATTGGCATATTTTCATTATAAAAAGTCGTAATTTCAAATTACGAATACGTGCAGAGAGCCAGAATTTGGCTCCAAAATGTGGCTCAAGGGTCGAATTTGGGATGTTTGGAATATTTTTAAAACTGCAGGGAAGTTTGGGCCAAATGTGACCCTTCGCAGTTTTCAGTAATTGGCATATTTTCTGTACAAATGTCGTAATTTCAAACTGCGAATACGTGCCGAGAGCCAGAATTTGGCTCCAAAATATGGCTCTAGCTTCGAATTTTGACGTTTTGGATATTTTGAAAACTGCAAAGAGGGTTTGGGCAAAATGTGATCCATCGCCGCTTTCAGTAATTTGCATATTTTCAGAATAAAAATTCGTAATTTCAAACCTGCGAATAGGTGCAGAGAGCCAGAATTTGGCTCGAAAATATGGCTCAAGCGTCGAAATTGGAATGATTAGGATATTTTGAAAACTGAAGGTGGGGGGGGGGGGAGGCAAAATATGACTCATCGCCGCTGTCAGTAACTGGCATATTTTCAGTATAAAAAGTCGTAATTTCAAATGGCGAATACTTGCAGAGAGCCAGAATTTGGCTCCAACATATGGCTCAAGCGTCGAATTTGGGATGTTTTGGATATTTTTAAAACTGCAAGGAGGGTTTGGGCAAAATGTGATACATCGCCGCTTTCAGTAATTGGCATATTTCCAGTATAAAAATTCGTAATTTCATACTGCGAATACGTGCAGAGAGCCAGAATTTGGCTCCGAAATATGACAAAAGCGTCGAATTTGGGATGTTTGGGACATTTTGAAAATTGCAGGGAGGGTTTGGGCAGAAGGTGATCCATCGCTGCTCTCAGTAATTGGCATATTTTCGATTTAAAAAGTCCTAATTTAAAACTGCGAATATGTGCAGAGAGCCAGAATTTGGCTCCAGAATATGGCTCAAGGGTGGATTTTAGGATATTTGGGATATTTTGAAAACCGCACGGGGGGGGGGGGGCAAAATGTGATTCATCGCCGCTCTCAGTAGTTGGCATATTTTCGGTATAAAATGACAAAATTTCAAACTGCGCATACGTGAAGAGAGCTGGAATTTGGCTCCAAAATATGACTTAAGCGTCGAAATTGGGATGCATGGGATATTTTGAAAACTGCAGGGGTTTTGGGCAAAATGTGACCCATTGCTACTCTCAGTAATTGACATATTTTTGGTATAAAATGTCGTTATTTCAACCTGCGAATACGTGCAGAGAGCCAGAATTTGGCTCAAAAAAATGGCTCAAGGGTCGAATTTGGAATCTTTGGGATATTTTGAAAACTGCAGGGAGGGTTTCGGCAAAATATGATCCATCGCCGCTCTCAGTAATTGGCATATCTTCGGTATAAAAAGTCGAAATTTCAAACTGCAAATCCGTGCAGAGAGCCAGAATTTGGCTCTAAAATATGGCTCAAGGGTCGAATTTGGGATGTTTGGGATATTTTGCAAACTGTAGGGAAGATTTCGGCAAAATGTGACCCATCGCTGCTTTCAGTAATTGGCATATTTTCGGTATAAATAGTCGTAATTTCAAACTGCGAATACGTGCAAAGAGCCAGAATTTATCTCCAACATATATCTCAATTGTCGAATTTGGGATGATTGGGATAATTTGAAAACTGCCGAAAGTAATTGGTCAGAATGTGATCCATCGCTGTTTCCAGTAATTGGCATATTTTCGGTATAAAATTCGTAATTTAAAACAGCGAATACGTGCAGAGAACCAGAATTTAACTTCAAAATATGGTTCAAGCGTCGAATTTGGGATGTTTGGGATATTATGAAAACTGCAGGAAGGGTTTCGGCAAAATATGATCCATCGCCGCTCGCAGTAATTGGCATATTTTCGGTATAAAATATCGTAATTTCAAACTGAGAATACGTGCAGAAAGCCAAAATTTGGCTCAAAATAATGGCTCAAGCGTCGAATTTGGGATGTTTTGGATATTTTGAAAACTGCAAGGAGGGTTTGGGCAAAATGTGATCCATCGCCGCTCTCAGTAATTGGCATATGTTCAGTATAAAAATTCGTAATTTCAAACTGCGAATACGTGCAGAGAGCCAGAATTTGGCTCGAAAGAAAGGCTCAATGGTCGAGTTTGGGATGTTTGGGACATTTTGAAAACTGCAGGAAGGGTTTGGGCAGAAGGTAATCTATCGCTGCTCTCAGTAATTGGCATATTTCCGATTTAAAAAGTCCTAATTTAAAACTGCGAATATGTGCAGAGAGCCTGAATTTGGCTCCAAAATATGGCTCAAGGGTGGATTTTAGGATATTTGGGATATTTTGAAAACTGCACGGGGGGGGGGGGGGCAAAATGTGATTCATCGCCGCTCTCAGTAGTTGGCATATTTTCGGTATAAAATGACAAAATTTCAAACTGCGAATACGTGCAGAGAGCCGGAATTTGGCTACAAAATATGGCTTAAGCGTCGAAATTGGGATGTATGGGATATTTTGAAAACTGCAGGGGGTTTTGGGCAAAATGTGACCCATCGCTGCTTTCAGTAATTGACAAATTTTTGGTATAAAAAATCGTAATTTCACACTGCGAATACGTGCAGAGAGCCAGAATTTGGCTACACAAAATTTTTTTCAAGGGTCGAATTTGGGATGTTTGGGATATTATGAAAACTGCAGGAAGGGTTTCGGCAAAATATGATCCATCGCCGCTCCCAGTAATTGGCATATTTTCGGTATAAAATATCGTAATTTCAAAGCGCGAATACGTGCAGAAATCCAGAATTTGGCTCCAAATAATGGCTCAAGGGTCGAATTTTCGATGTTTGGGATATTTTGCAAACTGCAGGGGGGGGGGGTGGTTTGGGCAAAATGTGACCCATCGCTGCTTTCAGTAATTGGTGTATTTTCGGTATAAAATTCGTAATTTCAATGTGCGAATACGCGCAGAGAGCCGGAATCTGGATCCAAAATTAGGCTCAATGGACGAATTTGGGATGTTTGGGATATTTTGAAAACTGAAGGGAGGGTTTGGGCAAAATATGATCGATCGCTGCTCTCAGTAATTGGCATATTTTCGGTTTAAAAAGTCCTTATTTAAAACTGCGAATATGTGCAGAGAGCTAGAATTTGGCTCCAAAATATGGCTCAAGCGTCGAATTTGGGATGTTTTGGATATTTTGAAAACTGCAAGGAGGGT
Organism: Procambarus clarkii; assembly: GCF_040958095.1. Classification (NCBI taxonomy): domain Eukaryota; kingdom Metazoa; phylum Arthropoda; class Malacostraca; order Decapoda; family Cambaridae; genus Procambarus; species Procambarus clarkii. The sequence goes on from NC_091160.1 coordinate 21,623,969, forward strand.
TTGGGCAAAATATGACCCATCTCTGCTTTTAGTAATTGGCATATTTTCATTATAAAAATTCGTAATTTCAAACTGCGAATACGTGCCGAGAGCCAGAATTTGTTTCCAAAATATGGCTCAATCGTGGAGTTTGGGATGTTTGGGAAATTTTGAAAACTGCAGGGGGTTTTGGGCAAAATGTGACCCATCGCTGCTCTCAGTAATTGGCATATTTTCGATTTAAAAAGTCCTAATTTAAAACTGCGAATATGTGCAGAGAGCCTGAATATGTCTCCAAAATATGGCTCAAGGGTGGATTTTAGGATATTTGGGAAATTTTGAAAACCGCACGGGGGGGGGGGCAAAATGTGATTCATCGCCGCTCTCAGTAGTTGGCATATTTTCGGGATAAAATGACAAAATTTCAAACTGCGAATACGTGAAGAGAGCTGGAATTTGGCTCCAAAATATGACTCAAGCGTCGAAATTGGGATGTATGGGATTTTTTGAAAACTGCAGGGGTTTTGGGCAAAATGTGACCCATCGCTGCTCTCAGTAATTGACATATTTTTGGTATAAAATGTCGTTATTTCAACCTGCGAATACGTGCTGAGAGCCAGAGTTTGGCTCAAAAAAATGGCTCAAGGGTCGAATTTGGAATCTTTGGGATATTTTGAAAACTGCAGGGAGGGTTTCGGCAACAGTCTCCGTGGTGTAGTGGTAAGACACTCACCTGGCGTTCCGCGAGCGCTATGTCATGGGTTCGTATCCTGGCCGGGGAGGATTTACTGGGCGCAATTCCTTAACTGTAGCCTCTGTTTAACGCAACAGTAAAATGTGTACATGGATGAAAAAACGATTCTTCGCGGCAGGGGATCGTATTCCAGGGACCTGCCCGAAACGCTACGCGTACTAGTGGCTGTACAAGAATGTAACAACACTTGTATATATCTCAAAAAAAAAAAAAAAAAAAAAAAAAAAATGTGATCCATCGCCGCTCTCAGTAATTGGCATATCTTCGGTATAATAAGTCGAAATTTCAAGCTGCAAATCCGTGCAGAGAGCCAGAATTTGGCTCTAAAATATGGCTCAAGGGTCGAATTTGGGATGTTTGGGATATTTTGCAAACTGTAGGGAAGATTTCGGCAAAATAAGACCCATCGCTGCTTTCAGTAATTGGCATATTTTCGGTATAAATAGTCGTAATTTCAAACTGCGAATACGTGCAAAGAGCCAGAATTTATCTCCAACATATATCTCAATTGTCGAATTTGGGATGATTGGGATATTTTGAAAACTGCCGAAAGGGATTGGTCAGAATGTGATCCATCGCTGTTTCCAGTAATTGGCATATTTTCGGTATAAAAAGTCGTAATTTAAAACAGCGAATACGTGCAGAGAACCAGAATTTAACTCCAAAATATCATTCAAGCGTCGAATATGGGATGTTTGGGATATTTTGAAAACTGCAGAGGGTATTTGGGCAAAATGTGACCTATCGCTGCTTTCAGTAATTGACAAATTTTTGGTAAAAAAATCGTAATTTCAAACTGCGAATACATGCAGAGAGCCAGAATTTGGCTCCAAAAAATGGCTTAAGGGTCGAATTTGGAATGTTTGGGATATTATGAAAACTGCAGGAAGGGTTTCGGCAACATACGATCCATCGCCGCTCGCAGTAATTGGCATATTTTCGGTATAAAATATCGTAATTTCAAACTGCGAATACGTGCAGAAAGCCAAAATTTGGCTCCAAATAATGGCTCAAGGGTCGAATTTTCGATGTTTGGGATATTTTGCAAACGGCAGGGGGGGGGGGGCAAAATGTGACCCATCGCTGCTTTCAGTAATTGGTGTATTTTCGGTATAAAATTCGTAATTTCAAAGTGCGAATACGTGCAGAGAGCCGGAAACTGGATCCAAAATTAGGCTCAATGGATGAATTTGGGATGTTTGGGATATTTTGAAAACTGAAGGGAGGGTTTGGGCAAAATATGATCAATCGCTGCTCTCAGTAATTGGCATATTTTAGGATTAAAAAGTCCTAATTTAAAACTGCGAATATGTGCAGAGAGCCAGAATTTGGCTCCAAAATATGGCTCAAGCGTCGAATTTGGGATGTTTTGGATATTTTGAAAACTGCAAGGAGGGTTTGGGCAAAATGTGATCCATCGCCGCTTTCAGTAATTGGCATATTTTCAGCATAAAAATTCGTAATTTCAAACTGCGAATACGTGCAGACTACCAGAATTTGGGTCCAAAATATGACTCAAGCATCGAATTTAGGATGTTTGAGACATTTTCAAATCTGCAGGGAGGGTTTGGGCAAAATGTGATCCATCGCTGCTTTTAGTAATTGACATATTTTCGTTACAAAAAGTCGTTATTTCAAACTGCGAATAGGTGCAGACAGCCAGAATTTGGCTCCAAAATATGGCTCGAGCGTCGAATTTGGGATGTTTGGGATATTTTCAAAACTGCAGGGAGGGTTTGGGCAAAATGTGATCCATTGCCGATTTCAATAATTGGCATTTTTTCGGTATAAAAATTCGTAATTTCATACTGCGAACACGTGCAGAGAGTAAGAATTTTTCTCCAAAATATGGCTCAAGGGTCGAATTTGGGATGTTTGGGATTTTTTGAAAACTGCAAGGAGGGTTTGGGCAAAATATGACCCATCTCTGCTTTTAGTAATTGGCATATTTTCAGTATAAAAATTCGTAATTTCAAACTGCGAATACGTGCCGAGAGCCAGAATTTGGCTCCAAAATATGGCTCAATCGTGGAGTTTGGGATGATTGGGAAATTTTGAAAACTGCAGGGGGTTTTGGGCAAAATGTGACCCATCGCTGCTCTCAGTAATTGGCATATATTCGGTAAAAAAAATCGTAATTTCAAACTGCGAACACGAGCAGAGAGTTAGAAATTGGCTCCAAAATATGGCTCAAGCGTCGAATTTGGGATGTTTGGGATTTTTTGAAAACTGAAGGGGGGTTTGGGCAAAATGTGACCCATCGCAGCTCTCAGAAATTGGCATATTTTCAGTATAAAAAGTCGTAATTTCAAACTGCGAATACGTGCAGAGAGCCAGAATTTGGCTCCAAAATGTGGCTCAAGGGTCGAATTTGGGATGTTTGGAATATTTTTAAAACTGCAGGGAAGTTTGGGCAAAATGTGACCCATCGCAGCTTTCAGTAATTGGCATATTTTCTGTACAAATGTCGTAATTTCAAACTGCGAATACGTGCCGAGAGCCAGAATTTGGCTCCAAAATATGGCTCTAGCGTCGAATATGGGACGTTTTGGATATTTTGAAAACTGCAAAGAGGGTTTGGGCAAAAAGTGATCCATCGCCGCTTTCAGTAATTGGCATATTTTCAGAATAAAAATTCGTAATTTCAAACTGCGAATAGGTGCAGAGAGCCAGAATTTATCTCGAAAATATTGCTCAAGCGTCGAAATTGGAATGATTAAGATATTTTGAAAACTGAAGGTGGGGGGGGGGGAGGCAAAATGTGACTCATCGCCGCTGTCAGTAACTGGCATATTTTCGGTATAAAAAGTCGTAATTTCATACTGCGAATAGGTGCAGAGAGCCAGAACTTGGCTCCAAAATATGGCTCAAGCGTCGAATTTGGGATGTATTGGATATTTTTAAAACTGCAAGGAGGGTTTGGGCAAAGTGTGATACATCGCTGCTTTCAGTAATTGGCATATTTTCGGTTTAAAAATTCGTAATTTCAAACTGCGAATACGTGCAGAGAGCCAGAATTTGGCTCGAAAGAAAGGCTCAATGGTCGAGTTTGGGATGTTTGGGATATTTTGAAAACTGAAGGGAGGGTTTGGGCAAAATGTGATCCACCGCCGCTCGCAGTAATTGGCATATTTTCGGTATAAAAAGTAGTAATTTCATACTGCGAATACGTGCAGAGAGCCAGAATTTGGCTCCAAAATATGACTAAAGCGTCGAATTTGGGATGTTTGGGACATTTTGAAAACTGCAGGGAGGGTTTGGGCAGAAGGTGATCCATCGCTGCTCTCAGTAATTGGCATATTTTCGATTTAAAAAGTACTAATTTAAAACTGCGAATATGTGCAGAGAGCCTGAATTTGGCTCCAAAATATGGCTCAAGGGTGGATTTTAGGATGTTTGGGATATTTTGAAAACTGCAGGGGGGTGGGGCAAAATTTGATTCATCGCCGCTCTCAGTACTTGGCATATTTTCGGTATAAAATGACAAAATTTCAAACTGCGAATACGTGCAGAGAGCCCGAATTTGGCTCCAAAATATGGCTCAAGCGTCGAAATTGGAATGTTTGGGATATTTTGAAAACTGCAGGGGGTTTTGGGCAAAATGTGACCCATCGCCGCTCTCAGTAATTGGCATATCTTCGGAATAAAAAGTCGTAATTTCAAACTGCAAATCCGTGCAGAGAGCCAGAATTTGGCTCTAAAATATGGCTCAAGGGTCGAATTTGGGATGTTTGGGGTATTTTGCAAACTGTAGGGAAGATTTCGGCAAAATGTGACCCATCGTTGCTTTCAGTAATTGGCATATTTTCGGTATAAATATTTGTAATTTCAAACTGCGAATACGTGCAGAGCACCAGAATTTGGCTCCAAAATATGGCTCAAGGGTCGAATTTGGGATGTTTTGGATATTTTGAAAACTGCATTGAGGGTTTGGGCAGAATGTGATCAATTGCCGCTTTCAGTAATTGACATTTTTTCGGTATAAAAAATCGTAATTTCAAACTGCGAATACGTGCAGAAATCCAGAATTTGGCTCCAAAATATGATTCAAGCGTCGAATTTGAGATGTTTGGGATATTTTGAAAAATGCAGGGAGGGTTTGGGCAAAATGTGATCCATCGCCGCTTTCAATAATTGACATCTTTTCGGTATAAAATGACGTAATTTCAAACTGCGAATACGTACAGAGAGCCGGAATTTGGCTTCAAAATATGGCTCATACGTCGAATTTGGGATGTTTGGGATATATTGAAAACTGCAGGGGAAGGGGGGAAATGTGACCCATCGCTGGTTTCAGTAATTGGCATATTTTCGGTATAAAATGTCGTAATTTCAACCTGCGAATATGTGCAGAGAGAGCCAGAATTTATCTTCAAAATATGGTTGAAGGGTCGAATTTGGGATGTTTGCGATATTTTGAAAACTGCAGGGAGGGTTTGGGCAAAATGTGATCCATCGCCGCTTTCAGTAATTGGTATATTTTCGGTATAAAATGAAATAAATGCGAATACCTGTAGAAAGCCAGAAATTGGCTCCAAAATATGGCTAAAGCGTGGAATTTAGGATGTTTGGGATATTTTGAAAACTGCCGGAAGGGTTTTGGCAAAATGTGATCCATCACTGATGTCAGTAATTGTCATATTTTCGGTATAAAAATTCGTAATTTCAAACTGCGAATACGTGCAGAAATCCAGAATTTGGTTCCAAAATATGGCTCAAGGGTCGAATTTGGGATGTTTTGGATATTTTGCAAACTGCAGGGGGGTTTGGGCAAAATGTAACCCATCGCTGCTTTCAGTAATAGGCATATTTTCAGTATAAAAAGGTCGTAATTGCAAACTGCGAATACGTGCAGAGAGCCAGGATTTGGCTCCAAAATATGGCTCAAGGGTCGAATTTGGGATGTTTGGGATATTTTGAAAAATATAGGGGGGTTTGGGCAGAATGTGATCCATCGCCGCTCACAGTAATTGGCATATTTTCGGTATAAAATTAAATAACCTGAAACTGAGAATAAGTGCAGAGAGCCAGAATTTGGGTCCAAAATATGGCTCAAGCGTCGAATTTAGGATGTTTGGGATATTTTGAAAACTGCAGGAAGCGTTTGGGCAAAATGTGATCCATCACTGCTGTCAGTAATTGTCATATTTTTGGTATAAAAACTCGTAATTTCAAACTGCGAATACGTGCAGAAATCCAGAATTTGGTTCCAAAATATGGCTCAAGGGTCGAATTTGGGATGTTTTGGATATTTTGCAAACTGCAGGGGGGTTTGGGCAAAATGTAACCCATCGCTGCTTTCAGTAATAGGCATATTTTCAGTATAAAAAGTTGTAATTGCAAACTGCGAATACGTGCAGAGAGCCAGAATTTGGCTCCAAAATATGGCTAAAGCGTCGAATTTGGGATGTTTGGGATATTTTGAGCCTAATTCTCGCTCTCTGAACGTATTCGCAGATTTGTATTACGATTTTTTATACCGAATACATGCCAATTACTGAGAGCAGCGATGGGTCATATTTTGCCCAAACTCCCAATGGCAGTTCTCAAAATATCACAAACATCCCAAATTCAACGTTTGAGCCATATTTTGGAGCCAAATTCTGGCTCTCTGCACGTATTTGCAGATTGAATTTACGACTTTTTATTCCAAAAATATGCCAATTACTGAGAGCAGCAAAGAGTCACATTTTGCCCAAACCCCTCTGCAGTTTTCAAAATATCATAAACATCTCAAATTCGACCCATGAGCCATATTTTGGAGCCAAATTCTGGCTCTCTGCACTTATTTGCAGATTGAATTTACGACTTTTTATACCGAAAATATGCCAATTACTGAAAGCGGCGATGGATCACATTTTGCCCAAACCCTCCCTGAAGTTTTTAAAATATACCAAACATGCCAATTTCGACGCTTGAGCCAAATTTTGGATCCAAATTCTCGCTCTCTGCACGTATTCGCAGTTTGAAATTCCGAAGTTTTATACCGAGAACATGACGATTACTGAGAGCGGCGATGGGTCAAATTTTGCCCAATCCCTCCCCGGCAGTTCTCAAAATATCCCAAACACTCCAAATTCGACGCTTGAGCCACATTTTGTAGCCAAATTCTCGCTCGGTGCATGTATTCGCAGTTTAAATTTACGACATTTTATACCGAAAATATGCCAATTACTGACAGCAAAAAAAAAAAAAAACTGACAGCAGCGAGAAGTCACATTTTGCCCAAACCCATTCTGCAGTTTTCAAAATATCCTAGGCATCCCAATTTCGACGCTTGAGCCATATTTTGGAGCCAACTTCTCGCTCTCTGCACGTTTTCGCATTTTTACATTACGAATTTTTATACTGAAAATATGCCAATTACTGACAGCGGTGATAAGTCACATTTTGCCCAAACCCCTCTCTGCAGTTTCAAAATATCCCAAACATCCAAAATTCGACCCTTGAGCAATATTTTGGAGCCATATTCTCGCTCTCTGCACGTATTCGCAGATTGAAATTACGACTTTTTATAACGAAAACATGCAAATTGCTGAGAGCAGCCATGGGTCACATTTTGCCCAAAACCGCCACCTGCAATTTTCAAAATATTCCAAACATCTCAAATTCGACGCTTGAGACATATTTTGGAACCAATTTCTGACTCTTTGCACATATTCGCAGTTTGAAATTAGTACTTTTTATACAGAAAATATGCCAATTACTGAGCCAAATTCTGGCTCTGCACGTATTCGCAGTTTGAAATTACGACTTTTTATACCGAAAATATGCCAATTAGTGAGCGGAGCGATGGGTCACTTTTTGCTCAAACCCCCCTGCACTTGTCAAAATATTCCAAACACCCCAAATTCGACCCTTGAGCCATATTTTGGAGCATAATTCTGGCTCTCTGCACGTATTCGCAGTTTGAAATTACGAATTTTATATCGAATATATGCCAATTACTGGGAGAGGCGATGGGTCACATTTTGCCAAAACCCCCCCTGCCGTTTCAAAATATAACAAACATCCCAAACTCGACGCTTGATCCATATTTTGGAGCCAATTTCTGGCACTCTTCACGTATTCACAGTTTGAAATTACGAATTTTTATACCAAAAATATGCCAATTACTGAAAGCGTCGATGAATCACATTTTGCCTAAACCCTCCCTGCAATTTTCAAAATATCCCAAACATCCCAAATTCGACGCTTGAGCCATATTTTTAAACCAAATTCTCGCTCTCTGCACTTATTCGCAGTTGGAAATTACGAATTTTTATACCGAAAATATGCCAATTACTGAGAGCGGCGATGGGTCACATTTTGACCAAACTCCCCTTGCAGTTTTCAAAATATTCCAAACATCCCAAATTCGACCCTTGAGAATTATTTTGGAGCCAAATTCTGGCTCTCTGCACGTATTCGCAGTTTGAAATCACGAATTTTTATACCGAAAATATGCCAATTACTGAAACCGGCGATGGATCACATTTTGCCCAAACCCTTCCTGCAGTTTTCAAAATATCCCAAACATCCCAAATTCGACTATTCAGCCATATTTTGGAGCCAAATTCTGGTTCTCTGCAAATATTCGCTGGTTGAAATTACGTCATTTTATACCGAAAAGATGCCAATTATTGAGAGCGGCAATGAGTAACATTTTGCCCAACCCCCCTGCAGTTTTCAAAATATCCCAAACATCCCAAATTCGACCCTTGAGCCATTATTTGGAGCCAAATTGTGGCTCTCTGCAAATATTCGCTGTTTGAAATTACATTTTATACCCAAGATATGTTAATTACTGAGAGCGGCGATAGGTCATATTTTACCCAAACCTCCCTGCAGTCTTCAAAATATCCCATACATCCCAAATTCGACGTTTGAACCATATTTTGGAGATAAATTCTGGCTCTTTGCACGTTTTCGCAGTTTGAAGTTACGACATTTTATACTGAAAATATTCAATTTCTGAAAGCGGCGACGGATCACATTTTGCCCAAACCCTCCCTGCAGTTTTCAAAATATCCCCAACATCCCAAATTCGACCCTTGAGCCATATTTTGGAGCCAAATTCTGGCTCTCTGCACATATTCGCAGAGTGAAATCCGACATTTTATACTGAAAATATGCCAATTACTGTAAGCTGCGAAAGGTTACATTTAACCCAAACCCCCTCTGTAGTTGTTAAGATATCCCAAACATCCCAAATTCGACGCTTGAGCCATATTTTGGAGCCAAATTCGGTCACTCTGCACTTATTCGCAGTTTGAAATTATTTCATTTTATACCGACAATATGCCAATTACTGAGAGCAGCGATGGGTCACATTATGCCCAAATCCTCCCTGCAGTTTTCAAAATATCCCAAACATATTTGGGAGCCGGTCGGCCGAGCGGACAGCACACTGGACTTCTGATCCTGTGGTCCTGGGTTCGATCCCAGGCGCCGGCGAGAAACATTGGGCAGAGTTTCTTTCACCCTATGCCCCTGTTACCTAGCAGTAAAATAGGTACCTGGGTTTTAGCCAGCTGTCACGGGATGCTTCCGGGGGGTGGAGGCCTGGTCGAGGACCGGGCCGCGGGGACACTAAAGCCCCGAAATCATCTCAAGATAACCTCAAGATAACATCCCAAATTCGACGCTTGAGCCATATTTTGAAGTCAAATTCAGCAACTAATTCGCAATTTGAAATTATGTTTTTTTTTTACCGAAATAATGCCAATTACTGTGAGCTGCGAAAGGTCACATTTTCCCTAAACCCCTCTGCAGTTTTCAAAATATTCCGAACATCCCAGACTCGACGCTTGAGATTATTTTGGAGCCAAATTTTGGTTTTCTGCATGTATTCGCAGTTTGAAATTTCGTCTTTTTATACCGAAAATATGACAATTACTGAAAGCAGCGGTGGATCACATTTTGCCCAAACACCCTCTCTAGTTTTTAAATTATCCAAAGCATCCAAAATTCGACCTTTGCGCCATATTTTGGAGCCAAATTCTGGCTCTCTGCACGTATTCGCAGTTTGAAATTACGAATTTTTATACCGAAAATATGCCAATTAATGAAAGCGGCGATGGGTCACATTTTGCCCAAACCCCCCTGCAGTTTGCAAAATATCCCAAACATCCAAAATTCTACCATAGAGCCATATTTTGGAACCAAATTCTGCTTTTCTGCACGTATTCGCAGTTTGAAATTATTACATTTTACACCGAAAATATGCCAATTACTGAAAGCACCGATGGGTCACATTTTGCACCCCCCCCCCGCCCACGCAGTTTTCAAAATATCCCAAACATCCCAAATTCGACGCATGAGCCATATTTTGGAGCCAAATTCGGGCTCTCTGCACGTATTCGCAGATTGAAATTACGAATTTGTTTACCGAAAATATGCTAATTACTGAGAGGGGCGATTGATCACATTTTTCCCAAACCCTCTCTGTAGTTTTAAAATTATCCCAAACAACCCAAATTCACCCCATGAGCCATATTTTGGAGCCAAATTCTGGCTCTCTGCACGTATTCGGAGTTTGAAATTACGAATTTTTATACCGAAAATATGCCAATTACTGAAATCGGCGATGGATCACATTCTGTCCAAACCCCCCCTGCACTTTTCAAAATATCTCAAACATCCCAAATTCGACGCATGATCCATATTTTGGAGCCAAATTCTAGCTCTCTGCACGTATTCGCAGTTTGAAATTACGAATGTTTATACCCAAAATATGTCAGTTTCTGACAGCGGCGATAGGTCACATTTTGCCCAAACCCTCTTGCAGTTTTCAAAATATCCCAAACATCCCAAATTCGACCCTTAAGAATTTTTTGGAGCCAAATTCTGGCTCTCTGCACGTATTCGCAGTTTGAGATTATTTAATTTAAACTGAAAATATGCCAATTACTGAGAGCGGCGATAGATCACATTCTGCCCAAACCCCCCTGCAGTTTGCAAAACATCCTAAACATCCCAAATTCGAACCTTGAGCCATATATTGGAGCCAAATTCTGGCTTTCTGCACTTATTCGCAGTTTGAAATTACGAATTTTTATACCGAAAATATGCCAATTACTGAACGCAGCGATGGGTCACATGTTGGCCAAACTCCCCTGCAATTTGCAAAATATCACAAATATCTCAAATTCGACCCTTCAGCCATATTTTGGAGCCAATTTCTGGCTCTCATCACGTATTTGCAGCTTGAAATTATTTCAATTTATACCGAAAATATGCCAATTACTGAGAGGGGCAATGGGTCACATTTTTCCTAAACCCCCCTGCAGTTTTCAAAATATTCCGAACATCCCAAATTCGGCGCTTGAGCTTATTTTGGAGCCAAATTTTGGCTTTCTGCATGTATTCGCAGTTTGAAATTACTACTTTTTATTCCGAAAATATGCCAATTACTGAAAGCTGCGGTGGATCACATTTTGCCCAAACCCTCTCTCTCGTTTTTAAATTATCCAAAGCATCCAAAATTCGACCCTTGAGCCATATTTTGGAGCCAAATTCTGCCTCTCCGCACGTATTCGCAGTTCGAAATTACGAATTTTTATACCGAAAATATGGCAAATAATGAAAGCAGCGATGGGTCACATTTTGCACAAACCCCCCTGCAGTTTGCAAAATATCCCAAACATCCAAAATTCGACCCTTGAGCCATATTTTGGAACCAAATTCTGGCTTTCTGTACGTATTCGCAGTTTGAAATTATGACTTTTTATACCGAAAATATGACAATTACTGAAAGCAGCGATGGATCACATTTTGCCCAAACCCTTCCTGCAGTTTTCAAAATATGCCAAACATCCTCAATTCCACGCTTGAGGCATATTTTGGAGCAAAATTCTGGCTTTCTGCACGTATTCGCAGTTTGAAATTACGTCTTTTTATACCGAAAATATGCTAATTACTGAAACCGGCGATGGATCACATTTTGCCCAAACCCTTCCTGCAGTTTTCAAAATATCCCAAACATCCCAAATTCGACCCTTCAGCCATATTTTGGAGCCAAATTCTGGCTCTCTGCACATATTCGCAGGTTGAAATTACGACTTTTTATACCGAAAATATGTCAATTACTGAAAGCTAATATTGATAACATTTTGGCCAAACCCTCCCTGCTTTTTCAAAATATCCCAAACATCCAAAATTCGACACTTGGGCCATATTTTGGAGCCAAATTCAGGCTCTCTGCACGTATTCGCACTTTGAAATTACGTCATTTTATACCGAAAAGATTCCAATTACTGAGAGCGCGATGAGTCACATTTTGCCCAACCCCCCTGCAGTTTTCAAAATATCCCAAACATCCCAAATTCGACCCTTGAGCCATTATTTGGAGCCAAATTGTGGCTCTTTGCACATATTCGCAGTTAGAAATTACGACTTTTTATACCCAAAATATGTCAATTACTGAGAGCGGCGATAGGTCACATTTTGCCCAAACCTCCCTGCAGTTTTCAAAATATCCCAAACATCCCAAATTCGACGTTTGAGCCATATTTTGGAGATAAATTCTGGCACTTTGCACGTTTTCGCAGTTTGAAGTTACGAATTTTTATACTGAAAATATCCAATTACTAAGTGCGGCGATGGATCACATTTTGCCCAAACCCTCCCTGCAGTTTTCAAAATATCCCCAACATCCCAAATTCGACCCTAGAGCCATATTTTGGAGCCAAACACTGGCTCTCTGCACATATTCGCTAGTTAAAATTACGACATTTTATACCGAAAATATGCCAATTACTGAAAGCAGCGATGGGTCACATTTTGCCCAAACCCCATCTGTAGTTTGCAAAATATCACAAACATCCCAAATTCGACCCTTCAGCCACATTTTGGAGCCAAATTCTGGCTCTCTGCACGTATTCGCAGCTTGAAATTATTTCATTTTATACCGAAAATATGCCAATTACTGAGAGGGGCGATGCGTCACATTTTCCCTAAACCCCCCTGCAGTTTTCAAAATATTCCGAACATCACAAATTCGACGTTTGAGCTTATTTTGGAGCCAAATTTTGGCTTTCTGCATGTATTCGCAGTTTGAAATTAGGACTTTTTATTCCGAAAATATGCCAATTACTGAAAGCTGCGGGGGATCACATTTTGCCTAAACCCTCTCTCTCGTTTTTAAATTATCCAAAGCATCCAAAATTAGACCCTTGAGCCATATTTTGGAGCCATATTCTGGCTCTCCGCACGTATTCGCAGTTTGAAATTACGAATTTTTATACCGAAAATATGATAAATAATGAAAGCAGCGATGGGTTACATATTGCACAAACCCCCCTGTAGTTTGCAAAATATCCCAAACATCCAAAATTCGACCCTTGAGCCATAGTTTGGAACCAAATTCTGGCTTTCTGCACGTATTCGCAGTTTGAAATTATGACTTTTTATACCGAAAATATGACAATTACTGAAAGCAGCGATGGATCACATTTTGCCCAAACCCTTCCTGCAGTTTTCAAAATATGCCGAACATCCTCAATTCCACGCTTGAGGCATATTTTGGAGCAAAATTCTGGCTTTCTGCACGTATTCGCAGTTTGAAATTACGACTTTTTATACCGAAAATATGCCAATTACTGAAACCAGCGGTGGATCACATTTTGCCCAAACCTCCCCTGCAGTTTTCAAAATATCCCCAACATCCCAAATTCGACCATAGAGCCACATTTTGGAGCCAAACACTGGCTCTCTGCACATATTCGCTGGTTGAAATTACGACATTTTATACCGAAAATATGATAAATAATGAAAGCAGCGATGGGTTACATATTGCACAAACCCCCCTGTAGTTTGCAAAATATCCCAAACATCCAAAATTCGACCCTTGAGCCATAGTTTGGAACCAAATTCTGGCTTTCTGCACGTATTCGCAGTTTGAAATTATGACTTTTTATACCGAAAATATGACAATTACAGAAAGCAGCGATGGATCACATTTTGCCCAAACCCTTCCTGCAGTTTTCAAAATATGCCGAACATCCTCAATTCCACGCTTGAGGCATATTTTGGAGCAAAATTTTGGCTTTCTGCACGTATTCGCAGTTTGAAATTACGACTTTTTATACCGAAAATATGCCAATTACTGAAACCAGCGGTGGATCACATTTTGCCCAAACCTCCCCTGCAGTTTTCAAAATATCCCCAACATCCCAAATTCGACCATAGAGCCATATTTTGGAGCCAAACACTGGCTCTCTGCACATATTCGCTGGTTGAAATTACGACATTTTATATCGAAAATATGCCAATTACTGAAAGCAGCGATGGGTCACATTTTGCCCAAAACCCATTTGTAGTTTTCAAAATATCTCAAACATCCCAAATTCGACGCATGATCCATATTTTGGAGCCAAATTCTAGCTCTCTGCACGTATTCGCAGTTTGAAATTACGATTGTTTATACCCAAAATATGTCAGTTTCTGACAGCGGCGATAGGTCACATTTTGCCCAAACCCTCCTGCAGTTTTCAAAATATCCCAAACATCCCAAATTCGACCCTTAAGAATTTTTTGGAGCCAAATTCTGGCTCTCTGCACGTATTCGCAGTTTGAGATTATTTCATTTTAAACTGAAAATATGCCAATTACTGAGAGCGGCGATGGATCTCATTCTGCCCAAACCCCCCTGCAGTTTTGAAAATATCCCAAACATCCCAAATTCGACCCCTAAGAATTATTTTGGAACCAAATTCTGTGCTCTCTGCACGTATTCGCAGTTTGACATTACGAATTTTTATACTGAAAATATGCCAATTACTGAAAGCAGTGATGGGTCACATTTTGCCCAAACCTCCCCTGCAGTTTGCAAAACATCCCAAACATCCCAAATTCGAACCTTGAGCCATATTTTGGAGCCAAATTCTGGCTTTCTGCACTTATTCGCAGTTTGAAATTACGACTTTTTATACCGAAAATATGCCAATTACTGAACGCAGCGATGGGTCACATGTTGCCCAAACTCCCCTGCTGTTTGCAAAATATCACAAACATCCCAAATTCGACGCTTCAGCCATATTTTGGAGCCAAATTCTGGCTCTCTGCACGTATTCGCAGCTTGAAATTATTTCATTTTATACCGAAAATATGCCAATTACTGAGAGGGGCGATGGGTCACATTTTCCCTAAACCCCCCTACAGTTTTCAAAATATCCCAAACATCCCAAATTCGACCCTTGAGCCATTATTTGGAGCCAAATTGTGGCTCTCTGCACATATTCGCAGTTTGAAATTACGACTTTTTATACCCAAAATATCTCAATTACTGAGAGCGGCGATAGGTCACATTTTGCCCAAACCTCCCTGCAGTTTTCAAAATATCCCAAACATCCCAAATTCGACGTTTGAGCCATATTTTGGAGATAAATTCTGGCTCTTTGCACGTTTTCGCAGTTTGAAGTTACAAATTTTTATACTGAAAATATCCAATTACTAAGTGCGGCGATGGATCACATTTTGCCCAAACCCTCCCTGCAGTTTTCAAAATATCCCCAACATCCCAAATTCGACGCTTGAGCTTATTTTGGAGCCAAATTTTGGCTTTCTGCATGTATTCCCAGTTTGAAATTACGAATTTTTATTCCGAAAATATGCCAATTACTGAAAGCTGCGGTGGATCACATTTTGCCTAAACAGTCTCTCTCGTTTTTAAATTATCCAAAGCATCCAAAATTCGACCCTTGAGCCATATTTTGGAGCCAAATTCTGGCTCTCCGCACGTATTCGCAGTTTGAAATTACGAATTTTTATACCGAAAATATGATAAATAATGAAAGCAGCGATGGGTCACATTTTGCACAAACCCCCCTGCAGTTTGCAAAATATCCCAAACATCCAAAATTCGACCCTTGAGCCATAGTTTGGAACCAAATTCTGGCTTTCTGTACGTATTCGCAGTTTGAAATTATGACTTTTTATACCGAAAATATGACAATTACTGAAAGCAGCGATGGATCACATTTTGCCCAAACCCTTCCTGCAGTTTTCAAAATATGCCGAACTTCCTCAATTCCACGCTTGAGGCATATTTTGGAGCAAAATTCTGGCTTTCTGCACGTATTCGCAGTTTGAAATTACGACTTTTTATACCGAAAATATGCTAATTACTGAAAGCAGCGGTGGATCACATTTTGCCCAAACCTCCCCTGCAGTTTTCAAAATATCCCCAACATCCCAAATTCGACCCTAGAGCCATATTTTGGAGCCAAACACTGGCTCTCTTCACATATTCGCTGGTTGAAATTACGACATTTTATACCGAAAATATGCCAATTACTGAAAGCAGCGATGGGTCACATTTTGCCCAAAACCCATCTGTAGTTTTCAAAATATCTCAAACATCCCAAATTCGACGCATGATCCATATTTTGGAGCCAAATTCTAGCTCTCTGCACGTATTCGCAGTTTTAAATTACGATTGTTTATACCCAAAATATGTCAGTTTCTGACAGCGGCGATAGGTCACATTTTGCCCAAACCCTCTTGCAGTTTTCAAAATATCCCAAACATCCCAAATTCGACCCTTAAGAATTTTTTGGAGCCAAATTCTGGCTCTCTGCACGTATTCGCAGTTTGAGATTATTTCATTTTAAACTGAAAATATGCCAATTACTGAGAACGGCGATGGATCACATTCTGCCCAAACCCCTCTGCAGTTTTGAAAATATCCCAAACATCCCAAATTCGACCCCTAAGAATTATTTAGGAACCAAATTCTGTGCTCTCTGCACGTATTCGCAGTTTGAAATTACGAATTTTTATACTGAAAATATGCCAATTACTGAAAGCAGTGATGGGTCACATTTTGCCCAAACCTCCCCTGCAGTTTGCAAAATATCCCAAACATCAATAATTCGACCCTTGAGTCATATTTTGGAACCAAATTCTGGCTTTCTGCACGTATTCGCAGTTTGAAATTATGACTTTTTATACCGAAAATATGACAATTACTGAAAGCAGCGATGGATCACATTTTGCCCAAACCCTTCCTGCAGTTTTCAAAATATGCCGAACATCCTCAATTCCACGCTTGAGGCATATTTTGGAGCAAAATTCTGGCTTTCTGCACGTATTCGCAGTTTGAAATTACGACTTTTTATACCGAAAATATGCTAATTACTGAAACCAGCGATGGATCACATTTTACCCAAACCCTCCCTGCAGTTTTCAAAATATTCCAAACATCCCAAATTCGACCCTTCAGCCATATTTTGGAGCCAAATTCTGGCTCTCTGCACATATTCGCAGGTTGAAATTACGACTTTTTATACCGAAAAAATGTCAATTACTGAAAGCTGCAATTGACAACATTTTGCCCAAACCCTCCATGCTTTTTCAAAATATCCCAAACATCCGAAATTTGACCCCTGAGCCATATTTTGGAGCCAAATTCGGGCTCTCTGCACGTATTCGCACTTTAAAATTACGTCATTTTAAACAGAAAAGATGCCAATTACTGAGAGCGGCGATGAGTCTCATTTTGCCCAACCCCCCTGCAGTTTTCAAAATATCCCAAACATCCCAAAGTCGACCCTTGAGCCATTATTTGGAGCCAAATTGTGGCTCTCTGCATATATTCGCAGTTTGAAATTACGACTTTTTATATCCAAAATATGTCAATTACTGAGAGCGGCGATAGGTCACATTTTGCCCAAACCTCCCTGCAGATTTCAAAATATCCCAAACATCCCAAATTCGACGTTTGAGCCATATTTTGGAGATAAATTCTGGCTCTTTGCACGTTTTCGCAGTTTGAAGTTACAAATTTTTATACTGAAAATATCCAATTACTAAGTGCGGCGATGGATCACATTTTGCCCAAACCCTCCCTGCAGTTTTCAAAATATCCCCAACATCCCAAATTCGACGCTTGAGCTTATTTTGGAGCCAAATTTTGGCTTTCTGCATGTATTCCCAGTTTGAAATTACGAATTTTTATTCCGAAAATATGCCAATTACTGAAAGCTGCGGTGGATCACATTTTGCCTAAACAGTCTCTCTCGTTTTTAAATTATCCAAAGCATCCAAAATTCGACCCTTGAGCCATATTTTGGAGCCAAATTCTGGCTCTCCGCACGTATTCGCAGTTTGAAATTACGAATTTTTATACCGAAAATATGATAAATAATGAAAGCAGCGATGGGTCACATTTTGCACAAACCCCCCTGCAGTTTGCAAAATATCCCAAACATCCAAAATTCGACCCTTGAGCCATAGTTTGGAACCAAATTCTGGCTTTCTGTACGTATTCGCAGTTTGAAATTATGACTTTTTATACCGAAAATATGACAATTACTGAAAGCAGCGATGGATCACATTTTGCCCAAACCCTTCCTGCAGTTTTCAAAATATGCCGAACTTCCTCAATTCCACGCTTGAGGCATATTTTGGAGCAAAATTCTGGCTTTCTGCACGTATTCGCAGTTTGAAATTACGACTTTTTATACCGAAAATATGCTAATTACTGAAAGCAGCGGTGGATCACATTTTGCCCAAACCTCCCCTGCAGTTTTCAAAATATCCCCAACATCCCAAATTCGACCCTAGAGCCATATTTTGGAGCCAAACACTGGCTCTCTTCACATATTCGCTGGTTGAAATTACGACATTTTATACCGAAAATATGCCAATTACTGAAAGCAGCGATGGGTCACATTTTGCCCAAAACCCATCTGTAGTTTTCAAAATATCTCAAACATCCCAAATTCGACGCATGATCCATATTTTGGAGCCAAATTCTAGCTCTCTGCACGTATTCGCAGTTTTAAATTACGATTCTTTATACCCAAAATATGTCAGTTTCTGACAGCGGCGATAGGTCACATTTTGCCCAAACCCTCTTGCAGTTTTCAAAATATCCCAAACATCCCAAATTCGACCCTTAAGAATTTTTTGGAGCCAAATTCTGGCTCTCTGCACGTATTCGCAGTTTGAGATTATTTCATTTTAAACTGAAAATATGCCAATTACTGAGAACGGCGATGGATCACATTCTGCCCAAACCCCTCTGCAGTTTTGAAAATATCCCAAACATCCCAAATTCGACCCCTAAGAATTATTTAGGAACCAAATTCTGTGCTCTCTGCACGTATTCGCAGTTTGAAATTACGAATTTTTATACTGAAAATATGCCAATTACTGAAAGCAGTGATGGGTCACATTTTGCCCAAACCTCCCCTGCAGTTTGCAAAATATCCCAAACATCAATAATTCGACCCTTGAGTCATATTTTGGAACCAAATTCTGGCTTTCTGCACGTATTCGCAGTTTGAAATTATGACTTTTTATACCGAAAATATGACAATTACTGAAAGCAGCGATGGATCACATTTTGCCCAAACCCTTCCTGCAGTTTTCAAAATATGCCGAACATCCTCAATTCCACGCTTGAGGCATATTTTGGAGCAAAATTCTGGCTTTCTGCACGTATTCGCAGTTTGAAATTACGACTTTTTATACCGAAAATATGCTAATTACTGAAACCAGCGATGGATCACATTTTACCCAAACCCTCCCTGCAGTTTTCAAAATATTCCAAACATCCCAAATTCGACCCTTCAGCCATATTTTGGAGCCAAATTCTGGCTCTCTGCACATATTCGCAGGTTGAAATTACGACTTTTTATACCGAAAAAATGTCAATTACTGAAAGCTGCAATTGACAACATTTTGCCCAAACCCTCCATGCTTTTTCAAAATATCCAAACATCCGAAATTTGACCCCTGAGCCATATTTTGGGGCCAAATTCGGGCTCTCTGCACGTATTCGCACTTTAAAATTACGTCATTTTAAACAGAAAAGATGCCAATTACTGAGAGCGGCGATGAGTCTCATTTTGCCCAACCCCCCTGCAGTTTTCAAAATATCCCAAACATCCCAAAGTCGACCCTTGAGCCATTATTTGGAGCCAAATTGTGGCTCTCTGCATATATTCGCAGTTTGAAATTACGACTTTTTATATCCAAAATATGTCAATTACTGAGAGCGGCGATAGGTCACATTTTGCCCAAACCTCCCTGCAGATTTCAAAATATCCCAAACATCCCAAATTCGACGTTTGAGCCATATTTTGGAGATAAATTCTGGCTCTTTGCACGTTTTCGCAGTTTGAAGTTACGAATTTTTATACTGAAAATATCCAATAACTAAGTTCGGCGATGGATCACATTTTGCCCAAACCCTCCCTGCAGTTTTCAAAATATCCCCAACATCCCAAATTCGACCCTTGAGCCATATTTTGGAGCCAAATACTGGCTCTCTGCACATATTCGCTGGTTGAAATTACGACATTTTATACCGAAAATATGCCAATTACTGAAAGCAGCGATGGGTCACATTTTGCCCAAGCCCCATCTGTAGTTTTTAAAATATCCCAAAATCCCAATTCGATGCTTGAACCATATTTTGGAGCCAAATTCGTTCACTCTGCACGTATTTGCAGTTTGAAATTATTTATATTAATTTTATACAGACAATATGCCAATTACTGAGAGCAGCGATGGGTCACATTTTGGCCAAACCCCCCTGCAGTTTTCAAAATATCCCAAACATCCCAAATTCGAAGCTAGAGCCATATTTTGGAGCCAAATTCGTTCACTCTGCACGTATTCGCAGTTTGAAATTATTTAATTTTATACCGACAATATGCCAATTACATCCCAAATTCGACGCTTGAGCCATATTTTGGAGCCAAATTCGGGCTCTCTGCACGTATTCGCAGTTTTAAATTTGGACTTTTTATACCGAAAATATGCCAATTACTTAGAGCGGCTAGAAATAAAGTATTTAAGGTTAATTTGCAATCAATTACGTTTTTGCATCATATTTATCGTATATATATTTTGAATTAATAACAATAAACTAAAAATTCATAAAAACGTGGAAAAAGGCAAAATATTGCCTAAATCGTTGATATTTGGTTTAAATCTCATCAAAACAGAGGATGATAAACGTCAAAATATTGCTAAATTTGATTAATCTTAGTTCGAAACAAAATGCAAGAAAACTTGCTTAAAAACGCAATATTATGCGAAATTTTGAGATATGTTGGACAAATCAAAGATCGTGAGAAAACATGAAATAGTATCGAAATATTGATATATTCGAATATTTTTCCCTAAAATCTCACTACGTGAAAAACTTTGAAATACCCATTATATTACCAAATTTGAAGATTTTTACTTCAAATCATGTATCAAAGTTTCGTGTTATTTAGCCCATTAAAAAGGCATATGAAAATATAGTTTCCAATGCAAATTATAAAAATCAAAGTGTTTTCATTAAAATTAACTAAAATGTTCATGATTTTCCGTTTATATTACCGAAAGAAGATGTGCTTGTAAAACCTCTCTAATCCGGCTGAAACGTCGAAATATGCAATAAAAACAGAATTTGTCTCCTAACTAATATCTTACCTACTATTTTAACGAGGAAGAAATAGTTGATTGACATTAAGTATTTAAAGTTAATTTGCAATCAATTACGTGTTTGCATCATATTATCATATATATCTTGAATTAATAACATTGAACTGAAAATTCATAAAAACGTCGAAAAACGGCAAAATATTGCCAAAATCGTTGACATTTGGTTTAAATCTCACCAAGGAACAAAGATATAAACGTCAAAATATTGCTAAATTCGATGATTTTTAGTTCGAAACAAATTGCAAGAAAACTTGCTTAAAAACGCAATATTATGCGAAATTCTGAGATTTGTTGGACAAATCGTATATCGTGAGAAAACGTAAAGTAGTATCGAAATATTGGTATATGCGAATAATTTTACCTAAAATCACAACACATGAAAAACGTTGAAAGTCACAATATTACAAAATTTGAAGATTTTTACTTCAAATCATAAAGCAAGGTTTCGTGTTATTTAGCCCATTAAAAAGGCATATGAAAATAATGTTTCCAATAAAATTTAAAAAAATCAATGTGTTATCATTAGAATTAACTAAAATGTTCATGATTTTCCGTTTATATTACCGGAAGAAGATATGCACGTAAAACCGCTCTAATCCGGCTGAAACGTCGAAATATGCAATAAAAACAGAATTTCTCTCCTAATCAATATCTTACTTACTATTTTAACAAGGAACAAATGGTTGATTGAAATGAAGTATTTAAGGTTAATTTGCTATCAATTACGTGTTTGCATCATATTTATCGTACATTTCTTGAATTAACAACAATGAACTAAAAATTTATAAAAACGTTTAAAAAACGGCAAAATATTGCCTAAATCGTTGATATTTGGTTTAAATCTCATCAAAACAGAGGATGATTAACGTAAAAATATTGCAAAATTCGATTAATCTTTGTACCAAACAAAATGCAAAAAAAAACTTGCTTAAAAACGCAATATTATGCGAAATTCTGAGATTTTTTGGACAAATCATATATCTTGAGAAAATGTAAAGTAGTTTCGAAATATTGGTATATTCGAATATTTTACCTGAAATTACATAACATGAAAAACGTTGAAAAAGTCACAATATTACCAAATTTTAAGATTTTTATTTCAAAACAGGGATGAAGAGAGGGAACAGGGGGAATGGTGCAGGTGAAACAGGGATGAAGAGGGGGAACAGAGGGGAGAGGTGTAGGTGAAACAGGGATAAAGACAGGGAACAGTGGAAGTGGTGCAGGAGCAACAGGGATGAAGAGGTGGGAACAGGGGAAGCGGTGCAGGTGAAAGAGGTAATTGGCATTTTTTCGGTATAAAAATTCGTATCTTCAAACTGCGAATCCGTGCAGACAGCCAGAATTTGGCTCCAAAATATAGCTCAAGGGTCGAATTTTAGATGTTTGGGATATTTTGAAAACTGCAGGGGGGTTTTGGCAAAATGTGACCCATCGCCGCTCTCAGTAATTGGCATATTGTCGGTATAAAATGAAATAATTTCAAACTGCGAATACGTGCAGAGAGCCCGAACTTGGCTACAAAATTTGGCTCAAGCGTCGAATTTGGGATGTTGAGAATTTGGGGAATTTGGGAATTTGGGATTTGGGATATTTTGAAAACTGCAGAGGGGGTTTGGGCAATATGTGACCCATCGGTGCTTTCAGTAATTGGCATATTATCTGTATATAATGTAGTAATTTCAACCTGCGAATACGTGCAGAGAGCCAGGATTTGGCTTCAAAATATGACTCAAGCGTCGAATTTGGGATGTTTGGGATATTTTGAAAACTGCAAGGAGGGTTTAGGCAAAATGTGATCCCTCGCCGCTTTCAGTAATTGGCATATTTTCGGTAAAAAAAAAGTCGTAATTTCAAACTGCGAATACGTGCTAAGAGCCAGAATTTATCTCGAAAATACGGCTCAAGCGTCAAATTTAGGATGTTTGGAATATTTTGAAAACTGCAGGGAGGGTTTGGGCAAAATGTGATCCCTCGCCGCTCTCAGTAATTGGCATATTTTCGGTAAAAAAAAGTCGTAATTTCAAACTGCGAATACGTGCAGACAGCCAGAATTTGACTCTAAAATATGGCTCAAGAGTCTAATTTTGGATGTTTTGGATATTTTGAAAAGTGCAAGGAGGGTTTGGGAAAATTGTGATCCATCGCCGATCTCAGTAATTGGCAATTTTTCGGTATAAAAATTCGTAATTTCACACTGCGAATCCGTGCAGACAGCCAGAATTTGGGTCTAAAATATAGCTCAAAGGGCGAATTTTGGATGTTTGGGATATATTGAAAACTGCTGGGGGTGTTTGGCAAAATGTGACCCATCGCCGCTCTCAGTAATTGGCATATTGTCGGTATAAAATGAAATAATTTCAAACTGCCAATACGTGCAGAGAGCCCGAATTTGGCTCCAAAATATGGCTCAAGCATCGAATTTGGGAAGTTGGGAATTTGGGGAATTTGGGAATTTGGGATTTGGCATATTTTGAAAGCTGCAGTGGGGGTTTGGACAATATGTGACCCATCGCTGCTTTCAGTAATTGGCATATTTTCGGTATATAATGTCGTAATTTCAACCTGCGAATATGTGCAGAGAGCCAGAATTTGGCTCCAAAGTATGGCTCAAGTGTCGAACTTGGGATGTTTGGGATATTTTGAAAGCTGCAGGGAGGGTTTGGGCAAAATGTGATCCATCACCGCTTTCAGTAATTGTCATATTTTCGGTATAAAAAGTCGTAATTTCAAACTGCGAATACGTGCAGAGAGCCAGGATTTGGCTCCAAAATATGACTCAAGCGTCGAATTTGGGATGTTTGGGATATTTTGAAAACTGCAATGAGGGTTTGGGCAGAATGTGATCCCTCGCCGCTTTCAGTAATTGGCATATTTTCTGTATAAAAAGTCGTAATTTCAAACTGCGAATACGTGCTAAGAGCCAGAATTTATCTCCAAAATACGGCTCAAGCGTCAAATTTAGGATGTTTGGAATATTTTGAAAACTGCAGGGAGGGTTTGGGCAAAATGTGATCCATCGCCGCTCTCAGTAATTGGAATATTTTCGGTATAAAAAGTCGTAATTTCAAACTGCGAATACGTGCAGAGAGCCAGAATTTGACTCTAAAATATGGCTCAAGCGTCGAATTTTGGATGTTTTGTATATTTTGAAAACTGCAAGGAGGGTTTGGGAAAATTGTTATCCATCGCCGCTCTCAGTAATTGGCATTTTTTCGGTATAAAAATTCGTAATTTCAAATTGCGAATCCGTGCAGACACCCAGAATTTGGCTCCAAAATATAACTCAAGGGTCGAATTTGGGATGTTTTGGATATTTTGAAAACTGCAAGGGGGTTTTGGCAAAATGGTACCCATCGCCGCTCACATTAATTGGCATATTGTCGGTATAAAATGAAATAATTTCAAACTGCGAATACGTGCAGAGAGCTAGAATTTGGCTCAAAAAAATGGCTCAAGGGTCGAATTTGGAATGTTTGGGATATTTTGAAAACTGCAGGGAGGGTTTGGGCAAAAAGTGATCCATCGCCGCTCTCAGTAATTGGCATATTTTCGGTATAAAAAGTCGTAATTTCAAACTGCGAATACGTGCAAAGAGCCAGAATTTGGCTCCAAAATTTGGCTCAAGCGTCGATCTTGAGATGTTTGGGATATTTTGCAAACTGCAGGAGAGTTAGGGTAAAATGTGACCCGTCGCCACTCTACGTAATTGGCATGTTTTCGGTATAAAAAGTCGTAATTTCAAACTGCGAATACGTGCAGAGAGCCCGAATTTGGCTCAAAAATATGGCTCAAGCGTCGAATTTGGGATGTTGGGATTTTGGGGAATTTAGGAATTTGGGATTTGGGATATTTTCAAAACTGCAGAGGGGGTTTGGGCAATATGTGACCCATCGGTGCTTTCAGTAATTGGCATTTTTTCGGTATATAATGTCGTAATTTCAATCTGCGAATATGTGCAGAGAGCCAGAATTTGGCTCAAAAGTATGGCTCAAGCGTCGACTTTAGGATGTTGGGAATTTGGGGAATTTGGGAATTTGGGATTTGGGATATTTTGAAAACTGTAGAGGGGGTTTGGCCAACATGTGATCCATCGCTGCTTTCAGTAATTGGCATATTTTCGGTATATAATGTGGTAATTTTAACCTGCGAATATGTGCAGAGAGCCAGAATTTGGCTCCAAAGTGTGGCTCAAGTGTCGAATTTGGGATGTTAGGGATATTTTGAAAACTGCAGGGAGGGTTTGGGCAAAATGTGATCCATCGCCGCTTTCAGTAATTGGCATATTTTCGGTATAAAAAGTCGTAATTTCAAACTGCGAATACGTGCAGAGAGCCAGAATTTGGCTCCAAAATATGACTCAAGCGTCGAATTTGGGATGTTTGGGATATTTTGAAAACTGTAAGGAGGGTTTGGGCAAAATGTGATTCCTCGCCGCTTTCAGTAATTGGCATATTTTCGGTATAAAAATTCGTAATTTCAAACTGCGAATACGTGCTAAGAGTCAGAATTTATCTCCAAAATACGGCTCAAGCGTCAAATTTAGGATGTTTGGAATATTTTGAAAACTGCAGGGAGGGTTTGGGCAAAATGTAATCCATCGCCGCTCTCAGTAATTGGCATATTTTCGGTTTAAAAAGTCGTACTTTCAAACTGCGCATACGTGCAGAGAGCCAGAATTTGGCTCCAAAATTTGGATCAAGCGTCGAATTTGGGATGTTTGGGATATTTTGAAAACTGCAGGGAGGGTTTGGGCAGAATTTGATCCATCGCTGCTTTCAGTAATTGGCATATTTTCGGTATAAAGAGTCGTAATTTCAAACTGCGAATACGTGCAGAGAGCAAGAATTTGACTCTAAAATATGGCTCAAGCGTCGAATTTTGGATGTTTTGTATATTTTGAAAACTGCAAGGAGGGTTTGGGAAAATTGTGATCCATCGCCGCTCTCAGTAATTGGCATTTTTTCGGTATAAAAATTCGTAATTTCCATCTGCGAATCTGTGCAGAGAGCCAGAATTTGGCTCCAAAATATAGCTCAAGGGTCGAATTTTAGATGTTTGGGATATATCTAAAACTACACGGGGGGTTTGGCAAAATGTGACCCATTGCCGCTCTCAGTAATTGGCATATTGTCGGTATTAAATGAAATAGTTTCAAACTGCGAATACGCGCAGAGAGCCCGAATTTGGCTCCAAAATATGGCTAAAGCGTCAAATTTGGGATGTTGGGAATTTTGGGAATTTGGGATTTGGGATATATTGAAAACTGCAGAGGGGGTTTGGGCAATATGTGACCCATCGCTGCTTTCTGTAATTGGCATATTTTCGGTATATTATGTCGTAATTTCAACCTGCGAATATGTGCAGAGAGCCAGAATTTTGCTCCAAAGTATGGCTCAAGTGTCGAATTTGGGATGTTTGGGATATTTTGAAAACTGCAGAGAGGGGTTTGGGCAAAATGTGATCCATCGCCGCTTTCAGTAATTGGCATATTTTCGGTATAAGAAGTCGTAATTTCAAACTGCGAATACGTGCAGAGAGCCAGGATTTGGCTCCAAAATATGACACAAGCGTCGAATTTCGGATGTTTGGGATATTTTGAAAACTGCAAGGTGGGTTTGGGCAAAATGTGATCCTTCGCCGCTTTCAATAATTGGCATATTTTCGGTATAAAAATTCGTAATTTCAAACTGCCAATTCGTGCTAATAGCCAGAATTTATCTCCAAAATACGGCTCAAGCGCCAAATTTAGGATGTTTGGAATATTTTGAAAACTGCAGGTAGGGTTTTGGCAAAATGTGATCCATCGCCGCTCTCAGAAATTGGCATATTTTCGGTATAAAATGTCGTAATTTCAAACTGTGAAAACGTGCAGAGAGCCCGAATTTGGCTCCAAAATATGGCTCAAGAATCGAATTTGGGATGTTGGGAATTTGGGGAATTTGGGAATTTGGGATTTGGGATATTTTGAAAACTGCAGAGGGGGTTTGGGCAATATGTGACCCATCGGTGCTTTCAGTAATTGGCATTTTTTCGGTATATAATGTCGTAATTTCAACCTGCGAATATGGGCAGAGAGCCAGAATTTGGCTCCAAAGTATGGCTCAAGTGTCGAATTTGGGATGTTTGGGATATTTTGAAAACTGCTGGGAGGGTTTGGGCAAAATGTGATCCATCGCCGCTTTCAGTAATTGGCATATTTTCGGTATAAAAAGTCGTAATTTCAAACTGCGAATACGTGCAGTGAGCCAGGATTTTGCTTCAAAATATGACTCAAGCGTCGAATTTGGGATGTTTGGGATATTTTGAAAACTGCAAGAAGGGATTTGGGCAAAATGTGATCCATCGCCGCTTTCAGTAATTGGCATATTTTCGGTATAAAAAGTCGTAATTTCAAACTGCGAATACGTGTTAAGAGCCGGAATTTATCTCCAAAATATGGCTCAAGCGTCAAATTTAGAATGTTTGGAATATTTTGAAAACTGCAGGGAGGGTTTGGGCAAAATGTGATCCATCGCCGCTCTCAGTAATTGGAATATTTTCGGTATAAAAAGTCGTAATTTCAAACTGCGAATACGTGCAGAGAGCCAGAATTTGACTCTAAAATATGGCTCAAGCGTCGAATTTTGGATGTTTTGTATATTTTGAAAACTGCAAGGAGGGTTTGGGAAAATTGTTATCCATCGCCGCTCTCAGTAATTGGCATTTTTTCGGTATAAAAATTCGTAATTTCAAACTGCGAATCCGTGCAGACACCCAGAATTTGGCTCCAAAATATAACTCAAGGGTCGAATTTGGGATGTTTTGGATATTTTGAAACCTGCAAGGGGGTTTTGGCAAAATGGTACCCATCGCCGCTCACATTAATTGGCATATTGTCGGTATAAAATGAAATAATTTCAAACTGCGAATACGTGCAGAGAGCTAGAATTTGGCTCAAAAAAATGGCTCAAGGGTCGAATTTGGAATGTTTGGGATATTTTGAAAACTGCAGGGAGGGTTTGGGCAAAAAGTGATCCATCGCCGCTCTCAGTAATTGGCATATTTTCGGTATAAAAAGTCGTAATTTCAAACTGCGAATACGTGCAAAGAGCCAGAATTTGGCTCCAAAATTTGGCTCAAGCGTCGAACTTGGGATGTTTGGGATATTTTGCAAACTGCAGGAGAGTTAGGGTAAAATGTGACCCGTCGCCACTCTCAGTAATTGGCATGTTTTCGGTATAAAAAGTCGTAATTTCAAACTGCGAATACGTGCAGAGAGCCCGAATTTGGCATAAAAATATGGCTCAAGCGTCGAATTTGGGATGTTGGGATTTTGGGGAATTTAGGAATTTGGGATTTGGGATATTTTCAAAACTGCAGAAGGGGTTTGGGCAATATGTGACCCATCGGTGCTTTCAGTAATTGGCATTTTTTCGGTATATAATGTCGTAATTTCAACCTGCGAATATGTGCAGAGAGCCAGAATTTGGCTCCAAAGTATGGCTCAAGCGTCGACTTTAGGATGTTGGGAATTTGGGGAATTTGGGAATTTGGGATTTGGGATATTTTGAAAACTGTAGAGGGGGTTTGGCCAACATGTGATCCATCGCTGCTTTCAGTAATTGGCATATTTTCGGTATATAATGTGGTAATTTTAACCTGCGAATATGTGCAGAGAGCCAGAATTTGGCTCCAAAGTGTGGCTCAAGTGTCGAATTTGGGATGTTAGGGATATTTTGAAAACTGCAGGGAGGGTTTGGGCAAAATGTGATCCATCGCCGCTTTCAGTAATTGGCATATTTTCGGTATAAAAAGTCGTAATTTCAAACTGCGAATACGTGCAGAGAGCCAGAATTTGGCTCCAAAATATGACTCAAGCGTCGAATTTGGGATGTTTGGGATATTTTGAAATCTGCAAGGAGGGTTTGGGCAAAATGTGATCCCTCGCCGCTTTCAGTAATTGGCATATTTTCGGTATAAAAATTCGTAATTTCAAACTGCGAATACGTGCTAAGAGTCAGAATTCATCTCCAAAATACGGCTCAAGCGTCAAATTTAGGATGTTTGGAATATTTTGAAAACTGCAGGGAGGGTTTGGGCAAAATGTAATCCATCAACGCTCTCAGTAATTGGCATATTTTCGGTTTAAAAAGTCGTACTTTCAAACTGCGCATACGTGCAGAGAGCCAGAATTTGGCTCCAAAATTTGGATCAAGCGTCGAATTTGGGATGTTTGGGATATTTTGAAAACTGCAGGGAGGGTTTGGGCAGAATTTGATCCATCGCTGTTGCAGTAATTGGCATATTTTCGGTATAAAGAGTCGTAATTTCAAACTGCGAATACGTGCAGAGAGCAAGAATTTGACTCTAAAATATGGCTCAAGCGTCGAATTTTGGATGTTTTGGATATTTTGAAAACTGCAAGGAGGGTTTGGGAAAATTGTGATCCATCGCCGCTCTCAGTAATTGGCATTTTTTCGGTATAAAAATTCGTAATTTCAATCTGCGAATCTGTGCAGAGAGCCAGAATTTTTCTCCAAAATATAGCTCAAGGGTCGAATTTTAGATGTTTGGGATATATCTAAAACTACACGGGGGGTTTGGCAAAATGTGACCCATTGCCGCTCTCAGTAATTGGCATATTGTCGGTATAAAATGAAATAGTTTCAAACTGCGAATACGCGCAGAGAGCCCGAATTTGGCTCCAAAATATGGCTCAAGCGTCGAATTTGGGATGTTGGGAATTTTGGGAATTTGGGATTTGGGATATATTGAAAACTGCAGAGGGGGTTTGGGCAATATGTGACCCATCGCTGCTTTCTGTAATTGGCATATTTTCGGTATATAATGTCGTAATTTCAACCTGCGAATATGTGCAGAGAGCCAGAATTTTGCTCCAAAGTATGGCTCAAGTGTCGAATTTGGGATGTTTGGGATATTTTGAAAACTGCAGAGAGGGGTTTGGGCAAAATGTGATCCATCGCCGCTTTTAGTAATTGGCATATTCTCGGTATAAGAAGTCGTAATTTCAAACTGCGAATACGTGCAGAGAGCCAGGATTTGGC
The DNA here is from genome assembly GCF_040958095.1 of Procambarus clarkii. Classification (NCBI taxonomy): domain Eukaryota; kingdom Metazoa; phylum Arthropoda; class Malacostraca; order Decapoda; family Cambaridae; genus Procambarus; species Procambarus clarkii. Next base: position 21,654,176 of record NC_091160.1, read on the forward strand.
TCCAAAATATGACACAAGCGTCGAATTTCGGATGTTTGGGATATTTTGAAAACTGCAAGGTGGGTTTGGGCAAAATGTGATCCTTCGCCGCTTTCAGTAATTGGCATATTTTCGGTATAAAAATTCGTAATTTCAAACTGCCAATTCGTGCTAATAGCCAGAATTTATCTCCAAAATACGGCTCAAGCGCCAAATTTAGGATGTTTGGAATATTTTGAAAACTGCAGGGAGGGTTTTGGCAAAATGTGATCCATCGCCGCTCTCTGAAATTGGCATATTTTCGGTATAAAATGTCGTAATTTCAAACTGTGAAAACGTGCAGAGAGCCCGAATTTGGCTCCAAAATATGGCTCAAGCGTCGAATTTGGGATGTTGGGAATTTGGGGAATTTGGGAATTTGGGATTTGGGATATTTTGAAAACTGCAGAGGGGGTTTGGGCAATATGTGACCCATCGGTGCTTTCAGTAATTGGCATTTTTTCGGTATATAATGTCGTAATTTCAACCTGCGAATATGGGCAGAGAGCCAGAATTTGGCTCCAAAGTATGGCTCAAGTGTCGAATTTGGGATGTTTGGGATATTTTGAAAACTGCTGGGAGGGTTTGGGCAAAATGTGATCCATCGCCGCTTTCAGTAATTGGCATATTTTCGGTATAAAAAGTCGTAATTTCAAACTGCGAATACGTGCAGTGAGCCAGGATTTTGCTTCAAAATATGACTCAAGCGTCGAATTTGGGATGTTTGGGATATTTTGAAAACTGCAAGAAGGGATTTGGGCAAAATGTGATCCATCGCCGCTTTCAGTAATTGGCATATTTTCGGTATAAAAAGTCGTAATTTCAAACTGCGAATACGTGTTAAGAGCCGGAATTTATCTCCAAAATATGGCTCAAGCGTCAAATTTAGAATGTTTGGAATATTTTGAAAACTGCAGGGAGGGTTTGGGCAAAATGTGATCCATCGCCGCTCTCAGTAATTGGCATATTTTCGGTATAAAATGTCGTAATTTCAAACTGCGAATACGTGCAGAGAGCCAGAATTTGGCTCCAAAATTTGGCTTAAGCGTCGAGCTTGGGATGTTTAGGATATTTTGAAAACTGCAAGGAGGGTTTGGGCAGAATGTGATCCATCGCTGCTTTCAGTAATTGGCATATATTCGGTATAAAAAGTCGTAATTTCAAACTGCGAATACGTGCAGAGAGCCAGAATTTGACTCTAAAATATGGCTCAAGCGTCGAATTTTGGATGTTTTGGATATTTTGAAAACTGCAAGGAGGGTTTGGGAAAATTGTGATCCATCGCCGCTCTCTGTAATTGGCATTTTTTCGGTATAAAAATTCGTAATTTCAAACTGGGAATTCGTGCAGACAGCTAGAATTTGGCTCCAAAATATAGCTCAAGGGTCGAATTTTAGATGTTTGGGATATATTGAAAACTACACGGGGGTTTTGTCAAAATGTGACTCATCGCCGCTCTCAGTAATTGGCATATTGTCGGTATAAAATGAAATAATTTCAAACTGCGAATACGTGCAGAAAGCCAGGATTTGGCTCCAAAATATGACTCAAGCGTCGAATTTATGATGTTTGGGATATTTTGAAAACTGCAAGGAGGGTTTGGGCAAAATTTGATCCTTCGCTGCTTTCAGTAATTGGCATATTTTCGGTATAAAAATTCGTAATTTCAAACTGCAAATACGTGCTAATAGCCAGAATTTATCTCCAAAATACGGCTCAAGCGTCAAATTTAGGATGTTTATAATATTTTGAAAACTGCAGGAAGGGTTTGGGCAAAATGAGATCCATCGCCGCTATCAGTAAATGGCATATTTTCGGTATAAAAAGTCGTAATTTCAAACTGCGAATACGTGCAAAGAGCCAGAATTTGGCTCCAAAATATGGCTCAAGCGTCGAATTTGGGATGTTGGGAATTTGGGGAATTTGGGAATTTGGGATTTGGGATATTTTGAAAACTGCAGAGGGGGTTTGGGCAATATGTGACCCATCGCTGCTTTCAGTAATTGGCATATTTTCGGTATAAAAAGTCGTAATTTCAAACTGCGAATACGTGTTAAGAGCCAGAATTTTTCTCCAAAATATGGCTCAAGCGTCAAATTTAGAATGTTTGGAATATTTTGAAAACTGTAGGGAGGGTTTAGGCAAAATGTGATCCATCGCCGCTATCAGTAATTGGCATATTTTCGGTATAAAAAGTCGTAATTTCAAACTGCGAATTCGTGCAGAGGGCCAGAATTTGGCTCCAAAATTTGGCTTAAGCGTCGAATTTGGGATGTTTGGGATATTTTGAGAACTGCAGGGAGGGTTTGGGAAGAATGTGATCCATCGCTGCTTTCAGTAATTGGCATATTTTCGGTATAAAAATTCGTAATTTCAAACTGCGAATTCGTGCAGAGAGCCAGAATTTGGCTCCAAAATATTGTTAAAGCGTCGAATTTTGGATGTTTTGGATATTTTGAAAACTGCTTGGTTTTGGCCAAAATGTGATCCATCGCCGCTCTCAGTAATTGGCATTTTTTCGGTACAAAAATTCGTAATTTCAAACTGCGAATCCGTGCAGAGAGCCAGAATTTGCCTCTAAAATTCGCTCAAGGGGCGAATTTTTGATGTTTGGGATATTTTGAAAACTGCAGGGGGGTTTTGGCAAAATGTGACCAATCGCCGCTCTCAGTAATTGGCATATTGTCGGTATAAACTGAAATAATTTCAAACTGCGTATACGTGCAGAGAGCTCGAATTTGGCTCCAAAATATGGCTCAAGCGTCGAATTTGGGATGTTGGGAATATGGGGAATTTGGAAATTTGGGATTTGGGATATTTTGAAAACTGCAGAGGGGGTTTGGGCAATATGTGACCTATCGGTGCTTTCAGTAATTGGCATTTTTTCGGTATATAATGTCGTAATTTCAACCTGCGAATATGAGCAGAGAGCCAGAATTTGGCTCCAAAGTATGGCTCAAGTGTCGAATTTGGGATGTTTGGTATATTTTGATAACTGCTGGGAGGGTTTGGGCAAAATGTGATCCATCGCCGCTTTCAGTAATTGGCATATTTTCGATATAAAAAGTCGTAATTTCAAACTGCGAATACGTGCAGAGTGCCAGGATTTGGCTTCAAAATATGACTCAAGCGTCGAATTTGGGATGTTTGGGATATTTTGAAAACTGCAGGAACGGTTTTGGGCAAAATATGATCACTCGCCGCTTTCAGTAATTGGCATATTTTCGGTATAAAAAGTCGTAATTTCAAACTGCGAATACGTGTTAAGAGCCAGAATTTATCTCCAAAATATGGCTCAAGCGTCAAATTTAGAATGTTTGGAATATTTTGAAAACTGCAGGGAGGGTTTCGGCAAAATGTGATCCATCGCCGCTATCAGTAATTGGCATATTTTCGGTATAAAAAGTCGTAATTTCAAACTGCGAATACGTGCAGAGAGCCAAAATTTGGCTCCAAAATATGGCTCAAGCGTCGAATTTGGGATGTTGGGAATTTGGGGAATTTGGGAATTTGGGATATTTTGAAAACTGCAGAGGGGGTTTGGGCAATATGTGACCCATCGCTGCTTTCAGTAATTGGCATTTTTTCGGTATATAATATCGTAATTTCAACCTGCGAATATGGGCAGAGAGCCAGAATTTGGCTCCAAAGTATGGCTCAAGTGTCGAATTTGGGATGTTTGGGATATTTTGAAAACTGCTGGGAGGGTTTGGGCAAAATGTGATCCATCGCCGCTTTCAGTAATTGGCATATTTTCGGTATAAAAAGTCGTAATTTCAAACTGCGAATACGTGCAGTGAGCCAGGATTTGGCTTCAAAATATGACTCAAGCGTCGAATTTGGGATGTTTGGGATATTTTGAAAACTGCAGGGAGGGGTTGGGCAAAATGTAATCCATCGTCGCTCTCAGAAATTGGCATATTTTCGGTATAAAAAGTCGTAATTTCAAACTGCGAATACGTTTTAAGAGCCGGAATTTATCTCCAAAATATGGCTCAAACGTCAAATTTAGTATGTTTGGAATATTTTGAAAACTGCAGGGAGGGGTTGGGCAAAATGTAATCCATCGCCGCTCTCAGTAATTGGCATATTTTCGGTATAAAAAGTCGTAAATTTAAACTGCGAATACGTGCAGAGAGCCAGAATTTGACTCTAAAATATGGCTCAAGCTTCGAATTTTGGATGTTTTAGATATTTTGAAAACTGCAAGGAGGGTTTGGGAAAATTGTGATCAATCGCCGCTCTCAGTAATTGGCATTTTTTCGGTATAAAAATTCGGAATTTCAATATGCGAATCCGTGCAGACAGCCAGAATTTGGCTCCAAAATATAGCTCAAGGGTCGAATTTTAGATGTTTGGGATATATCTAAAACTACACGGGGGGTTTGGCAAAATGTGACCCATCGCCGCTCTCAGTAATTGGCATATTGTCGGTATAAAATGAAATAATTTCAAACTGCGAATACGTGCAGAGAGCCCGAATTTGGCTCCAAAATATGGCTCAAGCGTCGAATTTGGGATGTTGGGAATTTGGGGAATTTGGGAATTTGGGATTTGGGATATATTGAAAACTGCATAGGCGGTTTGGGCAATATGTGACCCATCGCTGCTTTCAGTAATTGGCATATTTTCGGTATATAATGTCGTAATTTCAACCTGCGAATATGTGCAGAGAGCCAGAATTTGGCTCCAAAGTATGGCTCAAGTGTCGAATTTGGGATGTTTGGGATATTTTGAAAACTGCAGAGAGGGTTTGGCCAAAATGTGATCCATCGCCGCTTTCAGTAATTGGCATATTTTAGGTATAAGAAGTCGTAATTTCAAACTGCGAATACGTGCAGAGAGCCAGGATTTGGCTCCAAAATATGACACAAGCGTCGAATTTCGGATGTTTGGGATATTTTGAAAACTGCAAGGTGGGTTTGGGCAAAATGTGATCCTTCGCCGCTTTCAGTAATTGGCATATTTTCGGTATAAAAATTCGTAATTCCAAACTGCCAATTCGTGCTAATAGCCAGAATTTATCTCCAAAATACGGCTCAAGCGTCAAATTTAGGATGTTTGGAATATTTTGAAAACTGCAGGGAGGGTTTTGGCAAAATGTGATCCATCGCCGCTCTCAGTAATTGGCATATTGTCGGTATAAAATGAAATAATTTCAAACTGCGAATACGTGCAGAGAGCCCGAATTTGGCTCCAAAATATGGCACAAGCGTCGAATTTGGGATGTTGGGAATTTGGGAAATTTGGGAATTTGGGATTTGGGATATTTTGAAAACTGCAGAGGGGGTTTGGGCAATATGTGACCCATCGCTTTTTTCAGTAATTGGCATATTTTCGGTATATAATGTCGTAATTTCAACCTGCGAATATGTGCAGAGAGCCAGAATTTGGCTCCAAAGTATGGTTCAAGTGTCGATTTTGGGATGTTTGGGATATTTTGAAAACTGCAGGGAGGGTTTGGGCAAAATGTGATTCATCGCCTCTTTAAGTAATTGGCATATTTTCGGTATAAAAAGTCGTAATTTCAAACTGCGAATACGTGCAGAAAGCCAGGATTTGGCTCCAAAATATGACTCAAGCGTCGAATTTAGGATGTTTGGGATATTTTGAAAACTGCATGGAGGGTTTGAGCAAAATTTGATCCTTCGCTGCTTTCAGTAATTGGTATATTTTCAGTATAAAAATTCGTAATTTCAAACTGCAAATACGTGCTAATAGCCAGAATTTATCTCCAAAATACGGCTCAAGCGTCAAATTTAGGATGTTTATAATATTTTGAAAACTGCAGGGAGGGTTTGTACAAAATGTGATCCATCGCCGCTCTCAGTAATTGGCATATTTTCGGTATAAAAAGTCGTAATTTCAAACTGCGAATACGTGTTAAGAGCCAGAATTTATCTCCAAAATATGGCTCAAGCGTCAAATTTAGAATGTTTGGAATATTTTGAAAACTGCAGGGAGGGTTTAGGCAAAATGTGATCCATCGCCGCTATCAGTAATTGGCATATTTTCGGTAAAAAAAGTCGTAATTTCAAACTGCGAATACGTGCAGAGAGCCCGAATTTGGCTCCAAAATATGGCTCAAGCGTCGAATTTGGGATGTTGGGAATTTGGGGAATTTGGGAATTTGGGATTTGGGATATATTGAAAACTGCAGAGGCGGTTTGGGCAATATGTGACCAATCACTGCTTTCAGTAATTGGCATATTTTCGGTATATAATGTCGTAATTTCAACCTGCGAATATGTGCAGAGAGCCAGAATTTGGCTCCAAAGTATGGCTCAAGTGTCGAATTTGGGATGTTTGGGATATTTTGAAAACTGCAGAGAGGGTTTGGCCAAAATGTGATCCATTGCCGCTTTCAGTAATTGGCATATTTTCGGTATAAGAAGTCGTAATTTCAAACTGCGAATACGTGCAGAGAGCCAGGATTTGGCTCCAAAATATGACACAAGCGTCGAATTTCGGATGTTTGGGATATTTTGAAAACTGCAAGGTGGGTTTGGGCAAAATGTGATCCTTCGCCGCTTTCAGTAATTGGATTATTTTCGGTATAAAATTTCGTAATTTCAAACTGCCAATTCGTGCTAATAGCCAGAATTTATCTCCAAAATACGGCTCAAGCGTCAAATTTAGGATGTTTGGAATATTTTGAAAACTGCAGGGAGGGTTTTGGCAAAATGTGATCCATCGCCGCTCTCAGTAATTGGCATATTTTCGGTATAAAATGTCGTAATTTCAAACTGTGAATACGTGCAGAGAGCTCGAATTTGGCTCCAAAATATGGCTCAAGCGTCGAATTTGGGATGTTGGGAATTTGGGGAATTTGGGAATTTGGGATTTGGGATATTTTGAAAACTGCAGAGGGGGTTTGGGCAATATGTGACCCATCGGTGCTTTCAGTAATTGGCATTTTTTCGGTATATAATGTCGTAATTTCAACCTGCGAATATGGGCAGAGAGCCAGAATTTGGCTCCAAAGTATGACTCAAGTGTCGAATTTGGGATGTTTGGGATATTTTGAAAACTGCTGGGAGGGTTTGGGCAAAATGTGATCCATCGCCGCTTTCAGAAATTGGCATATTTTCGGTATAAAAAGTCGTAATTTCAAACTGCGAATACGTGCAGTGAGCCAGGATTTTGCTTCAAAATATGACTCAAGCGTCGAATTTGGGATGTTTGGGATATTTTGAAAACTGCAAGAAGGGTTTTGGGCAAAATGTGATCCCTCGCCGCTTTCAGTAATTGGCATATTTTCGGTATAAAAAGTCGTAATTTCAAACTACGAATACGTGTTAAGAGCCAGAATTTATCTCCAAAATACGGCTTAAGCGTCAAATTTAGGATGTTTATAATATTTTGAAAACTGCAGGGAGGGTTTTGGCAAAATGTGATCCATCGCAGCTCTCAGTAATTGGCATATTTTCGGTATAAAAAGTCGTAATTTCAAACGGCGAATACGTGTTAAGAGCCAGAATTTATCTCCAAAATATGGCTCAAGCGTCAAATTTAGAATGTTTGGAATATTTTGAAAACTGCAGGGAGGGTTTAGGCAAAATGTGATCCATCGCCGCTATCAGTAATTGGCATATTTTCGGTATAAAAAAACGTAATTTCAAACTGCGAATACGTGCAGAGATCCAGAATTTGGCTCCAAAATATGGCTCAAGCGTCGAATTTGGGATGTTGGGAATTTGGGGAATTTGGGAATTTGGGATTTGGGATATTTTGAAAACTGCAGAGGGGGTTTGGGCAATATGTGACCCATCGATGCTTTCAGTAATTGGCATTTTTTCGGTATATAATGTCGTAATTTCAACCTGCGAATATGGGCAGAGAGTCAGAATTTGGCTCCAAAGTATGGCTCAAGTGTCGAATTTGGGATGTTTGGGATATTTTGAAAACTGCTGGGAGGGTTTGGGCAAAATGTGATCCATCGCCGCTTTCAGTAATTGGCATATTTTCGGTATAAAAAGTCGTAATTTCAAACTGCGAATACGTGTTAAGAGCCAGAATTTATCTCCAAAATATGGCTCAAGCGTCAAATTTAGAATGTTTGGAATATTTTGAAAACTGCAGGGAGGGTTTACGCAAAATGTGATCCATCGCCGCTATCAGTAATTGGCATATTTTCGGTATAAAAAGTCGTAATTTCAAACTGCGAATACGTGCAGAGAGCCAGAATTTGGCTCCAAAATATGGCTCAAGCGTCGAATTTGGGATGTTGGGAATTTGGGGAATTTGGGAATTTGGGATTTGGGATATTTTGAAAACTGCAGAGGGGGTTTGGGCAATATGTGACCCATCGCGGCTTTCAGTAATTGGCATATTTTCGGTATAAAAAGTGGTTATTTCAAACTGCGAATACGTGTTAAGAGCCAGAATTTTTCTCCAAAATATTGCTCAAGCGTCAAATTTAGAATGTTTGGAATATTTTGAAAACTGCAGGGAGGGTTTGGGCAAAATGTGATCCATCGCCGCTATCAGTAATTGGCATATTTTCGGAATAAAAAGTCGTAATTCCAAACTGCGAATACGTGCAGAGAGCCAGAATTTGGCTCCAAAATTTGGCTCAAGCGTCGAATTTGGGATGTTTGGGATATTTTGAAAACTGCAGGGAAGGTTTGGGCAGAATGTGATCCATCGCTGCTTTCAGTAATTGGCATATTTTTGGTATAAAAATTCGTAATTTCAAACTGCGAATTCGTGCAGAGAGCCAGAATTTGGCTCCAAAATATTGTTAAAGCGTCGAATTTTGGACGTTTTGGATATTTTGAAAACTGCGAGGAAGGTTTGGCCAAAATGTGATCCATCGTCGCTCTCAGTAATTGGCATTTTTTCGGTACAAAAATTCGTAATTTCAAACTGCGAATCCGTGCAGAGAGCCAGAATTTGCCTCCAAAATATAGCTCAATGGTCGAATTTTTGATGTTTGGGATATTTTGAAAACTGCAGGGGGGTTTTGGCAAAATGTGACCAATCGCTGCTCTCAGTAATTTGCATATTGTCGGTATAAACTGAAATAATTTCAAACTGCGTATACGTGCAGAGAGCCCGAATTTGGATCCAAAATATGGCTCAAGCGTCGAATTTGGGATGTTGGGAATATGGGGAATTTGGAAATTTGGGATTTGGGATATTTTGAAAACTGCAGAGGGGGTTTGGGCAATATGTGACCCATCGCTGCTTTCAGTAATTGGCATTTTTTCGGTGTATAATGTCGTAATTTCAACCTGCGAATATGGGCAGAGAGCCAGATTTTGGCTCCAAAGTATGGCTCAAGAGTCGAATTTGGGATGTTTGGGATATTTTGATAACTGCTGGGAGGGTTTGGGCAAAATGTGATCCATCGCCGCTTTCAGTAATTGGCATATTTTCGATATAAAAAGTCGTAATTTCAAACTGCGAATACGTGCAGAGAGCCAGGATTTGGCTTCAAAATATGACTCAAGCGTCGAATTTGGGATGTTTGGGATATTTTGAAAACTGCAGGAACGGTTTTGGGCAAAATGTGATCACTCGCCGCTTTCAGCAATTGGCATATTTTCGGTATAAAAAGTCGTAATTTCAATCTGCGAATACGTGTTAAGAGCCAGAATTTATCTCCAAAATATGGTTCAAGCGTCAAATTTAGAATGTTTGGAATATTTTGAAAACTGCAGGGAGGGTTTCGGCAAAATGTGATCCATCGCCGCTATCAGTAATTGGCATATTTTCGGTATAAAAAGTCGTAATTTTAAACTGCGAATACGTGCAGAGAGCCAAAATTTGGCTCCAAAATATGGCTCAAGCGTCGAATTTGGGATGTTGGGAATTTGGGGAATTTGGGAATTTGGGATTTGGGATATTTTGAAAACTGCAGAGGGGGTTTGGGCAATATGTGACCCATCGGTGCTTTCAGTAATTGGCATTTTTTCGGTATATAATGTCGTAATTTCAACCTGCGAATATGGGCAGAGAGCCAGAATTTGGCTCCAAAGTATGGCTCAAGTGTCGAATTTGGGATGTTTGGGATATTTTGAAAACTGCTGGGAGGGTTTGGGCAAAATGTGATCCATCGCCGCTTTCAGTAATTGGCATATTTTCGGTATAAAAAGTCGTAATTTCAAACTGCGAATACGTTTTAAGAGCCGGAATTTATCTCCAAAATATGGCTCAAACGTGAAATTTAGTATGTTTGGAATATTTTGAAAACTGCAGGGAGGGGTTGGGCAAAATGTAATCCATCGCCGCTCTCAGTAATTGGCATATTTTCGGTATAAAAAGTCGTAAATTCAAACTGCGAATACGTGCAGAGAGCCAGAATTTGACTCTAAAATATGGCTCAAGCGTCGAATTTTGGATGTTTTAGATATTTTGAAAACTGCAAGGAGGGTTTGGGAAAATTGTGATCAATCGCCGCTCTCAGTAATTGGCATTTTTTCGGTATAAAAATTCGGAATTTCAATCTGCGAATCCGTGCAGACAGCCAGAATTTGGCTCCAAAATATAGCTCAAGGGTCGAATTTTAGATGTTTGGGATATATCTAAAACTACACGGGGGGTTTGGCAAAATGTGACCCATCGCCGCTCTCAGTAATTGGCATATTGTCGGTATAAAATGAAATAATTTCAAACTGCGAATACGTGCAGAGAGCCCGAATTTGGCTCCAAAATATGGCTCAAGCGTCGAATTTGGGATGTTGGGAATTTGGGGAATTTGGGAATTTGGGATTTGGGATATATTGAAAACTGCATAGGGGGTTTGGGCAATATGTGACCCATCGCTGCTTTCAGTAATTGGCATATTTTCGGTATATAATGTCGTAATTTCAACCTGCGAATATGTGCAGAGAGCCAGAATTTGGCTCCAAAGTATGGCTCAAGTGTCGAATTTGGGATGTTTGGGATATTTTGAAAACTGCAGAGAGGGTTTGGGCAAAATGTGATCCATCGCCGCTTTCAGTAATTGGCATATTTTCGGTATAAGAAGTCGTAATTTCAAACTGCGAATACGTGCAGAGAGCCAGGATTTGGCTCCAAAATATGACACAAGCGTCGAATTTCGGATGTTTGGGATATTTTGAAAACTGCAAGGTGGGTTTGGGCAAAATGTGATCCTTCGCCGCTTTCAGTAATTGGCATATTTTCGGTATAAAAATTCGTAATTCCAAACTGCCAATTCGTGCTAATAGCCAGAATTTATCTCCAAAATACGGCTCAAGCGTCAAATTTAGGATGTTTGGAATATTTTGAAAACTGCAGGGAGGCTTTTGGCAAAATGTGATCCATCGCCGCTCTCAGTAATTGGCATATTGTCGGTATAAAATGAAATAATTTCAAACTGCGAATACGTGCAGAGAGCCCGAATTTGGCTCCAAAATATGGCACAAGCGTCGAATTTGGGATGTTGGGAATTTGGGGAATTTGGGAATTTGGGATTTGGGATATTTTGAAAACTGCAGAGGGGGTTTGGGCAAAATGTGACCCATCGCTTTTTTCAGTAATTGGCATATTTTCGGTATATAATGTCGTAATTTCAACCTGCGAATATGTGCAGAGAGCCAGAATTTGGCTCCAAAGTATGGTTCAAGTGTCGAATTTGGGATGTTTGGGATATTTTGAAAACTGCAGGGAGGGTTTGGGCAAAATGTGATTCATCGCCTCTTTAAGTAATTGGCATATTTTCGGTATAAAAAGTCGTAATTTCAAACTGCGAATACGTGCAGAAAGCCAGGATTTGGCTCCAAAATATGACTCAAGCGTCGAATTTCGGATGTTTGGGATATTTTGAAAACTGCAAGGAGGGTTTGAGCAAAATTTGATCCTTCGCTGCTTTCAGTAATTGGCATATTTTCAGTATAAAAATTCGTAATTTCAAACTGCAAATACGTGCTAATAGCCAGAATTTATCTCCAAAATACGGCTCAAGCGTCAAATTTAGGATGTTTATAATATTTTGAAAACTGCAGGGAGGGTTTGGGCAAAATGTGATCCATCGCCGCTCTCAGTAATTGGCAAATTTTCGGTATAAAAAGTCGTAATTTCAAACTGCGAATACGTGTTAAGAGCCAGAATTTATCTCCAAAATATGGCTCAAGCGTCAAATTTAGAATGTTTGGAATATTTTGAAAACTGCAGCGAGGGTTTTGGCAAAATGTGATCCATCGCCGCTCTCAGTAATTGGCATATTTTCGGTATAAAAAGTCGTAATTTCAAACTGCGAATACGTGCAGAGAGCCAGGATTTGGCTCCAAAATATGACACAAGCCTCGAATTTCGGATGTTTGGGATATTTTGAAAACTGCAAGGTGGGTTTGGGCAAAATGTGATCCTTCGCCGCTTTTAGTAATTGGATTATTTTCGGTATAAAATTTCGTAATTTCAAACTGCCAATTCGTGCTAATAGCCAGAATTTATCTCCAAAATACGGCTCAAGCGTCAAATTCAGGATGTTTGGAATATTTTGAAAACTGCAGGGAAGGTTTTGGCAAAATGTGATCCATCGCCGCTCTCAGTAATTGGCATATTTTCGGTATAAAATGTCGTAATTTCAAACTGTGAATACGTGCAGAGAGCCCGAATTTGGCTCCAAAATATGGCTCAAGCGTCGAATTTGGGATGTTGGGAATTTGGGGAATTTGGGAATTTGGGATTTGGGATATTTTGAAAACTGCAGAGGGGGTTTGGGCAATATGTGACCCATCGGTGCTTTCAGTAATTGGCATTTTTTCGGTATATAATGTCGTAATTTCAACCTGCGAATATGGGCAGAGAGCCAGAATTTGGCTCCAAAGTATGGCTCAAGTGTCGAATTTGGGATGTTTGGGATATTTTGAAAACTGCTGGGAGGGTTTGGGCAAAATGTGATCCATCGCCGCTTTCAGTAATTGGCATATTTTCGGTATAAAAAGTCATAATTTCAAACTGCGAATACGTGCAGTGAGCCAGGATTTTGCTTCAAAATATGACTCAAGCGTCGAATTTGGGATGTTTGGGATATTTTGAAAACTGCAAGAAGGGTTTTGGGCAAAATGTGATCCCTCGCCGCTTTCAGTAATTGGCATATTTTAGGTATAGAAAGTCGTAATTTCAAACTACGAATACGTGTTAAGAGCCAGAATTTATCTCCAAAATACGGCTCAAGCGTCAAATTTAGAATGTTTATAATATTTTGAAAACTGCAGGGAGGGTTTGGGCAAAATGTGATCCATCGCAGCTCTCAGTAATTGGCATATTTTCGGTATAAAAAGTCGTAATTTCATACTGCGAATACGTGTTAAGAGCCAGAATTTATCTCCAAAATATGGCTCAAGCGTCAAATTTTGAATGTTTGGAATATTTTGAAAACTGCAGGGAGGGTTTAGGCAAAATGTGATCCATCGCCGCTATCAGTAATTGGCATATTTTCGGTATAAAAAACCGTAATTTCAAACTGCGAATACGTGCAGAGATCCAGAATTTGGCTCCAAAATATGGCTCAAGCGTCGAATTTGGGATGTTGGGAATTTGGGGAATTTGGGAATTTGGGATTTGGGATATTTTGAAAACTGCAGAGGGGGTTTGGGCAATATGTGACCCATCGCTGCTTTCAGTAATTGGCATTTTTTCGGTATATAATGTCGTAATTTCAACCTGCGAATATGGGCAGAGAGTCAGAATTTGGCTCCAAAGTATGGCTCAAGTGTCGAATTTGGGATGTTTGGGATATTTTGAAAACTGCTGGAAGGGTTTGGGCAAAATGTGATCCATCGCCGCTTTCAGTAATTGGCATATTTTCGGTATAAAAAGTCGTAATTTCAAACTGCGAATACGTGCAGTGAGCCAGGATTTGGCTTCAAAAGCGTCGCTTGGCGCTTTGGCGTCAAAAGCTTCACTCAAGCGTCGAATTTTGGATGTTTGGGATATTTTGAAAACTGCAAGAAGGGTTTTGGGCAAAATGTGATCCTTCGCCGCTTTCTGTAATTGGCATATTTTCGGTATAAAAAGTCGTAATTTCAAACTGCGAATACGTGTTAAGAGCCGGAATTTATCTCCAAAATATGGCTCAAACGTCAAATTTAGAATGTTTGGAATATTTTGAAAACTGTAGGGAGGGGTTGGGCAAAATGTAATCCATCGCCTCTCTCAGTAATTGGCATATTTTCGGTATAAAAAGTCGTAATTTCAAACTGCGAATACGTGCAGAGAGCCAGAATAAGGCTCCAAAATTTGGCTCAAGCGTCGAATTTGGGATGTTTGGGATATTTTGAAAACTGCAGGGAGGGTTTGGGCAGAATGTGATCCATCGCTGCTTTCGGTAATTGGCATATATTCGGTATAAAAAGTCGTAATTTCAAACTGCGAATACGTGCAGAGAGCCAGAATTTGACTCTAAAATATGGCTCAAGCGTCGAGTTTTAGATGTTTTGGATATTTTGAAAACTGCAAGGAGGGTTTGGGAAAATTGTGATCCATCGCCGCTCTCAGTAATTGGCATTTTTTCGGTATAAAAATTCGTAATTTTAATCTGCGAATCCGTGCAGACAGCCAGAATTTGGCTCCAAAATATAGCTCACGGGTCGAATTTTAGATGTTTGGGATATATCTAAAACTACACGGGGGGTTTGGCAAAATGTGACCCATCGCCGCTCTCAGTAATTGGCATATTGTCGGTATAAAATGAAATAATTTCAAACTGCGAATACGTGCAGAGAGCGCGAATTTGGCTCCAAAATATGGCTCAAGCGTCGAATTTGGGATGTTGGGAATAGGGGGAATTTGGGAATTTGGGATTTGGGATATATTGAAAACTGCAGGGAGGGTTTGGGCAGAATGTGATCCATCGCTGCTTTCAGTAATTGGCATACTTTTGGTAAAAAAGGTCGTAATTTCAAACTGCGAATACGTGCAGAGAGCCAGGATTTGGCTCCAAAATATGACTCAAGCGTCGAATTTGGGATGTTTGGGATATTTTGAAAACTGCAAGAAGGGAATTGGGTAAAATATGATCCCTCGCCGCTTTCAGTAATTGGCATATTTTCGGTATAAAAAGTCGTAATTTCAAACTGCGAATACGTGTTAAGAGTCGGAATTTATCTCCAAAATACGGCTCAAGCGTCAAATTTAGGATGTTTATAAATTTAGGATGTTTATAATATTTTGAAAACTGCAGGGAGGGTTTGGGGAAAATGTGATCCATCGCCGCTCTCAGTAATTGGCATATTTTCGGTATAGAAAGTCGTAATTTCAAACTGCGAATACGTGCAGAGAGCCAAAATTTGGCTCCAAAATTTGACTCAAGCGTCGAATTTGGGATGTTTGGGATATTTTGAAAACTGCAGGGAGGGATTGGGCAGAATGTGATCCATCGCTGCTTTAAGTAATTGGCATACTTTTGGTAAAAAAGGTCGTAATTTCACACTGCGAATACGTGCAGAGAGCCAGAATTTGACTCTAAAATATGGCTCAAGCGTCGAATTTTGGAAGTTTTGGATATTTTGAAAACTGCAAAGAGGGTTTGGGGAAACTGTGATCCATCGCTGCTCTCAGTAATTGGCATTTTTTCGGTATAAAAAGTCGTAATTTCAAACTGCGAATACGTGTTAAGAGCCGGAATTTATCTCCAAAATATGGCTCAAACGTCATATTTAGAAATTTTGGAATATTTTGAAAACTGCAGGGAGGGTTTGGGCAAAATGTGATCCATCGCCGCTCACAGTAATTGCATATTTTCGGTATAAAAATTCGTAATTTCAAACTGCGAATCCGTGCAGACAGCCAGAATTTGGCTCCAAAATTTAGCTCAAGGGTCGATTTTTGGATGTTTGGGATATATTGAAAACTGCAGGGGGGTTTGGCAAAATGTGACCCATCGCCGCTCTCAGTAATTGGCATATAGTCGGTATAAAAAGTCGTAATTTCAAACTGCGAATTCGTGCAGAGAGCCAGAATTTGGCTCCAAAATTTGGCTCAAGCGTCGAATTTGGGGTGTTTGGGATATTTTGAAAACTGCAGGGAGGGTTTCGGCAGTATGTGATCCATCGCTGCTTTCAGTAATTGGCATACTTTTGGTATAAAAAGTCGTAATTTCAAACTGCGAATACGTGCAGAGAGCCAGAATTTGACTCTAAAATATGGCTCAAGCGACGAATTTTGGAAGTTTTGGATATTTTGAAAACTGCAAAGAGGGTTTGGGAAAATTGTGATCCATCGCCGCTCTCAGTAATTGGCATTTTTTCGGTATATAAATTCGTAATTTCAAACTGCGAATCCGTGCAGACAGCCAGAATTTGGCTCCAAAATATAGCTCAAGGGTCGAATTTTGGATGTTTGGGATGTATTGAAAACTGCAGGGGGGTTTGGCAAAATGTGACCCATCGCCGCTCTCAGTAATTGGCATATTGTCGGTATAAAATGAAATAATTTCAAACTCCGAATACATGCAGAGAGCCCGAATTTGGCTCCAAAATATGGCTCAAGCGTCGAATTTGGGATGTTGGGAATTTGGGAAATTTGGGAATTTGGGATTTGGGATATTTTGAAAACTGCAGAGGGGGTTTGGGCAATATGTGACCCATCCCTGATTTCAGTAATTGGCATATTTTCGGTATATATTGTCGTAATTTCAACCTGCGAATATGTGCAGAGAACCAGAATTTGGCTCCAAAGTATGGTTCAAGTGTCGAATTTGGGATGTTTGGGATATTTTGAAAACTGCAGGGAGGGTTTGGCAAAATGTGATCCATCGCCGCTTTCAGTAATTGGCATATTTTCGGTATATAATGTCGTAATTTCAAACTGCGAATACGTGCAGAGAGCCAGGATTTGACTCCAAAATATGACTCAAGCGTCGAATTTGGGATGTTTGGGATATTTTGAAAACTGCAGGAAGGGTTTGGGCAAAATGTGACCTATAGCCGCTTTCAGTAATTGGCATATTTTCGGTATAAAAAGTCGTAATTTCAAACTTCGAATACGTGCAGAGAGCCAGAATTTTTCTCCAAAATATAGATCAAGCGTCGAATTTTTGATGTTTAGGATATTTTGAAAATAACAAGGAGGGTTTGGGCAAAATGTGATCCATCGCCGCTCTAAGTAATTGGCATTTTTTCGGTATAAAACGTCGCAATTTCAAACTGCGAATACGTGCAGACAGTCAGAATTTGGCTCCAAAATATAGCTCAAAGGTCGAGTTTGGGATGTTTTCGATATTTTGAAAACTGCAGGGGGGTTTTGGCAAAATGGTACCCATCGCTGCTCACATTAATTGGCATATTGTCGGTATAAAATGAAATAATTTCAAACTGCGAATACGTGCAGACAGCCAGATTTTGGCTCCAAAATATAGCTCAAGGGTCGAATTTGGGATGTTTTGGATATTTTGAAAACTGCAGGGGGGTTTTGGCAAAATGGTACCCATCGCTGCTCACATTAATTGGCATATTGTCGGTATAAAATGAAATAATTTCAAACTGTGAATACGTGCAGAGAGCCAGAATTTCGCTCCAAAAAATGGCTCAAGGGTAGAATTTGGAATGTTTGGGATATTTTGAAAACTGCAGGGAGGGTTTGGGTAAAATGTGACCCATCGCAGCTCTAAGTAATTGGCATATTTTCGGAATAAGAATTCGTAATTTGAAACTGCGAATAAATGCAGAAAGCTAGAACTTGGCTCTAATATATGGCTGAAGGGTCGAATTTGGGATGTTTGGGATATTTTGCAAACTGCAGGGGAGTTAGGGCAAAATGTGACCCGTCGCCGCTTTCAGTAATTGGCATATTTTCGGTATAAAAAGTCGTAATTTCAAACTGCGAATTCGTGCAGAGAGCCAAAATTTGGCTCCAAAATATTGCTCAAGCGTCGAATTTTGGATGTTTTGGATATTTTGAAAACTGCGAGGAAGGTTTGGGCAAAATGTGATCCATCGCCGCTCTCAGTAATTGGCCTTTTTTCGGTATAAAAATTCGTAATTTCAAACTGCGAATCCGTGCAGACAGCCAGAATTTGCCTCCAAAATATACCTCAAGGGTCGAATTTGGGATGTTTGGGATATTTTGAAAACTGCAAGGAGGGTTTGGGAAAATTGTGATCCATCGCCTCTCTCAGTAATTTGCATTTTTTCGGTATAAAAAGTCGTAATTTCAAACTGCGAATGCGTGCAGACAGCCAGAATTTGCCTCCAAAATATAGCTCAAGGGTCGAATTTTAGATGTTTGAGATATTTTGAAAACTGCAGGGGGGTTTTGGCAAAATGTGACCAATCGCCGCTCTCAGTAATTGGCATATTGTCGGTATAAAATGAAATAATTTCAAATTGCGAATACGTGCAGAGAGCCCGAATTTGGCTCCAAAATATGGCTCAAGCGTCGAATTTGAGATGTTGGGAATTTGGGGAATTTGGAAATTTGGGATTTGGGATATTTTGAAAACTGCAGAGGGGGTTTGGCCAATATGTGACCCTTCAGTGCTTTCAGTAATTGGCATTTTTTCGGTATATAATGTCGTAATTTCAACCTGCGAATATGGGCAGAGAGCCAGAATTTGGCTCCAAAGTATGGCTCAAGTGTCGAATTTGGGATGTTTGGGATATTTTGAAAACTGCTTGGAGGGTTTGGGCAAAATGTGATCCATCGCCGCTTTCAGTAATTGGCATATTATCGGTATATAAAGTCGTAATTTCAAACTGCGAATACGTGCAGAGAGCCAGGATTTGGCTTCAAAATATGACTCAAGCGTCGAATTTGGGATGTTTGGGATATTTTGAAAACTGCAAGAAGGGTTTTGGGCAAAATGTGATCCCTCGCCTCTTTCAGTAATTGGCATATTTTCGGCATAAAAAGTCGTAATTTCAAACTGCGAATACGTGTTAAGAGCCAGAATTTATCTCCAAAGTATGGCTCAAGCGTCAAATTTAGAATGTTTGGAATATTTTGAAAACTGCAGGGAGGGTTTGGGCAAAATGTGATCCATCGCCGCTATCAATAATTGGCATATTTTCGGTATAAAAATTCGTAATTTCAAACTGCGAATACGTGCAGAGAGCCAGAATTTGGCTCCAAAATTTGGCTCAAGCATCAAATTTGGGATGTTTGGGATATTTTGAAAACTGCAGGGAGGGTTTGGGCTGAATGTGATCCATCGCTGCTTTCAGTAATTGGCATATTTTTGGTATAAAAAGTCGTAATTTCAAACTGCGAATTCGTGCATAGAGCCAGAATTTGGCTCCAAAATATTGCTCAAGCGTCGAATTTTGGATGTTTTGGATGTTTTGAAAACTGCGAGGAAAGTTTGGGCAAAATGTGATCCATCGCTGCTTTCAGTAATTGGCATATATTCGGTATAAAAAGTCGTAATTTCAAACGGCGAATACGTGCAGAGAGCCAGAATTTGACTCTAAAATATGGCTCAAGTGTCGAATTTTGGATGTTTTGGATATTTTGAAAACTGCAAGGAGGGTTTGGGAGAATTGTGATCCATCGCCGCTCTCTGTAATTGGCATTTTTTCGGTATAAAAATTCGTAATTTCAAACTGCGAATCCGTGCAGACAGCTAGAATTTGGCTCCAAAATATAGCTCAAGGGTCGAATTTTGGATGTTTGGGATATATTGAAAACTACACGGGGGGTTTGGCAAAATGTGACTCATCGCCGCTCTCAGTAATTGGCATATTGTCGGTATAAAATGAAATAATTTTAAACTGCTAATACGTGCAGAGAGCCCGAATTTGGCTCTAAAATATGGCTCAAGCGTCGAATTTGCGATGTTGGGAATTTGGGGAATTTAGGAATTTGGGATTTGGGATATATTGAAAACTGCAGAGGGGGTTTGGGCAATATGTGACCCATCGCTGCTTTCAGTAATTGGCATATTTTCGGTATATAATGTCGTAATTTCAACCTGCGAATATGTGCAGAGAGCCAGAATTTGGCTCCAAAGTATGGCTCAAGTGTCGAATTTGGGATGTTTGGGATATTTTGAAAACTGCAGAGAGGGTTTGGGCAAAATGTGATCCATCGCCGCTTTCAGTAATTGGCATATTTTCGGTATAAAAAGTCGTAATTTCAAACTGCGAATACGTGCAGAGAGCCAGGATTTGGCTCCAAAATATGACACAAGCGTCGAATTTCGGACGTTTGGGATATTTTGAAAACTGCAAGGTGGGTTTGGGCAAAATGTGATCCTTCGCCGCTTTCAGTAATTGGCATATTTTCGGTATAAAAATTCGTAATTTCAAACTGCGAATACGTGCTAATAACCAGAATTTATCTCCAAAATACTGCTCAAGCGTCAAATTTAGGATGTTTGGAATATTTTGAAAACTGCAGGGAGGGTTTTGGCAAAATGTGATCCATCGCCGCTCTCAGTAATTGGCATATTTTCTGTATAAAATGTCGTAATTTAAAACTGCGAATACGTGCAGAGCGCCCGAATTTGGCTCCAAAATATGGCTCAAGCGTCGAATTTGGGATGTTGGGAATTTGGGGAATTTGGGAATTTGGGATTTGGGATATTTTGAAGACTGCAGAGGGGGTTTGGGCAATATGTGACCCATCGGTGCTTTCAGTAATTGGCATTTTTTCGGTATATAATGTCGTAATTTCAACCTGCGAATATGGACAGAGCCAGAATTTGGCTCCAAAGTATGGCTCAAGTGTCGAATTAGGGATGTTTGGGATATTTTGAAAACTGCTGGGAGGGTTTTGGGCAAAATGTGATCCATCGCCGCTTTCAGTAATTGGCATATTTTCGGTATAAAAATTCGTAATTTCAAACTGCGAATACGTGCAGTGAGCCAGGATTTGGCTTCAAAATATGACTCAAGCGTCGAATTTGGGATGTTTGGGATATTTTGAAAACTGCAAGAAGGGTTTTGGGCAAAATGTGATCCCTAGCCGCTTTCAGTAATTGGCATATTTTCGGTATAAAATTCGTAATTTCAAACTGCGAATACGTGTTAAGAGCCGGAATTTATCTCCAAAATATGGCTCAAGCGTCAAATTTAGAATGTTTGGAATATTTTGAAAACTGCAGGGAGGGTTTGAGCAAAATGTGATCCATCGCTGCTCTCAGTAATTGGCATATTTTCGGTATAAAAAGTCGTAATTTCAAACCGCGAATACGTGCAGAGAGCCAGGATTTGGCTCCAAAATATGGCTCAAGCGTCGAGTTTGGAATGTTTAGGATATTTTGAAAACTGCAGGGAGGGTTTGGGCAGAATGTGATCCATCGCTGCTTTCAGTAATTGGCATATATTCGGTATAAAAAGTCGTAATTTCAAACTGCGAATACGTGCAGATAGCCAGAATTTGACTCTAAAATATGGCTCAAGCGTCGAATTTTGGATGTTTTGGATATTTTGAAAACTGCAAGGAGGGTTTGGGAGAATTGTGATCCATCGCCCCTCTCTGTCATTGGCATTTTTTCGGTATAAAAATTCGTAATTTCAAACTGCGAATCCGTGCAGACAGCTAGAATTTGGCTCCAAAATATAGCTCAAGGGTCGAATTTTGGATGTTTGGGATATATTGAAAACTACACGGGGGGTTTGGCAAAATGTGACTCATCGCCGCTCTCAGTAATTGGCATATTGTCGGTATAAAATGAAATAATTTCAAACTGCGAATACGTGCAGAGAGCCCGAATTTGGCTCCAAAATATGGCTCAAGCGTCGAATTTGGGATGTTGGGAATTTGGGGAATTTGGGAATTTGGGATTTGGGATATATTGAAAACTGCAGAGGGGGTTTGGGCAATATGTGACCCATCGCTGCTTTCAGTAATAGGCATATTTTCGGTATATAATGTCGTAATTTCAACCTGCAAATATGTGCAGAGAGCCAGAATTTGGCTCCAAAGTATGGCTCAAGTGTCGAATTTGGGATGTTTGGGATATTTTGAAAACTGCAGGGAGGGTTTGGGCAAAATGTGATCCATCGCCGCTTTACGTAATTGGCATATTTTCGGTATAAAAAGTCGTAATTTCAAACTGCGAATACGTGCAGAAAGCCAGGATTTGGCTCCAAAATATGACTCAAACGTCGAATTTCGGATGTTTGGGATATTTTGAAAACTGCAAGGAGGGTTTGGGCAAAATTTGACCCTTCGCTGCTTTCAGTAATTGGCATATTTTCGGTATAAAAATTCGTAATTTCAAACTGCGAATACGTGCAGAGAGCCAGAATTTGACTCTAAAATATGGCTCAAGCGTCGAATTTTGGAAGTTTGGGATATTTTGAAAACTGCAAAGAGGGTTTGGGGAAATTGTGATCCATCGCTGCTCTCAGTAATTGGCATTTTTTCGGTATAAAAATCCGTAATTTCAAACTGCGAATCCGTGCAGACAGCCAGAATTTGGCTCCAAAATATAGCTCAAGGGTCGAATTTTTGATGTTTGGGATATATTGAAAACTGCAGGGAGGGTTTGGCAAAATGTGACCCATCGCCGCTCTCAGTAATTGGCATGTTGTCGGTATAAAATGAAATAATTTCAAACTGCGAATACGTGCAGAGAGCCCGAATTATCTCCAAAATATGGCTCAAGCGTCGAATTTGTGATGTTGGGAATTTGGGAAATTTGGGAATTTGGGATTTGGGATATTTTGAAAACTGCAGAGGGGGTTTGGGCAATATGTGACCCATCCCTGCTTTCAGTAATTGGCATATTTTCGGTATATAATGTCGTAATTTCAACCTGCGAATATGTGCAGAGAGCCAGAATTTGGCTCCAAAGTATGGCTCAGGTGTCGATTTTGGGATGTTTGGGATATTTTGAAAACTGCTGGGAGGGTTTGGGCAAAATGTGATCCATCGCCGCTTTCAGTAATTGGCATATTTTCGGTATAAAAAGTCGTAATTTCACACTGCGAATACGTGCAGTGAGCCAGGATTTGGCTTCAAAATATGACTCAAGCGTCGAATCTGGGATGTTTGGGATATTTTGAAAACTGCAAGAAGGGTTTTGTGCAAAATGTGATCCCTCGCCGCTTTCAGTAATTGGCATATTTTCGGTATAAAAAGTCGTAATTTCAAACTGCGAATACGTGTTTAGAGCTGGAATTTATCTCCAAAATATGGCTCAAACGTCATATTTAGAATGTTTGGAATATTTTGAAAACTGCTGGGAGGGTTTGGGCAAAATGTGATCCATCGCCGCTCTCAGTAATTGGCATATTTTCAGTATAAAAATTCGTAATTTCAAACTGCGAATACGTGCAGAGAGCCAGATTTTGGCTCCAAAATTTGGCTCAAGCGTCGAATTTGGGATGTTTGGGATATTTTGAAAACTGCAGGGAGGGTTTGGGCAGAATGTGATCCATCGCTGTTTTCAGTAATTGGCATATATTCGGTATAAAAATTCGTAATTTCAAACTGCGAATCCGTGCAGACAGCCAGAATTTGGCTCCAAAATATAGCTCAAGGGTCGAATTTTAGATGTTTGGGATATATTGAAAACTACACGTGGGGTTTGGCAAAATGTGACCCATCGCCGCTCTCAGTAATTGGCGTTTTGTCGGTATAAAATGAAATAATTTCAAACTGCGAATACGTGCAGAGAGCCCGAATTATCTCCAAAATATGGCTCAAGCGTCGAATTTGGGATGTTGTTAATTTGGGGAATTTGGGAATTGGGGATTTGGGATATTTTGAAAACTGCAGAGGGGGTTTGGGCAATATGTGACCCATCGGTGCTTTCAGTAATTGGCAATTTTTCGGTATATAATGTCGTAATTTTAACCTGCGAATATGGGCAGAGAGCCAGAATTTGGCTCCAAAGTATGGCTCAAGTGTCGAATTTGGGATGTTTGGGATATTTTGAAAACTGCAAGAAGGGTTTTGGGCAAAATGTGATCCCTCGCCGCTTTCAGTAATTTCCATATTTTCGGTATAAAAAGTCGTAATTTCAAACTGCGAATACGTGTTAAGAGCCGAAATTTATCTCCAAAATATGGCTCAAGCGTCAAATTTAGAATGTTTGGAATAGTTTGAAAACTGCAGGAAGGGTTTGGGCAAAATGTGATCCATCGCCGCTCTCAGTAATTGGGATATTTTCGGTATAAAAAGTCGTAATTTCAAACTGCGAATACGTGCAGAGAGCCAGAATTTGGCTCCAAAATTTGGCTCAAGCGTCGAATTTGGGGTGTTTGGGATATTTTGAAAACTGCAGGGAGGGTTTCGGCAGTATGTGATCCATCGCTGCTTTCAGTAATTGGCATACTTTTGGTATAAAAAGTCGTAATTTCAAACTGCGAATACGTGCAGAGAGCCAAAATTTGACTCTAAAATATGGCTCAAGCGACGAATTTTGGAAGTTTTGGATATTTTGAAAACTGCAAACAGGGTTTGGGAAAATTGTGATCCATCGCCGCTCTTAGTAATTGGCATTTTTTCGGTATAAAAATTCGTAATTTCAAACTGCGAATCCGTGCAGACAGCCAGAATTTGGCTCCAAAATATAGCTCAAGGGTCGAATTTTGGATGTTTGGGATATATTGAAAACTGCAGGGGGGGTTTGGCAAAATGTGACCCATCGCCGCTCTCAGTAATTGGCATATTGTCGGTATAAAATGAAATAATTTCAAACTGCGAATACGTGCAGAGAGCCCGAATTATCTCCAAAATATGGTTCAAGCGTCAAATTTGTGATGTTGGGAATTTGGGAAATTTGGGAATTTGGGATTTGGGATATTTTGAAAACTGCAGAGGGGGTTTGGGCAATAGGTGACCCATCCCTGCTTTCAGTAATTGGCATATTTTCGGTATATAATGTCGTAATTTCAAACTGCGAATATGTGCAGAGAACCAGAATTTGGCTCCAAAGTGTGGCTCAAGTGTCGAATTTGGGATGTTTGGGATATTTTGAAAACTGCAGGGAGGGTTTGGGCAAAATGTGATCCATCGCCGATTTCATTAATTGGCATATTTTCGGTATATAATGTCGTAATTTCAATCTGCGAATACGTGCAGAGAGCCAGGATTTGGCTCCAAAATATGATTCAAGCGTCGAATTTGGGATGTTTGGGATATTTTGAAAACTGCAGGAAGGGTTTGGGCAAAATGTGACCTATAGCAGCTGTTATAAATAATAGTGTGTGGGACTCCTATGGGGTACTGGTACTATTAAGGGTTAAGGGTAGTTAGAAGACAAGAGTATCAAAGATGGGAGAGCTAAAAGGCCCGGCCCCCAAAATCAACTATCCACAGTAGTAATAACTTGCTACTAGACCAAATATGTTAGTCTAAGGGTTGATCAATGCGCTCCCACATAGGAAGAAGGGATACTCTGTAATTCATGTACTTATTTATTAACCCCTTAACAACCCCCCCATATACACTCACACCAATAACAATAATAATAATAACTTTACCACACTATCTTACGTTAAAAGCCTTGGTCCACTTAGGCAGGATACAAGGTTTACACTAATAACAAGCTAGGGTAAAGTACTACTGGATAAGCACTGAAGCTGGATGCAGCTTAGGGTAGGGAAACCACGCGGGACCCTAATACAAAACACAACACTTCGGGGTACCCAAAACACTGGCAAATACTACCCCCAGGTCTCACCAATCGTTACTACCAGAGTAGGTACACTTAATAATGCCCCGTACTTAACTTAAGGGTAC
The DNA here is from genome assembly GCF_040958095.1 of Procambarus clarkii. Taxonomy (NCBI): domain Eukaryota; kingdom Metazoa; phylum Arthropoda; class Malacostraca; order Decapoda; family Cambaridae; genus Procambarus; species Procambarus clarkii. Next base: position 21,679,781 of record NC_091160.1, read on the forward strand.
AGGAACTTCAGGTAAGGGAAATAAGTAAGAGGAGAAGGGAGAAGAGTAGGGGTGCAGCCACAGAGTAGGTCTCGTCCACACGAACGCCAGCCAGAGAAGAGAGCTCCTAGCGACCAGCTAGCCTCCCTCATGTCGTGGTGCCGGAAGGAGCCTAATTGATCGTGCAGCTAAGCACATTAAAGATCTTCCCCTATGCAACGTATTGTTACTTTATGAATGATTAGAAAGTATTATTTAGCAAAGTTGGTGCCTATGTTATTATTTAATAATCAACCCCCAGCTCAGTCTTTAAATGCTCTTTGAGAAACAATAATAGTCTTACGTCTGGCAGGGAAGATACAAACAATTGCCGCTCGTGATGCCTCAACTGTACTACCAGAAAGTTTAATAGCTCAATTTTGACCTCTGGTTTCCACTGGAGAACCCAGGGTCGTAACAGCAGCTTTCAGTAATTGGCATATTTTCGGTATAAAACGTCGTAATTTCAAACTTCGAATACGTGCAGAGAGCCAGAATTTGGCTCCAAAATATAGATCAAGCGTCGAATTTTGGATGTTTAGGATATTTTGAAAATAACAAGGACGGTTTGGGCAAAATGTGATCCATCGCCGCACTAAGTAATTGGCATTTTTTCGGTATAAAACGTCGTAATTTCAAACTGCGAATACGTGCAGACAGTCAGAATTTGGCTCCAAAATATAGCTCAATTGTCGAATTTGGGATGTTTTAGATATTTTGAAAACTGCAGGGGGGTTTTGGCAAAATGGTACCCAACGCTGCTCACATTAATTGGCATATTGTCGGTATAAAATTAAATAATTTCAAACTGCGAATACGTGCAGAGAGCCCGAATTATCTCCAAAATATGGCTCAAGCGTCGAATTTGTGATGTTGGGAATTTGGGAAATTTGGGAATTTGGGATTTGGGATATTTTGAAAACTGCAGAGGAGGTTTGGGCAATATGTGACCCATCCCTGCTTTCAGTAATTGGCATATTTTCGGTATATAATGTCGTAATTTCAACCTGCGAATATGTGCAAAGAGCCAGAATTTGGCTCCAAAGTATGGCTCAAGTGTCGAATTTGGGATGTTTGGGATATTTTGAAAACTGCTGGGAGGGTTTGGGCAAAATGTGATCCATCGCCGCTTTCAGTAATTGGCATATTTTCAGTATAAAAAGTCGTAATTTCAAACTGCGAATACGTGTTAAGAGCTGGAATTTATCTCCAAAATATGGCTCAAACGTCAAATTTAGAATGTTTGGAATATTTTGAAAACTGCAGGGAGGGTTTGGGCAAAATGTGATCCATCGCCGCTCTCAGTAATTGGCATATTTTCGGTATAAAAATTCGTAATTTCAAACTGCGAATACATGCAGAGAGCCAGATTTTGGCTCCAAAATTTGGCTCAAGCGTCGAATTTGGGATGTTTGGGATATTTTGAAAACTGCAGGGAGGGTTTGGGCAGAATGTGATCCAACGCTGCTTTCAGTAATTGGCATATATTCGGTATAAAAATTAGTAATTTCAAACTGCGAATCCGTGCAGACAGCCAGAATTTGGTTCCAAAATATAGCTCAAGGGTCGAATTTTAGATGTTTGGGATAAATTGAAAACTACACGTGGGGTTTGGCAAAATGTGACCCATCGCCGCTCTCAGTAATTGGCGTATTGTCGGTATAAAATGAAATAATTTCAAACTGGGAATACGTGCAGAGAGCCCGAATTATCTCCAAAATATGGCTCAAGCGTCGAATTTGGGATGTTGGGAATTTGGGGAATTTGGGAATTGGGGATTTGGGATATTTTGAAAACTGCAGAGGGGGTTTGGGCAATATGTGACCCATCGGTGCTTTCAGTAATCGGCAATTTTTCGGTATATAATGTCGTAATTTCAACCTGCGAATATGGGCAGAGAGCCAGAATTTGGCTCCAAAGTATGGCTCAAGTGTCGAATTTGGGATGTTTGGGATATTTTGAAAACTGCAAGAAGGGTTTTGGGCAAAATGTGATCCCTCGCCGCTTTCAGTAATTGGCATATTATCGGTATAAAAAGTCGTAATTTCAAACTGCGAATACGTGCAGAGAGCCAGAATTTGGCTCCAAAATTTGGCTCAAGCGTCGAATTTGGGGTGTTTGGGATATTTTGAAAACTGCAGGGAGGGTTTCGGCAGTATGTGATCCATCGCTGCTTTCAGTAATTGGCATACTTTTGGTATTAAAAGTCGTAATTTCAAACTGCGAATACGTGCAAAGAGCCAAAATTTGACTCTAAAATATGGCTCAAGCGACGAATTTTGGAAGTTTTGGATATTTTGAAAACTGCAAAGAGGGTTTGGGAAAATTGTGATCCATCGCCGCTCTTAGTAATTGGCATTTTTTCGGTATAAAAATTCGTAATTTCAAGCTGCGAATCCGTGCAGACAGCCAGAATTTGGCTCCAAAATATAGCTCAAGGGTCAAATTTTGGATGTTTGGGATATATTGAAAACTGCAGGGGGGGTTTGGCAAAATGTGACCCATCGCCGCTCTCAGTAATTGGCATATTGTCGGTATAAAATGAAATAATTTCAAACTGCGAATACGTGCAGAGAGCCCAAATTATCTCCAAAATATGGCTCAAGCGTCGAATTTGTGATGTTGGGAATTTGGGAAATTTGGGAATTTGGGATTTGGGATATTTTGAAAACTGCAGAGGGAGTTTGGGCAATATGTGACCCATGCCTGCTTTCAGTAATTGGCATATTTTCGGTATATAATGTCGTAATTTCAAACTGCGAATATGTGCAGAGAACCAGAATTTGGCTCCAAAGTATGGCTCAAGTGTCGAATTTGAGATGTTTGGGATATTTTGAAAACTGCAGGGAGGGTTTGGTCAAAATGTGATCCATCGCCGATTTCAGTAATTGGCATATTTTCGGTATATAATGTCGTAATTTCAATCTGCGAATACGTGCAGAGAGCCAGGATTTGGCTCCAAAATATGACTCAATCGTCGAATTTGAGATGTTTGGGATATTTTGAAAACTGCAGGAAGGGTTTGGGCAAAATGTGACCTATAGCAGCTGTTATAAATAATAGTGTGTGGGGCTCCTATGGGGTACTGGTACTATTAAGGGGTAAGGGTAGTTAGAAGACAAGAGTATCAAAGATGGGAGAGCTAAAAGGCCCGGCCCCCAAAATAAACTATCCACAGTAGTAATAACTTGCTACTAGACCATATATGTTAGTCTAAGGGTTGATCAATGCGCTCCCACATAGGAAGAAGGGATACTCTGTAATTCATGTACTTATTTATTAACCCCTTAACAACCCCCCCATATACACTCACACCAATAACAATAATAATAATAACTTTACCACACTATCTTACGTTAAAAGTCTTGGTCCACTTAGGCAGGATACAAGGTTTACACTAATAACAAGCTAGGGTAAAGTACTACTGGATAAACACTGAAGCTGGATGCAGCTTAGGGTAGGGAAACCACGTGGGACCCTAATACAAAACACAACACTTAGGGGTACCCAAAACACTGGCAAATACTACCCCCAGGTCTCACCAATCGTTACTACCAGAGTAGGTACACTTAATAATGCCCCGTACTTAACTTAAGGGTACAGGAACTTCAGGTAAGGGAAATAAGTAAGAGGAGAAGGGAGAAGAGTAGGGGTGCAGCCACAGAGTAGGTCTCGTCCACACGAACGCCAGCCAGAGAAGAGAGCTCCTAGCGACCAGCTAGCCTCCCTCATGTCGTGGTGCCGGAAGGAGCCTAATTGATCGTGCAGCTAAGCACATTAAAGATCTTCCCCTATGCAACGTATTGTTACTTTATGAATGATTAGAAAGTATTATTTAGCAAAGTTGGTGCCTATGTTATTATTTAATAATCAACCCCCAGCTCAGTCTTTAAATGCTCTTTGAGAAACAATAATAGTCTTACGTCTGGCAGGGAAGATACAAACAATTGCTGCTCGTGATGCCTCAACTGTACTACCAGAAAGTTTAATAGCTCAATTTTGACCTCTGGTTTCCACTGGAGAACCCAGGGTCGTAACAGCAGCTTTCAGTAATTGGCATATTTTCGGTATAAAAAGTCGTAATTTCAAACTTCGAATACGTGCAGAGAGCCAGAATTTGGCTCCAAAATATAGATCAAGCATCGAATTTTGGATGTTTAGGATATTTTGAAAATAACAAGGAGGGTTTGGGCAAAATGTGATCCATCGCCGCTCTAAGTAATTGACATTTTTTCGGTATAAAACGTCGTAATTTCAAACTGCGAATACGTGCAGACAGTCAGAATTTGGCTCCAAAATATAGCTCAATTGTCGAATTTGGGATGTTTTAGATATTTTGAAAACTGCAGGGGGGTTTTGGCAAAATGGTACCCAACGCTGCTCACATTAATTCGCATATTGTCGGTATAAAATGAAATAATTTCAAACTGCGAATACGTGCAGAGAGCCAGAATTTCGCTCCAAAAATGGCTCAAGGGTAGAATTTGGAATGTTTGGGATATTTTGAAAACTGCATGGAGGGTTTGGGTAAAATGTGACCCATCGCAGCTCTAAGTAATTGGCATATTTTCGGTATAAGAATTCGTAATTTGAAACTGCGAATAAATGCAGAAAGCCAGAACTTGGCTCTAATATATGGCTGAAGGGTCGAATTTGGGATGTTTGGGACATTTTGCAAACTGCAGAGGAGTTAGGGCAAAATGTGACCCGTCGCAGTTTTCAGTAATTGGCATATTTTTCGGTATAAAAAAATTGGCAAAAAAATGCCAATTACTGAGAGCGGCGATGGATCACAATTTTCCCAAACCCTCCTTGCAGTTTTCAAAATATCCAAAACATCCAAAATTCGACGCTTGAGCCATATTTTAGAGTCAAATTCTGGCTCTCTGCACGTATTCGCAGTTTGAAATTACGACTTTTTATACCGAATATATGCCAATTACTGAAAGCAGCGATGGATCACATTCTGCCCAAACCCTCCCTGCAGCTTTCAAAATATCCTAAACATCCCAAATGCGACGCTTGAGCCAAATTTTGGAGCCAAATTCTGGCTCTCTGCACGTATTCGCAGTTTGAAATTACGACATTTTATACCGAAAATATGCCAATTACTGAAAGCGGCGAGGGATCACATTTTGCCCAAAACCCTTCTTGCAGTTTTCAAAATATCCCAAACATCCCAAATTCGACGCTTGAGTCATATTTTGAAGCCAAATCCTGGCTCACTGCACGTATTCGCAGTTTGAAATTACGACTTTTTATACCGAAAATATGCCAATTACTGAGTGCGGCGATGGATCACATTTTGCCCAAACACTCCCAGCAGTTTTCAAAATATCCCAAACATCCCAAATTCGACACTTGAGCCATACTTTGGAGCCAAATTCTGGCTCTCTGCCCATATTTGCAGGTTGAAATTACGATATTATATACCGAAAAATGACAATTACTGAAAGCACCGATGGGTCACATATTGCCCAAACCCCCTCTGCAGTTTTCAAAATATCCCAAATCCCAAATTCACAAATTCCCCAAATTACTAACATCCCAAATTCGACGCTTTAGCCATATTTTGGAGCCAAATTCGGGCTCTCTGCACGTATTCGCAGTTTGAAATTACGACTTTTTATACCGAAAATATGCCAATTACTGAGAGCTACGATGGATCACATTTTGCCAAAACCCTCATTGCAGTTTTCAAAATATTCCAAACATCCTAAATTTGACGCTTGAGCCGTATTTTGGAGATAAATTCTGGCTATTAGCACGTATTCGCAGTTTGAAATTACGAATTTTTATACCGAAAATATGCCAATTACTGAAAGCGGCGAAGGATCACATTTTGCCCAAACCCTCCTTGCAGTTTTCAAAATATCCCAAACATCCGAAATTCGACGCTTGTGTCATATTTTGGAGCCAAATCCTGGCTCTCTGCACGTATTCGCAGTTTGAAATTACGACTTTTTATACCGAAAATATGCCAATTACCAAAAGCGGCGATGGATCACATTTTGCCCAAACCCTCCCTGCAGTTTTTTAAATATCCCAAACATCCCAAATTCGACACTTGAGCCATACTTTGAAGCCATATTCTGGCTCTCTGCACATATTCGCAGGTTGAAATTACGACATTATATACCGAAAATATGCCAATTACTGAAAGCAGCAATGGGTCACATATTGCCCAAACCCCCTCTGCAGTTTTCAATATATCCCAAATCCCAAATTCCCAAATTCTCCAAATTCCCAACATCCCAAATTCGACCCTAGATCTATATTTTGGAGCCAAATTCTGGCTCTCTGCACGTATTCGCAGTTTGAAATTGCGAATTTTTATACTGAAAATTTGCCAATTACTGAAAGCAGCGATGGGTCACATTTTGCCCAAACCCCCCTGCAGTTTTCAAAATATAACAAACATCCCAAATTCGACCCTTGAGCCATATTTTGGAGTAGAATTGTGGCTCTCTGCACATATTTGCAGTATGAAATTACGATATTTTATACCCAAAATATGTCAATTACTGAGATCAGCGATAGGTCACATTTTGCCCAAACCTCCCTGCAGTTTTCAAAATATCCCAAACATTCCAAATTCGACGTTTGAGCCATATTTTGGAGCTCAAGGTTCAAGGTTCAAATTTGGGATGTTTGGGATATTTTAAAAACTGCAGGAAGGGTTTGGGCAAAATGTTATCCATCGCAGCTCTCAGTAATTGGCATATTTTCGGTATAAAAAGTCGTAATTTCAAACTGCGAATACGTGCAGAGAGCCAGAATTTGGCTCCAAAATATGGCTCAAGCGTCGAATTTGGGATGTTTGGGATATTTTGAAAACTAAAGAAGGGGTTTGGGCAAAATGTGACCCATCGCTGCTTACAGTAATTGGCATATTTTCGGTATAAAATATCGTAATTTCAACCTGCGAATATGTGCAGAGAACCAGAATATGGCTCCAAAATATAGCTCAAGGGTCAAATTTGGGATGTTGGGGATATTTTGAAAACTGCAGGGAGGGGTTGGGCAAAATGTGATCCATCGCCGCTCTCAGTTATTGTATATTTACAGTATAAAAATCATATTTTCAAACTGCGAATACTTGCAAAGAGCCAGAATTTATCTCCAAAATATGGCTCAAACGTCGAATTTGGAATGTTTGGGATATTTTGAAAACTGCAGGGAGGTTTGGGCAAAATGTGACCTATCGCTGATCTCAGTAATTGACATATTTTGGGTATAAAATATCGTAATTTCATACTGCAAATATGTGCAGAGAGCCACAATTTTACTCCAAAATATGGTTCAAGGGTCGAATTTGGGATGTTTGTTATATTTTGAAAACTGCAGGGGGGTTTGGGCAAAATGTGACCCATCGCTGCTTTCAGTAATTGGCAAATTTTCAGTATAAAAATTCGTAATTTCAAACTGCGAATACGTGCAGAGAGCCAGAATTTGGCTCCAAAATATAGATCTAGGGTCGAATTTGGGATGTTGGGAATTTGGAGAATTTGGGAATTTGGGATTTGGGATATATTGAAAACTGCAGAGGGGGTTTGGGCAATATGTGACCCATTGCTGCTTTCAGTAATTGGCATATTTTCGGTATATAATGTCGTAATTTCAACCTGCGAATATGTGCAGAGAGCCAGAATATGGCTTCAAAGTATGGCTCAAGTGTCGAATTTGGGATGTTTGGGATATTTAAAAAACTGCAGGGAGGGTTTGGGCAAAATGTGATCCATCGCCGCTTTTGGTAATTGGCATATTTTCGGTATAAAAAGTCGTAATTTCAAACTGCGAATACGTGCAGAGAGCCAGGATTTGGCTCCAAAATATGACACAAGCGTCGAATTTCGGATGTTTGGGATATTTTGAAAACTGCAAGGAGGGTTTGGGCAAAATGTGATCCTTCGCCGCTTTCAGTAATTGGCATATTTTCGGTATAAAAATTCGTAATTTCAAACTGCGAATACGTGCTAATAGCCAGAATTTATCTCCAAAATACGGCTCAAGCGTCAAATTTAGGATGTTTGGAATATTTTGAAAACTGCAATGAGGGTTTTGGCAAAATGTGATCCATCGTCGCTCTCAGTAATTGGCATATTTTCGGTATAAAAAGTTGTAATTTCAAACTGCGAATACGTGCAGAGAGCCCGAATTTGGCTCCAAAATATGGCAAAAGCGTCGAATTTGGGATGTTAGTAATTTGGGGAATTTGTGAATTTGGGATTTGGGATATTTTGAAAACTGCAGAGGGGGTTTGGGCAATATGTGACCCATCGGTGCTTTCAGTAATTGGCATTTTTCGGTATATAATATCGTAATTTCAACCTGCAAATATGGGCAGAGAGCCAGAATTTGGCTCCAAAGTATGGCTCAAGTGTCGAATTTGGGATGTTTGGGATATTTTGAAAACTGCTGGGAGTGTTTGGGCAAAATGTGATCCATCGCCGCACTCAGTAATTGGCATATTTTCGGTATAAAAAGTCGTAATTACAAACTGCGAATACGTGCAGTGAGCCAGGATTTGGCTTCAAAATATGACTCAAGCGTCGAATTTGGGATGTTTGGGATATTTTGAAAACTGCAAGAAGGGTTTTGGGCAAAATGTGATCCCTCGCCGCTTTCAGTAATTGGCATATTTTCGGTATAAAATGTCGTAATTTCAAACTGCGAATACGTGCAAAGAGCCAGAATTTGGCTCCAAAATTTGGCTCAAGCGTCGCATTTGGGATGTTTAGGATATTTTGAAAGCTGCAGGGAGGGTTTGGGCAGAATGTGATCCATCGCTGCTTTCAGTAATTGGCATATATTCGGTATAAAAAGTCGTAATTTCAAACTGCGAATACGTGCAGAGAGCCAGAATTTGACTCTAAAATATGGCTCAAGCGTCGAATTTTGGATGTTTTGGATATTTTGAAAACTGCAAGGAGGGTTTGGGAAAATTGTGATCCATCGCCGCTCTCAGTAATTGGCATTTTTTTGCCAATTTTTTTATACCGAAAAATATGCCAATTACTGAAAACTGCGACGGGTCACATTTTGCCCTAACTCCTCTGCAGTTTGCAAAATGTCCCAAACATCCCAAATTCGACCCTTCATCCATATATTAGAGCCAAGTTCTGGCTTTCTGCATTTATTCGCAGTTTCAAATTACGAATTCTTATACCGAAAATATGCCAATTACTTAGAGCTGCGATGGGTCACATTTTACCCAAACCCTCCATGCAGTTTTCAAAATATCCCAAACATTCCAAATTCTACCCTTGAGCCATTTTTGGAGCGAAATTCTGGCTCTCTGCACGTATTCGCAGTTTGAAATTATTTCATTTTATACCGACAATATGCGAATTAATGTGAGCAGCGTTGGGTACCATTTTGCCAAAACCCCCCTGCAGTTTTCAAAATATCTAAAACATCCCAAATTCGACAATTGAGCTATATTTTGGAGCCAAATTCTGACTGTCTGCACGTATTCGCAGTTTGAAATTACGACGTTTTATACCGAAAAAATGTCAATTACTTAGAGCGGCGATGGATCACATTTTGCCCAAACCCTCCTTGTTATTTTCAAAATATCCTAAACATCCAAAATTCGATGCTTGATCTATATTTTGGAGCCAAATTCTGGCTCTCTGCACGTATTCGAAGTTTGAAATTACGACTTTTTATACCGAAAATATGCCAATTACTGAAAGCTGCTGTTACGACCCTGGGTTCTCCAGTGGAAACCAGAGGTCAAAATTGAGCTATTAAACTTTCTGGTAGTACAGTTGAGGCATCACGAGCAGCAATTGTTTGTATCTTCCCTGCCAGACGTAAGACTATTATTGTTTCTCAAAGAGCATTTAAAGACTGAGCTGGGGGTTGATTATTAAATAATAACATAGGCACCAACTTTGCTAAATAATACTTTCTAATCATTCATAAAGTAACAATACGTTGCATAGGGGAAGATCTTTAATGTGCTTAGCTGCACGATCAATTAGGCTCCTTCCGGCACCACGACATGAGGGAGGCTAGCTGGTCGCTAGGAGCTCTCTTCTCTGGCTGGCGTTCGTGTGGACGAGACCTACTCTGTGGCTGCACCCCTACTCTTCTCCCTTCTCCTCTTACTTATTTCCATTACCTGAAGTTCCTGTACCCTTAAGTTAAGTACGGGGCATTATTAAGTGTACCTACTCTGGTAGTAACGATTGGTGAGACCTGGGGGTAGTATTTGCCAGTGTTTTGGGTACCCCTAAGTGTTGTGTTTTGTATTAGGGTCCCACGTGGTTTCCCTACCCTAAGCTGCATCCAGCTTCAGTGCTTATCCAGTAGTACTTTACCCTAGCTTGTTATTAGTGTAAACCTTGTATCCTGCCTAAGTGGACCAAGACTTTTAACGTAAGATAGTGTGGTAAAGTTATTATTATTATTGTTATTGGTGTGAGTGTATATGGGGGGGTTGTTAAGGGGTTAATAAATAAGTACATGAATTACAGAGTATCCCTTCTTCCTATGTGGGAGCGCATTGATCAACCCTTAGACTAACATATATGGTCTAGTAGCAAGTTATTACTACTGTGGATAGTTTATTTTGGGGGCCGGGCCTTTTAGCTCTCCCATCTTTGATACTCTTGTCTTCTAACTACCCTTACCCCTTAATAGTACCAGTACCCCATAGGAGCCCCACACACTATTATTTATAACAGCTGCTATAGGTCACATTTTGCCCAAACCCTTCCTGCAGTTTTCAAAATATCCCAAACATCTCAAATTCGACGATTGAGTCATATTTTGGAGCCAAATCCTGGCTCTCTGCACGTATTCGCAGATTGAAATTACGACATTATATACCGAAAATATGCCAATTACTGAAATCGGCGATGGATCACATTTTGACCAAACCCTCCCTGCAGTTTTCAAAATATCCCAAACATCTCAAATTCGACACTTGAGCCATACTTTGGAGCCAAATTCTGGTTCTCTGCACATATTCGCAGTTTGAAATTACGACATTATATACCGAAAATATGCCAATTACTGAAAGCAGGCATGGGTCACATATTGCCCAAACCCCCTCTGCAGTTTTCAAAATATCCCAAATCCCAAATTCCCAAATTTCCCAAATTCCCAACATCACAAATTCGACGCTTGAGCCATATTTTGGAGATAATTTGGGCTCTCTGCACGTATTCGCAGTTTGAAATTATTTCATTTTATACCGACAATATGCCAATTACTGAGAGCGGCGATGGGTCACATTTTGCCAAACCCCCCCTGCAGTTTTCAATATATCCCAAACATCCAAAATTTGACTCTTGAGCTATATTTTGGAGCCAAATTCTGGCTGTCTGCACGGATTCGCAGCTTGAAATTACGAATTTTTATACCGAAAAAATGCCAATTACTAAGAGCGGCGATGGATCACAATTTTCCCAAACCCTCTTTGCAGTTTTCAAAATATCCAAAACTTCCAAAATTCGTCGCTTGAGCCATATTTTAGAGTCAAATTTTGGCTCTTTGCACGTATTCGCAGTTTGAAATTACGACTTTTAATACCAAAAGTATGCCAATTACTGAAAGCAGCGATGGATCACATACTGCCGAAACCCTCCCTGCAGTTTTCAAAATATCCCAAACACCCCAAATTCGACGCTTGAGCCAAATTTTGGAGCCAAATTCTGGCTCTCTGCACGTATTCGCAGTTTGAAATTACGACTTTTTATACCGATAATATGCCAATTACTGAAAGCGGCGAGGGATCACATTTTGCCCAAAACCCTTCTTGCAGTTTTCAAAATATCCCAAACATCCCAAATTCGACACTTGAGCCATACTTTGGAGCCAAATTCTGGCTCTCTGCCCATATTCGCAGGTTGAAATTACGACATTATATACCGAAAAATTGCCGATTACTGAAAGCACCGATGGGTCACATATTGCCCAAACCCCCTCTGCAGTTTTCAAAATATCCCAAATCCCCAATTCCCAAATTCCCCAAATTCCCAACATCCCAAATTCGACGCTTGAGCCATATTTTGGAGATAATTCGGGCTCTCTGCACGTATTCCCAGTTTGAAACTATTTCATTTTATACCGACAATACGCCAATTACTGAGAGCGGCGATGGGTCACATTTTGCCAAACCCCACGTGTAGTTTTCAATTTATCCCAAACATCTAAAATTCGACCCTTGAGCTATATTTTGGAGCCAAATTCTGGCTGTCTGCACGGATTCGCAGTTTGAAATTACTAATTTTTATACCGAATATATGCCAATTACTGAAAGCAGCGTTGGATCACATTCTGCCCAAACCCTCACTGCAGTTTTCAAAATATCCCAAACATCCCAAATTCGACGCTTGAGCCAAATTTTGGAGCCAAAATCTGGCTCTCTGCACGTATTCGCAGTTTGAAATTACGAATTTTTATACCGAAAATATGCCAATTACTGAGAGCGGCGATGGATCACATTTTGCCCAAACCCTCCCTGCAGTTTTCAAAATATTCCAAACATTCTAAATTTGACGTTTGAGCCATATTTTGGAGATAAATTCCAGCTCTTAACACGTATTCGCAGTTTGAAATTACGACTTTTTATACCGAAAATATGCCAATTACTGAAAGCGGCGAGGGATCACATTTTGCACAAAACTCTTCTTGCAGTTTTCAAAATATCCCAAACATCCCAAATTCGACGCTTGAGTCATATTTTGAAGCCAAATCCTGGCTCACTGCACGTATTCGCAGTGTGAAATTACGACTTTTTATACCGAAAATATGCCAATTACTGAAAGCGGCGATGGATCACATTTTGCCCAAACCCTCCCAGCAGTTTTCAAAATATCCCAAACATCCCAAATTCGACACTTGAGCCATACTTTGGAGCCAAATTCTGGCTCTCTGCACATATTCGCAGGTTGAAATTACGACATTATATACCGAAAATATGCCAATTACTGAAAGCAGGGATGGGTCACATATTGCCCAAACCCCCTCTGCAGTTTTCAAAATATCCCAAATCCCAAATTCCCAAATTTCCCAAATTCCCAACATCACAAATTCGACGCTTGAGCCATATTTTGGAGATAATTCGGGCTCTCTGCACGTATTCGCAGTTTGAAATTATTTAATTTTATACCGACAATATGCCAATTAATGTGAGCAGCGTTGTGTACCATTTTGCCAAAACCCCCCTGCAGTTTTCAAAATATCTAAAACATCCCAAATTCGACAATGGAGCTATATTTTGGAGCCAAATTCTGACTGTCTGCACGTATTCGCAGTTTGAAATTACGACGTTTTATACCGAAAAAATGCCAATTACTTAGAGCGGCGATGGATCACATTTTGCCCAAACCCTCCTTGTTATTTTCAAAATATCCTAAACATCCAAAATTCGACGCTTGATCTATATTTTGGAGCCAAATTCTGGCTCTCTGCACGTATTCGAAGTTTGAAATTACGACGTTTTATACCGAAAATATGCCAATTACTGAAAGCTGCTGTTACGACCCTGGGTTCTCCAGTGGAAACCAGAGGTCAAAATTGAGCTATTAAACTTTCTGGTAGTACAGTTGAGGCATCACGAGCGGCAATTGTTTGTATCTTCCCTGCCAGACGTAAGACTATTATTGTTTCTCAAAGAGCATTTAAAGACTGAGCTGGGGGTTGATTATTAAATAATAACATAGGCACCAACTTTGCTAAATAATACTTTCTAATCATTCATAAAGTAACAATACGTTGCATAGGGGAAGATCTTTAATGTGCTTAGCTGCACGATCAATTAGGCTCCTTCCGGCACCACGACATGAGGGAGGCTAGCTGGTCGCTAGGAGCTCTCTTCTCTGGCTGGCGTTCGTGTGGACGAGACCTACTCTGTGGCTGCACCCCTACTCTTCTCCCTTCTCCTCTTACTTATTTCCCTTACCTGAAGTTCCTGTACCCTTAAGTTAAGTACGGGGCATTATTAAGTGTACCTACTCTGGTAGTAACGATTGGTGAGACCTGGGGGTAGTATTTGCCAGTGTTTTGGGTACCCCTAAGTGTTGTGTTTTGTATTAGGGTCCCGCGTGGTTTCCCTACCCTAAGCTGCATCCAGCTTCAGTGCTTATCCAGTAGTACTTTACCCTAGCTTGTTATTAGTGTAAACCTTGTATCCTGCCTAAGTGGACCAAGGCTTTTAACGTAAGATATCGTGGTAAAGTTATTATTATTATTGTTATTGGTGTGAGTGTATATGGGGGGGTTGTTAAGGGGTTAATAAATAAGTACATGAATTACAGAGTATCCCTTCTTCCTATGTGGGAGCGCATTGATCAACCCTTAGACTAACATATATGGTCTAGTAGCAAGTTATTACTACTGTGGATAGTTGATTTTGGGGGCCGGGCCTTTTAGCTCTCCCATCTTTGATACTCTTGTCTTCTAACTACCCTTAACCCTTAATAGTACCAGTACCCCATAGGAGTCCCACACACTATTATTTATAACAGCTGCTATAGGTCACATTTTGCCCAAACCCTTCCTGCAGTTTTCAAAATATCCCAAACATCCCAAATTCGACGCTTGAGTCATATTTTGGAGCCAAATCCTGGCTCTCTGCACGTATTCGCAGATTGAAATTACGACATTATATACCGAAAATATGCCAATTAATGAAATCGGCGATGGATCACATTTTGCCCAAACCCTCCCTGCAGTTTTCAAAATATCCCAAACATCCCAAATTCGACACTTGAGCCACACTTTGGAGCCAAATTCTGGTTCTCTGCACATATTCGCAGTTTGAAATTACGACATTATATACCGAAAATATGCCAATTACTGAAAGCAGGGATGGGTCACCTATTGCCCAAACCCCCTCTGCAGTTTTCAAAATATCCCAAATCCCAAATTCCCAAATTTCCCAAATTCCCAACATCACAAATTTGACGCTTGGACCATATTTTGGAGATAATTCGGGCTCTCTACACGTATTCGCAGTTTGAAATTATTTCATTTTATACCGACAATATGCCAATTACTGAGAGCGGCGATGGGTCACATTTTGCCAAACCCCCCCTGCAGTTTTCAATATATCCCAAACATCCAAAATTCGACCCTTGAGCTATATTTTGGAGCCAAATTCTGGGTGTCTGCACGGATTCGCAGTTTGAAATTACGAATTTTTATACCGAAAAAATGCCAATTACTAAGAGCGGCGATGGATCACAATTTTCCCAAACCCTGTTTGCAGTTTTCAAAATATCCAAAACTTCCAAAATTCGTCGCTTGAGCCATATTTTAGAGTCAAATTTTGGCTCTCTGCACGTATTCGCAGTTTGAAATTACGACTTTTTATACCAAAAGTATGCCAATTACTGAAAGCAGCGATGGATCACATACTGCCGAAACCCTCCCTGCAGTTTTCAAAATATCCCAAACACCCCAAATTCGACGCTTGAGCCAAATTTTGGAGCCAAATTCTGGCTCTCTGCACGTATTCGCAGTTTGAAATTACGACTTTTTATACCGAAAATATCCCAATTACTGAGAGCGGCGATGGATCACATTTTGCCCAAACCCTTCCTGCAGTTTTCAAACTATTCCAAACATTCTAAATTTGACGCTTGAGCCATATTTTGGAGATAAATTTCGGCTCTTAACACGTATTCGCAGTTTGAAATTACGACTTTTTATACCGAAAATATGAAAATTACTGAAAGCGGCGAGGGATCACATTTTGCCCAAAACCCTTCTTGCAGTTTTCAAAATATCCCAAACATCCCAAATTCGACACTTGAGCCATACTTTGGAGCCAAATTCTGGCTCTCTGCCCATATTCGCAGGTTAAAATTACGACATTATATACCGAAAAATTGCCAATTACTGAAAGCACCGATGGGTCACATATTGCCCAAACCCCCTCTGCAGTTTTCAAAATATCCCAAATCCCCAATTCCCAAATTCCCCAAATTAACAACATCCCAAATTCGACGCTTGAGCCATATTTTGGAGATAATTCGGGCTCTCTGTACGTATTCGCAGTTTGAAATTATTTCATTTTATACCGACAAAACGCCAATTACTGAGAGCGGCGATGGGTCACATTTTGCCAAACCCCACGTGTAGTTTTCAATATATCCCAAACATCTAAAATTCGACCCTTGAGCTATATTTTGGAGCCAAATTCTGGCTGTCTGCACGGATTCGCAGTTTGAAATTACGAATTTTTATACCGAATATATGCCAATTACTGAAAACAGCGATGGATCACATTCTGCCCAAACCCTCCCTGCAGTTTTCAAAATATCCCAAACATCCCAAATTCGACGCTTGAGCCAAATTTTGGAGCCAAAATCTGGCTCTCTGCACGTATTCGCAGTTTGAAATTACGAATTTTTATACTGAAAATATGCCAATTACTGAGAGCGGCGATGGATCACATTTTGCCCAAACCCTCCCAGCAGTTTTCGAAATATTCCAAACATTCTAAATTTGACGTTTGAGCCATATTTTGGAGATAAATTCCAGCTCTAAACACGTATTTGCAGTTTTAAATTACGACTTTTTATACCGAAAATATGCCAATTATTGAAAGCGGCGAGGGATCACATTTTGCACAAAACCCTTCTTGCAGTTTTCAAAATATCCCAAACATCCCAGATTCGACGCTTGAGTCATATTTTGAAGCCAAATCCTGGCTCACTGCACGTATTCGCAGTGTGAAATTACGACTTTTTATACCGAAAATATGCCAATTACTGAAAGCGGCGATGGATCACATTTTGCCCAAACCCTCCCAGCAGTTTTCAAAATATCCCAAACATCCCAAATTCGACACCTGAGCCATACTTTGGAGCCAAATTCTGACTCTCTGCACATATTCGCAGGTTGAAATTACGACATTATATACCGAAAATATGCCAATTACTGAAAGCAGGGATGGGTCACATATTGCCCAAACCCCCTCTGCAGTTTTCAAAATATCCCAAATCCCAAATTCCCAAATTTCCCAAATTCCCAACATCACAAATTCGACGCTTGAGCCATATTTTGGAGATAATTCGGGCTCTCTGCACGTATTCGCAGTTTGAAATTATTTCATTTTATACCGACAATATGCCAATTACTGAGAGCGGCGATGGGTCACATTTTGCCAAACCCTCCCTGCAGTTTTCAATATATCCCAAACATCAAAAATTCGACCCTTGAGCTATATTTTGGAGCCAAATTCTGGCTGTCTGCACGGATTCGCAGTTTGAAATTACGGATTTTTATACCGAAAAAATGCCAATTACTGAGAGCAGCGATGGATCACAATTTCCCCAAACCCTCTTTGCAGTTTTCAAAATATCCCAAACTTCCAAAATTCGACGCTTGAGCCATATTTTAGAGTCAAATTCTGGCTCTCTGCACGTATTCGCAGTTTGAAATTACGAATTTTTATACCGAAAATATGCCAATTACTGAAAGCAGCGAAGGGTCAAATTTTGCCCAAACCCTCCTTGCAGTTTTCAAAATATCCCAAACATCCGAAATTCGACGCTTGAGTCATATTTTGGAGCCAAATCCTGGCTTTCTGCACGTATTCGCAGTTTGAAATTACGACTTTTTATACCGAAAATATGCCAATTACGTAAAGCGGCGATGGATCACATTTTGCCCAAACCCTCCCTGCAGTTTTCAAAATATCCCAAACATCCCAAATTCGACACTTGAGCCATACTTTGGAGCCAAATTCTGGCTCTCTGCACATATTCGCAGGTTGAAATTACGACATTATATACCGAAAATATGCCTATTACTGAAAGCAGCGATGGGTCACATATTGCCCAAACCCCCTCTGCAGTTTTCAATATATCCCAAATCCCAAATTCCCAAATTCCCCAAATTCCCAACATCCCAAATTCGACGCTTGAGCCATATTTTGGAGCCAAATTCGGGCTCTCTGCACGTATTCGCAGTTTGAAATTATTTCATTTTATACCGACAATATGCCAATTACTGAGAGCGGCGATGAGTCACATTTTGCCAAACCCCCCGTGTAGTTTTCAATATATCCCAAACATCCAAAATTCGACCCTTGAGCTATATTTTGGAGCCAAATTCTAGCTGTCTGCACGGATTCGCAGTTTGAAATTACGAATTTTTATACCGAAAAAATGCCAATGACAGAGAGGGGCGATGGATCACAATTCTCCCAAACCCTCCTTGCAGTTTTCAAAATATCCAAAACATCCAAAATTCGACGCTTGAGCCATATTTTAGAGTCAAATTCTGGCTATCTGCACGTATTCGCAGTTTGAAATTACGACTTTTTATACCGAATATATGCCAATTACTGAAAGCAGCGATGGATCACATTCTGCCCAAACCCTCCCTGCAGTTTTCAAAATATCCTAAACATTCCAAACTAGACGCTTGAGCCATATTTTGGAGCCAAATCCTGGCTCTCTGCACGTATTCGCGGTTTGAAATTACGACTTTTTATACCGAAAATATGCCAATTACTGAGAGCGGCGATGGATCACATTTTGCCCAAACCCTCCCTGCAGTTTTCAAAATATTCCAAACATTCTAAATTTGACGCTTGAGCCATATTTTGGAGATAAATTCCGGCTCTTAACACGTATTCGCTGTTTGAAATTACGAATTTTATACCGAAAATATGCCAATTACTGAAAGCGGCTAGGGATCACATTTTGCCCAAAACCCTTCTTGCAGTTTTCAAAATATCCCAAACATCCCAAATTCGACGCTTGAGTCATATTTTGAAGCCAAATCCTGGCTCACTGCACGTATTCGCAGTTTGAAATTACGAATTTTTATACCGAAAATATGCCAATTACTGAAAGCGGCGATGGATCACATTTTGCCCAAAACCCTCCCAGCAGTTTTCAAAATATCCCAAACATCCCTAATTCGACACTTGAGCCATACTTTGGAGCCAAATTCTGGCTCTGTCCATATTCGCAGGTTGAAATTACGACATTATATACCGAAAAAATTCCAATTACTGAAAGCACCGATGGGTCACATATTGCCCAAACCCCCTCTGCAGTCTTCAAAATATCCCAAATCCCAAATTCCCAAATTCCCCAAATTCCCAACATCCCAAATTCGACGCTTGAGCCATATTTTGGAGCCAAATTCGGGCGCTCTGCACGTATTCGCAGTTTTAAATTACGACATTTTATACAGAAAATATGCCAATTACTGAGAGCGGCGATGGATCACATTTTGCCAAAACCCTCCCTGCAGTTTTCAAAATATTGCAAACATCCTAAATTTGACGCTTGAGCAGTATTTTGGAGATAAATTCTGGTTATTAGCACGTATTCGCAGTTTGAAATTACGAATTTTTATACCGAAAAAATGCCAATTACAGAGAGCGGCGATGGATCACAATTCTCCCAAACCCTCCTTGCAGTTTTCAAAATATCCAAAACATCCAAAATTCGACACTTGAGCCATATTTTAGAGTCAAATTCTGGCTCTCTGCACGTATTCGCCGTTTGAAATTACGACTTTTTATACCGAATATATGCCAATTACTGAAAGCAGCGATGGATCACATTTTGCCCAAACTTTCCTCGCAGTTTTCAAAATATCCAAAACATCCAAAATTCGACGCTTGAGCAATATTTTGGAGCCAAATTCTGGCTCTATGCACGAATTCGCAGTTTGAAATTACGACTTTTTATACCGAAAATATGCCAATTACTGAAAGCAGCGATGGATCACATTCAGCCCAAACCCTCCCTGCAGTTTTCAAAATATCCCAAACATCCCAAATTTGATGCTTGAGCCAAATTTTGGAGCCAAATTCTGGCTCTCTGCACGTATTCGCAGTTTGAAATTACGAATTTTTATACCGAAAATATGCCAATTATTGATAGCGGCGATGGATCACATTTTGCCCAAACCCTCCCTGCAGTTTTCAAAATATTCCAAACATTCTAAATTTGACGCTTGAGCCATACTTTGGAGATAAATTCTGGCTCTTAACACGTATTCGCAGTTTGAAATTACGACTTTTTATGCCGAAAATATGCCAATTACTGAAAGAGGCGAGGGATCACATTTTGCCCAAAACCCTTCTTGCAGTTTTCAAAATATCCCAAACATCCCAAATTCGACGCTTGAGTCATATTTTGAAGCCAAATCCTGGCTCTCTGCACGTATTCGCAGTTTGAAATTACGACTTTATATACCGAAAATATGCCAATTACTGAAAGCGGCGATGGATCACATTTTGCCCAAACCCTCCAAGCAGTTTTCAAAATATCCCAAACATCCCAAATTCGACACTTGAGCCATACTTTGGAGCCAAATTCTGGCTCTGCCCATATTCGCAGGTTGAAATTACGACATTATATACCGAAAAAATGCCAATTACTGAAAGCACTGAAGGGTCACATATTGGCCAAACCCCCTCTGCAGTTTTCAAAATATCCCAAATCCCAAATTTCCAAATTCCCCAAATTCCCAACATCTCAAATTCGACGCTTGAGCCATATTTTGGAGCCAAATTCGGGCTCTCTGCACGTATTCGCAATTTGAAATTATTTCATTTTATACCGACAATATGCCAATTACTGAGAACGGCGATTGGTCACATTTTGCCAAAACCCCCCTGCAGTTTTCAAAATATCTCAAACATCTAAAATTCGACCCTTGAGCTATATTTTGGAGGCAAATTCTGGCTGTCTGCACGCATTCGCAGTTTGAAATTACGACTTTTTATACCGAAAAAATGCAAATTACTGAGAGAGGCGATGGATCACAATTTTCCCAAACCCTCCTTGCAGTTTTCAAAATATCCCAAACATCCCAAATTCGACCCTTGAGGTATATTTTGGAGGCAAATTCTGGCTGTCTGCACGGATTCGCAGTTTGAAATTACGAAATTTTATACCGAAAAAAGGCCAATTACTGAGAGCGGCGATGGATCACCTTTTGCCCAAACCTTCCTCGCAGTTTTCAAAATATCCAAAACATCCAAAATTCGACGCTTGAGCAATATTTTGGAGCCAAATTTTGGCTCTCTGCACGAATTCGCAGTTTGAAATTACGACTTTTTATACCGAAAATATGCCAATTACTGAAAGCGGCGACGGGTCACATTTTGCCCTAACTCCCCTGCAGTTTGCAAAATATCCCAAACATCCCAAATTCGACCCTTCAGCCATATATTAGAGCCAAGTTCTAGCTTTCTGCATTTATTCGCAGTTTCAAATTACGAATTCTTATTCCGAAAATATGCCAATTACTTAGAGCTGCGATGGGTCACATTTTACCCAAACCCTCCCTGCAGTTTTCAAAATATCCCAAACATTCCAAATTCTACCCTTGAGCCATTTTTTGGAGCGAAATTCTGGCTCTCTGCACGTATTCACAGTTTGAAATTATTTCATTTTATACCGACAATATGCCAATTAATGTGAGCAGCGATGGGTACCATTTTGCCAAAACCCCCCTGCAGTTTTCAAAATATCCAAAACATCCCAAATTCGACCCTTGAGCTATATTTTGGAGCCAAAATCTGGCTGTCTGCACGTATTCGCAGTTTGAAATTATTTCATTTTATACCGACAATATGCCAATTAATGTGAGCAGCGATGGGTACCATTTTGCCAAAACCGCCCTGCAGTTTTCAAAATATCGAAAATATCCCAAACTCGACCTTTGAGCTATATTTTGGAGCCAAATTCTGACTGTCTGCACGTATTCGCAGTTTGAAATTGCGACGTTTTATACCGAAAAAATGCCAATTACTTAGAGCAACGATGGATCACATTTTGCCCAAACCCTCCTTGTTATTTTCAAAATATCCTAAACATCCAAAATTCGACGCTTGATCTATATTTTGGAGCCAAATTCTGGCTCTCTGCACGTATTCGAAGTTTGAAATAACGACTTTTTATACCGAAAATATGCCAATTACTGAAAGCGGCAATAGGTCACATTTTGCCCAAACCCTTCCTGCAGTTTTCAAAATATCCCAAACATCCCAAATTCGACGCTTGAGTCATATTTTGGAGTCAAATCCTGGCTCTCTGCACGTATTCGCAGTTTGAAATTACGACATTATATACCGAAAATATGCCAATTACTGAAAGCGGCGATGGATCACATTTTGCCAAACCATCCCTGCAGTTTTCAAAATATCCCAAACATCCCAAATTCGACACTTGAACCATACTTTGGAGCCAAATTCTGGTTCTCTGCACATATTCGCAGGTTGAAATTACGACATTATATACCGAAAATATGCCAATTACTGAAATCAGGGATGGGTCACATATTGCCCAAACCCCCTCTGCAGTTTTCAAAATATCCCAAATCCCAAATTCCCAAATTTCCCAAATTCCCAACATCCCAAATTCGACGCTTGAGCCATATTTTGGAGCCAAATTCGGGCTCTCTGCATGTATTCGGAGTTTGAAATTATTTCATTTTATACCGACAATATGCCAATTACTGAGAGCGGCTATGGGTCACATTTTGCCAAACCCCCCTGCAGTTTTCAATACATCCCAAACATCCAAAATTCGACCCTTGAGCTATATTTTGGAACCAAATTCTGGCTGTCTGCACGGATTCGCAGTTTGAAATTACGAATTTATATACCGAAAAAATGCCAATTACTGAGAGCGGCGATGGATCACAATTTTCCCAAACCCTCTTTGCAGTTTTCAAAATATCCAAAACTTCCAAAATTCGTCGCTTGAGCCATATTTTAGAGTCAAATTCTGGCTCTCTGCACGTATTCGCAGTTTGAAATTTCGACTTTTTATACCAAAAGTATGCCAATTACTGAAAGCAGCGATGGATCACATACTGCCGAAACCCTCCCTGCAGTTTTCAAAATATCCCAAACACCCCAAATTCGACGCTTGAGCCAAATTTTGGAGCCAAATTCTGGCTCTCTGCACGTATTCGCAGTTTGAAATTACGACTTTTTATACCGACTATATGCCAATTACTGAGAGCGGCGATGGGTCACATTTTGCCAAACCCCCCTGCAGTTTTCAATATATCCCAAACATCCAAAAATCGACCCTTGAGCTAAATTTTGGAGCCAAATTCTGGCTGTCTGCACGGATTCCCAGTTTGAAACTACGAATTTTTATACCGAAAAAATGCCAACTACTGAGAGCGGCGATGGATCACAATTTTCCCAAACCCTCCTTCCAGTATTCAAAATATCCAAAACATCCAAAATTCGACGCTTGAGCCATATTTTAGAGTCAAATTCTGGCTCTCTGCACGTATTCGCAGTTTGAAATTACGACTTTTTATACCGAATATATGCCAATTACTGAAAGCAGCGATGGATC
Organism: Procambarus clarkii; assembly: GCF_040958095.1. Lineage (NCBI taxonomy): Eukaryota > Metazoa > Arthropoda > Malacostraca > Decapoda > Cambaridae > Procambarus > Procambarus clarkii. The sequence continues at coordinate 21,703,114 of NC_091160.1, forward strand.
ACATTCTGCCCAAACCCTCCCTGCAGTTTTCAAAATATCCCAAACATCCCAAATTCGACGCTTGAGCCAAATTTTGGAGCCAAATTCTGGCTCTCTGCACGTATTCGCAGTTTGAAATTACGAATTTTTATACCGAAAATATGCAATTACTGAGAGCGGCGATGGATCACATTTTGCCCAAACCCTCCCTGCAGTTTTCAAAATATTCCAAAATTTCTAAATTTGACGTTTGAGCCATATTTTGGAGATAAATTCCGGCTCTTAACACGTATTCGCAGTTTGAAATTACGACTTTTTATACCGAAAATATGCCAATTACTGAGAGCAGCGATGGATCACAGTTTCCCCAAACCCTCTTTGCAGTTTTCAATATATCCCAAACATCCAAAATTCGACCCTTGAGCTATATTTTGGAGCCAAATTCTGGCTGTCTGCACGGATTCGCAGTTTGAAATTACGAATTTTTATACCGAAAAAACGCCAATCACTGAGAGCAGCGATGGATCACAGTTTCCCCAAACCCTCTTTGCAGTTTTCAAAATATCCAAAACTTCCAAAATTCGACGCTTGAGCCATATTTTAGAGTCAAATTCTGGCTCTCTGCACGTATTCGCAGTGTGAAATTACGACCTTTTTTACCAAAAGTATGCCAATTACTTAAAGCAGCGATGGATCACATTCTGCCCAAACCCTCCCTGCAGTTTTCAAAATATCCCAAACATCCCAAATTCGACGCTTGAGTCAAATTTTGGAGCCAAATTTTGGCTCTCTGCACGTATTCGCAGTTTGAAATTACGACTTTCTATACCGAAAATATGCCAATTACTGAGAGCGGCGATGGATCACATTTTCCCCAAACCCTCCCTGCAGTTTTCAAAATATTATAAACATCCTAAATTTATAAACATCCTAAATTTGACGCTTGAGCCGTATTTTGGAGATAAATTCCGACTCTTAACACGTATTCGCAGTTTGAAATTACGACTTTTTATACCGAAAATATGCCACTTACTGAAAGCGGCGAGGGATCATATTTTACCCAATTCCCTTCTTGCAGTTTTCAAAATATCCCAAACATCCCAAATTCGACGCTTGAGTCATATTTTGGAGCCAAATCCTGGCTCTCTGCACGTATTCGCAGTTTGAAATTACGACCTTTTTTACCAAAAGTATGCCAATTACTGAAAGCAGCGATGGATCACATTCTGCCCAAACCCTCCCTGCAGTTTTCAATATATCCCAAATCCCAAATTCCCAAATTCCCCAAATTCCCAACATCCCAAATTCGACGCTTGAGCCATATTTTGGAGCCAAATTCGCGCTCTCTGCACGTATTCGCAGTTTGAAATTATTTCATTTTATACCGACAATATGCCAATTACTGAGAGCGGCGATGGGTCACATTAAGCCAAACCCCCCGTGTAGTTTTAGATAGAACCCAAACATCTAAAATTCGACCCTTGAGCTATATTTTGGAGCCAAATTCTGGCTGTCTGCACGGATTCGCAGATTAAAATTACGAATTTTTATACCGAAAAAATGCCAATTACTGAGAGCGGCGATGGATCACAATTTTCGCAAACCCTCCTTGCAGTTTTCAAAATATCCAAAACATCTAAAACTCGACGCTTGAGCCATATTTTAGAGTCAAATTCTGGCTCTCTGCACGTATTCGCAGTTTGAAATTACGACTTTTTATACCGAATATATGCCAATTACCGAAAGCAGCGATGGATCACATTCTGCCCAAACCCTCCCTGCAGTTTTCAAAATATCCCAAACATCCCAAATTCGACGCTTGAGCCAAATTTTGGAGCCTTATTCTGGCTCTCTGCACGTATTCGCAGTTTGAAATTACGACTTTTTATACCGAAAATATGCCAATTACTGAGAGCGGCGATGGATTACATTTTGCCCAACCCCTCCCTACAGTTTTCAAAATATTCCAAACATTCTAAATTTGACGTTTGAGCCATATTTTGGAGATAAATTCCGGCTCTTAACACGTATTCGCAGTTTGAAATTACGACTTTTTATACCGAAAATATGCCAATTACAGAAAGCGGCGAAGGATCACATTTTGCCCAAAACCCTTCTTGCAGTTTTCAAAATATCCCAAACATCCAAAATTCGACGCTTGAGTGAAGGGTTTGACGCCAAAGCGCCAAGCGACGCTTTTGAAGCCAAATCCTGGCTCACTGCACGTATTCGCAGTTTGAAATTACGACTTTTTATACCGAAAATATGCCAATTACTGAAAGCGGCGATGGATCACATTTTGCCCAAACCCTCCCAGCAGTTTTCAAAATATCCCAAACATCCCAAATTCGACACTTGAGCCATACTTTGGAGCCAAATTCTGACTCTCTGCCCATATTCGCAGGTTGAAATTACGACATTATATACCGATAAAATGCCAATTACTGAAAGCAGCGATGGGTCACATATTGCCCAAACCCCCTCTGCAGTTTTCAAAATATCCCAAATCCCAAATTCCCAAATTCCCCAAATTCCCAACATCCCAAATTCGACGCTTGAGCCATATTTTGGAGCCAAATTCTGGATCTCTGCACGTATTCGCAGTTTGAAATTACGGTTTTTTATACCGAAAATATGCCAATTACTGATAGCGGCGATGGATCACATTTTGCCTAAACCCTCCCTGCAGTTTTCAAAATATTCCAAACATTCTAAATTTGACGCTTGAGCCATATTTTGGAGATAAATTCTGGCTCTTAACACGTATTCGCAGTATGAAATTACGACTCTTTATACCGAAAATATGCCAATTACTGAGAGCTGCGATGGATCACATTTTGCCCAAACCCTCCCTGCAGTTTTCAAAATATTATAAACATTCTAAATATGACGCTTGAGCCGTATTTTGGAGATAAATTCTGGCTCTTAACACGTATTCGTAGTTTGAAATTACGACTTTCTATACCTAAAATATGCCAATTACTGAAAGCGGCGAGGGATCACATTTTGCCCAAAACCCTTCTTGCAGTTTTCAAAATATCCCAAACATCCCAAATTCGACGCTTGAGTCATATTTTGAAGCAAAATCCTGGCTCACTGCACGTATTCGCAGTTTGAAATTACGACTTTTTATACCGAAAATATGCCAATTACTGAATGCGGCGATGGATCACATTTTGCCCAAACCCTCCCAGCAGTTTTCAAAATATCCCAAACATCCCAAATTCGACACTTGAGCCATACTTTGGAGCCAAATTCTGGCTCTCTGCCCATATTCGCAGGTTGAAATTACGACATTATATACCGAAAAAATGCCAATTACTGAAAGCACCGATGGGTCACATATTGCCCAAACCCCCTCTGCAGTTTTCAAAATATCCCAAATCCCAAATTCCCAAATTCCCCAAATTCCCAACATCCCAAATTCGACGCTTGAGCCATATTTTGGAGCCAAATTTGGGCTCTCTGCACGTATTCACAGTTTGAAATTACGACATTTTATACCGAAAATATGCCAATTACTGAGAGCGGCGATGGATCACATTTTGCCAAAACCTTCCCTGCAGTTTTCAAAATATTCCAAACATCCTGAATTTGACACTTGAGCCGTATTTTGGAGATAAATTCTGGCTATTAGCACGAATTGGCAGTTTGAAGTTACGAAATTTTATACCGAAAATAATCCAATTACTGAAAGCGGCGAAGGATCACATTTTGCCCAAACCCACCTTGCAGTTTTCAAAATATCCCAAACATCCGAAATTCGAGGCTTGTGTCATATTTTGGAGCCAAATCCTGGCTCTCAGCACGTATTCGCAGTTTGAAATTACGACTTTTTATACCGAAAATATGCCAATTACTGAGAGCGGCGATGGATCACATTTTGCCAAAACCCTCGCTGCAGTTTTCAAAATATTCCAAACATTCTAAATTTGACGCTTGAGCCATATTTTGGAGATAAATTCTGGCTCTTAACACGTATTCGCAGTTTGAAATTACGACTTTTTATACCGAAAATTTGCCAATTACTGAGAGCGGCGATGGATCACATTTTGCCCAAACCCTCCCTGCAGTTTTCAAAATATTATAAACATCCTAAATTTGACGCTCGAGCCGTATTTTGGAGATAAATTCTGGCTATTAGCACGAATTGGCAGTTTGGAATTACGAATTTTTATACTGAAAATATGCCAATTACTGAAAGCAGCGAAGGATCAAATTTTGCTCAAACCCTCCTTGCAGTTTTCAAAATATCCCAAACATCCGAAATTCGACGCTTGAGTCATATTTTGGAGCCAAATCCTGGCTTTCTGCACGTATTCGCAGTTTGAAATTACGACTTTTTATACCGAAAATATGCCAATTACTTAAAGAGGCGATGAATCACATTTTGCCCAAACCCTCCCTGCAGTTTTCAAAATATCCCAAACATCCCAAATTCGACACTTGAACCATACTTTGGAGCCAAATTCTGGCTCTCTGCACATATTCGCAGGTTGAAATTACGACATTATATACCGAAAATATGCCAATTACTGAAAAAAGCGATGGGTCACATATTGCCCAAACCCCCTCTGCAGTTTTCAAAATATCCCAAATCCCAAATTCCCAAATTCCCCAAATTCCCAACATCCCAAATTCGACGCTTGTGCCATATTTTGGAGCCAAATTCGGGCTCTCTGCACGTATTCGCAGTTTGAAATTTTTTCATTTTATACCGACAATATGCCAATTACTGAGAGCGGCGATGGATCACATTTTGCCCAAACCCTCCCAGCAGTTATCAAAATATCCCAAACATCCCAAATTCGACACTTGAGCCATACTTTGGAGCCAAATTCTGGCTCTCTGCCCATATTCGCAGGTTGAAATTACGACATTATACACCGAAAAAATGCCAATTACTGAAAGCAGCGATGGGTCACATATTGCCCAAACCCCCTCTGCAGTTTTCAAAATATCGCAAATCCCAAATTTCCAAATTCCCCATATTCCCAACATCCCAAATTCGACGCTTGAGCCATATTTTGGAGCCAAATTCGGGCTCTCTGCACGTATACGCAGTTTGAAATTATTTCAGTTTATACCGACAATATACAAATTACTGAGAGCAGCGATTGGTCACATTTTGCCAAAACCCCCCTGCAGTTTTCAAAATATCCCAAACATCAAAAATTCGACCCTTGAGCTATATTTTGGAGGCAAATTCTGGCTCTCTGCACGGATTCGCAGTTTGAAATTACGAATTTTTGTACCGAAAAAATGCCAATTACTGAGAGCGACGATGGATCACATTTTGGCCAAACCTTCCTCGCAGTTTTCAAAATATCCAAAACGTCCAAAATTCGACGCTTTAACAATATTTTGGAGCCAAATTCTGGCTCTCTGCACGAATTCGCAGTTTGAAATTACGAATTTTTATTCCGAAAATATGCCAATTACTGATAGCGGCGATGGATCACATTCTGCCCAAACCCTCCCTGCAGTTTTCAAAATATCCCAAACATCCCAAATTCGACGCTTGAGCCGAATTTTGGAGCCAAATTCTGGCTCTCTGCACGTATTCGCAGTTTGGAATTACGACTTTTTATTCCGAAAATATGCCAATTACTGATAGCGGCGATGGATCACATTTTGCCCAAACCCTCCCTGCAGTTTTCAAAATATTCCAAACATTCTAAATTTGACGCTTGAGCAATATTTTGGAGAAAAATTCTGGCTCTTAACACGTATTCGCAGTTTGAAATAACCACTTTTTATACCGAAAATATGCCAATTACTGACAGCCGCGATGGGTCACATATTGCCCAAACCCCCTCTGCAGTTTTCAAAATATCCCAAATCCCAAATTCCCAAATTCCCCAAATTCCCAACATCCCAAATTCGACGCTTGAGCCATATTTTGGAGCCAAATTCTGGCTCTCTGCACGTATTCGCAGTTTGAAATTACGACTTTTTATACCGAAATTATGCCAATTACTGATAGCGGCGATGGATCACATTTTGCGTAAACCCTCCCTGCAGTTTTCAAAATATTCCAAACATTCTAAATTTGACGCTTGAGCCATATTTTGGAGATAAATTCTGGCTCTTAACACGTATTCGCAGTTTGAAATTACGACTTTTTATACCGAAAATATGCCAATTACTGAAAGCGGCGATGGATCACATTTTGCCCAAACCCTCCCAGCAGTTTTCAAAATATCCCAAACATCCCAAATTCGACACTTGAGCCATACTTTGGAGCCAAATTCTGACTCTCTGCCCATATTCGCAGGTTGAAATTACGACATTATATACCGAAAAAATGCCAATTACTGAAAGCAGCGATGGGTCACATATTGCCCAAACCCCCTCTGCAGTTTTCAAAATATCCCAAATCCCAAATTCCCAAATTCCCCAAATTCCCAACATCCCAAATTCGACGCTTGAGCCATATTTTGGAGCCAAATTCTGGATCTCTGCACGTATTCGCAGTTTGAAATTACGTTTTTTTATACCGAAAATATGCCAATTACTGATAGCGGCGATGGATCACATTTTGCCTAAACCCTCCCTGCAGTTTTCAAAATATTCCAAACATTCTAAATTTGACGCTTGAGCCATATTTTGGAGATAAATTCTGGCTCTTAACACGTATTCGCCGTTTGAAATTACGACTTTTTATACCGAAAATATGCCAATTACTGAGAGCTGCGATGGATCACATTTTGCCAAAACCCTACCTGCAGTTTTCAAAATATTATAAACATCCTAAATTTGACGCTTAAGCCGTATTTTGGAGATAAATTCTGGCTCTTAACACGTATTCGTAGTTTGAAATTACGACTTTTTATACCGAAAATATGCCAATTACTGAAAGCGGCGAGGGATCACATTTTGCCCAAAACCCTTCTTGCAGTTTTCAAAATATCCCAAACATCCCAAATTCGACGCTTGAGTCATATTTTGAAGCAAAATGCTGGCTCACTGCACGTATTCGCAGTTTGAAATTACGACTTTTTATACCGAAAATATGCCAATTACTGAAAGCGGCGATGGATCACATTTTGCCCAAACCCTCCCAGCAGTTTTCAAAATATCCCAAACATCCCAAATTCGACACTTGAGCCATACTTTGGAGCCAAATTCTGGCTCTCTGCCCATATTCGCAGGTTGAAATTACGACATTATATACCGAAAAAATGCCAATTACTGAAAGCACCGATGGGTCACATATTGCCCAAACCCCCTCTGCAGTTTTCAAAATATCCCAAATCCCAAATTCCCAAATTCCCCAAATTCCCAACATCCCAAATTCGACGCTTGAGCCATATTTTGGAGCCAAATTCGGGCTCTCTGCACGTATTCACAGTTTGAAATTACGACATTTTATACCGAAAATATGCCAATTACTGAGAGCGGCGATGGATCACATTTTGCCAAAACCCACCTCGCAGTTTTCAAAATATCCCAAACATCCGAAATTCGACGCTTGTGTCATATTTTGGAGCCAAATCCTGGCTCTCTGCACGTATTCGCAGTTTGAAATTACGACTTCTTATACCGAAAATATGCCAATTACTGAAAGCGGCGATGGATCACATTTTGGCCAAACCCTCTCTGCAGTTTTCAAAATATCCCAAACATCCCAAATTCGACACTTGAGCTATACTTTGGAGCCAAATTCTGGCTCTCTGCACATATTCGCAGGTTGAAATTACGACATTATATACCGAAAATATGCCAATTACTGAAAGCAGTGATTGGTCACATATTGCCCAAACCGCCTCTGCAGTTTTCAATATATCCCAAATCCCAAATTCCCAAATTCCCCAAATTCCCAACATCCCAAATTCGACGCTTGAGCCATATTTTTGAGCCAAATTCGGGCTCTCTGCACGTATTCGCAGTTTGAAATTACGACTTTTTATACCGAAAATATGCCAATTACTGAGAGCGGCGATGGATCACATTTTGCCTAAACCCTCCCTGCAGTTTTCAAAATATTCCAAACATTCTAAATTTGACGCTTGAGCCATATTTTGGAGATAAATTCTGGCTCTTAACACGTATTCGCAGTTTGAAATTACGACTTTTTATACCGAAAATATGCCAATTACTGAGAGCGGCGATGGATCACATTTTGTCCAAACCCTCCCTGCAGTTTTCAAAATATTATAAACATCCTAAATTTGACGCTTGAGCCGTATTTTGGAGATAAATTCTGGCTATTAGCACGTATTTGCAGTTTGAAATTACGAATTTTTATACTGAAAATATACCAATTACTGAAAGCAGCGAAGGATCAAATTTTGCTCAAACCCTCCATGCAGTTTTCAAAATATCCCAAACATCCTAAATTCGACGCTTGAGTCATATTTTGGAGCCAAATCCTGGCTTTCTGCACGTATTCGCAGTTTGAAATTACGACTTTTTATACCGAAAATATGCCAATTACTTAAAGAGGCGATGAATCACATTTTGCCCAAACCCTCCCTGCAGTTTTCAAAATATCCCAAACATCCCAAATTCGACACTTGAACCATACTTTGGAGCCAAATTCTGGCTCTCTGCACATATTCGCAGGTTGAAATTACGACATTATATACCGAAAATATGCCAATTACTGAAAAAAGCGATGGGTCACATATTGCCCAAACCCCCTCTGCATTTTTCAAAATATCCCAAATCCCAAATTCCCAAATTCCCCAAATTCCCACCATCCCAAATTCGACGCTTGTGCCATATTTTGGAGCCAAATTCGGGCTCTCTGCACGTATTCGCAGTTTGAAATTATTTCATTTTATACCGACAATATGCCAATTACTGAGAGCGGCGATGGATCACATTTTGCCAAAACCCTCCCTGCAGTTTTCAAAATATTCCAAACATCCTAAATTTGACGCTTGAGCCGTATTTTGGAGATAAATTCTGGCTATTAGCACGAATTGGCAGTTTGGAATTACGAATTTTTATACCGAAAATATGCCAATTACTGAAAGCGGCGAAGGATCACATTTTGCCCAAACCCACCTTGCAGTTTTCAAAATATCCCAAACATCCGAAATTCGACGCTTGTGTCATATTTTGGAGCCAAATCCTGGCTCTCTGCACGTATTCGCAGTTTGAAATTACGACTTCTTATACCGAAAATATGCCAATTACTGAAAGCGGCGATGGATCACATTTTGCCCAAACCCTCTCTGCAGTTTTCAAAATATCCCAAACATCCCAAATTCGACACTTGAGCCATACTTTGGAGCCAAATTCTGGCTCTCTGCACATATTCGCAGGTTGAAATTACGACATTATATACCGAAAATATGCCAATTACTGAAAGCAGCGATGGGTCACATATTGCCCAAACCGCCTATGCAGTTTTCAATATATCCCAAATCCCAAATTCCCAAATTCCCCAAATTCCCAACATCCCAAATTCGACGCTTGAGCCATATTTTGGAGCCAAATTCGGGCTCTTTGCACGTATTCGCAGTTTGAAATTATTTCATTTTATACCGACAATATGCCAATTACTGAGAGCGGCGATGGGTCACATTTTGCCAAACCCCCCGTGTAGCTTAAAATGCAATATTATGCGAAATTCTGAGATTTGAATTCCAAATCACATATCGTGATACTACATGAAATAGTATCGAAATATTGGTAAAAATGAATATATTTATGTAATATCAAACTACATGAAATAAGTGAAAAAAGTCACTATTATACCAAATTTCAGGATTTTAACTTCGAATCATAGAGCGAGGTTTCGTATTATTTAGATCCAAGAAAAGACATATGACAATGTTGTTTCCAATACAAATGATAAATATCAATGTGTTTTCATTAGAATTAACTAAAATGTTCCTGATTTTCTGTTTATATTACCGGTGGAAGATGTACACGTAAAACCGCTCTAATCTGGCTGAAACGTCGATATATGCAATAAAAACAGAACTTCTCCAGTTTTCAATATCCGATTCAGTATTTAACGAGAAACATATAGATGATTGAAAATGAAGTATTTAAGGTTAATTTCTAATCAATTATGTTTTTGCATCATTTTTATCATTTATTTAATGAATTAATAAAAATAAATTGAAAATTCACAAAAACGTGGAAAAACTGCAAAATATTGCCTAAATCGATGATATTTTGTTTAAATCACATTGAGGAAAAGGGGATGATAAACGTCAAAATATTGCTAAATTCGATGATTTTTAGTACGAAACAAAATGTAAGAAAAAACTTGCTTAAAATGCAATATTCTGCGAAATTCTGAGATTTGAATTCCAAATCACATATCGTGATACTACATGAAATAGTATCGAAATATTGGTAAAATGAATATATTTACATAATATCAAAATACATGTAAAACGTGAAAAAAGTCACTATTATACCAAATTTCAGGATTTTAACTTCAAATCATAGAGCGAGGTTTCGTATTATTTAGATCCAAGAAAAGACATATGACAATGTTGTTTCCAATACAAATAATAAAAATCAATGTGTTTTCATTAGAATTAACTAAAATGTTCCTGATTTTCCGTTTATATAACCGATAAAAGACGTACACGTAAAACCGCTCAAATCCGCCTGAAACGTCGATATATGCAATAAAAACAGAACTTTTCCAGTTTTCAATATCTGATTCAGTATTTTAACGAGAAACATATAGATGATTGAAAATTAAGAATTTAAGGTTAATTTTCAATCAATTATGTTTTTGCATCATTTTTATCATATATTTAATGAATTAATAAAAATAAATTGAAAATTCACAAAAACGTGGAAAAACGGCAAAATATTGCCTAAATCGATGATATTTTGTTTAAATCACATAGAGGAAAAGGGGATGATAAACGTCAAAATATTGCTAAATTCGATGATTTTAGTACGAAACAAAATGTAAGAAAAAACTTGCTTAAAATGCAATATTCTGCGAAATTCTGAGATATGAAGGCCAAATAACATATCGTGATACTACATGAAATAGTATCGAAATATTGGTAAAAATGAATATATTTACATAATATCAAATACATGTAAAACGTGAAAAAAGTCACTATTATACCAAATTTCAGGATTTTAACTTCGAATCATAGAGCGAGGTTTCGTATTATTTAGATCCAAGAAAAGACATATGACAATGTTGTTTCCAATACAAATGATAAAAATCAATGTGTTTTCATTAGAATTAACAAAAATGTTCCTGATTTTCCGTTTATATTACCGATGGAAGATACAAACGTAAAACCGCTCTAATCCGACTGAAACGTCGATATATGCAATAAAAACCGAACTTCTCCCCTTTTCAATATCTTACTCAGTATTTTAACGAGAAACAAATAGATGATTGAAAATGAAGTATTTAAGGTTATTATCTAATCAATTATGTGTTTGCATCATTTTTATCGTATATCTAATCATTTAAAACCAATAAACTGAAAATTCACAAAAACGTGGATAAACGGCAAAATTATGCCTAATTCGATGATATTTTGCTTAAATCACATAAAGTAAAAGGGAATGATGAACGTTAAAATATTGCTGAATTCGCTGATTTTTAGTTCAAAACAAAATGCAAGAAACATGCTTAAAAATGAAAAATTTGCGAAATTCTGAGATATGAATTCCAAATCACATATCGTGAGAAAACATGAAGTAGTATCGATATATTGGTAAAAACGAATATATTTACGTAAAATCACACTACATAATAAAAGTGAAAAAATCACTATTTTACCATATATGAGGATTTTAACTTCAAATTAGAGAGCGAGGTTTCGTATTATTTAGATCCAAGAAAAGACATATGACAATGCTGTTTCCAATACAAATGATAAAAATCAATGTGTTTTCATTAGAATTAACTAAAATGTTCCTGATTTTCCGTTTATATTACCGATGGAAGATGTACACGTAAAACCGCTCTAATCCGGCTGAAACGTCGATATATGCAATAAAAACAGAACTTCTCCCGTTTTCAATATTTGATTCAGTATTTTAACGAGAAACATATAGATGATTGAAAATGAAGTATTTAAGGTTAATTTCTAATCAATTATGTTTTTTGCATCATTTTTATCATATATTTAATGAATTAATAAAAATAAAATGAAAATTCACAAAAACGTGAAAAAACGGCAAAATATTGCCTAAATCGATGATATTTTGTTTAAATCACATAGAGGAAAAGGGGATGATAAACGTCAAAATATTGCTAAATTCGATGATTTTTAGTACAAAAGAAAATGCAAGAAACTTGCTTAAAAATGCAAAATTTGCGAAATTCTGAGATATGAATTCCAAATCACATATCGTGAGAAAACATGAAGTAGTATCGCAATATTGGTAAAAACGAATATATTTACGTATAATCACACTACATGAGAAACGTGAAAAAATCACTATTATACCAAATTTCAGATTTTTAACTTCGAATCATAGAGCGAGGTTTCTTATTATTTAGATCCAAGAAAAGACATATGACAATGTTGTTTCCAATACAAATGATAAAAATCAATGTGTTTTCATTAGAATTAACTAAAATGTTGCTGATTTTCCGTTTATATTACCGATGGAAGATGTACACGTAAAACCGCTCTAATCCGGCTAAAACGTCGATATATGCAATAAAAACAGAACTTCTCCCCTTTTCAATATCTTACTCAGTATTTTAACGAGAAACAAATAGTTGAGTGAAAATGAGGTATTTAAGGTTAATTTCTAATCAGTTATGTGTTTGCATCCTTTTTATCGTATATTTAATGAATTAATAACAATAAACTGAAAATTCACAAAAACGTGGAAAAACGGCAAAATATTGCCTAAATCGATGATATTTTGTTTAAATCACATAGAGGAAAAGGGGATGATAAACGTCAAAATATTGCTAAATTCGATGATTTTTAGTACGACACAAAATGTAAGAAAAAACTTGCTTAAAATGCAATATTCTGCGAAATTCTGAGATATGAAGGCCAAATAACATATCGTGATACTACATGAAATAGTATCGAAATATTGGTAAAAATGAATATATTTACATAATATCAAAATACATGTAAAACGTGAAAAAAGTCACTATTATACCAAATTTCAGGATTTTAACTTCGAATCATAGTGCGAGGTTTCGTATTATTTAGATCCAAGAAAAGACATATGACAATGTTGTTTCCAATACAAATAATAAAAATCAATGTGTTTTCATTAGAATTAACTAAAATGTTCCTGATTTTCCGTTTATATAACCGATGAAAGACGTACACGTAAAACCGCTCAAATCCGCCTGAAACGTCGATATATGCAATAAAAACAGAACTTCTCCAGTTTTCAATATCTGATTCAGTATTTTAACGAGAAACAAATAGTTGATTGAAAAATGAGGTATTTAAGGTTAATTTCTAATCAATTATGTGTTTGCAAACTTTTTATCGTATATTTAATGAATTAATAACAATAAACTGAAAATTCACAAAAACGTGGAAAAACTGCAAAATATTGCCTAAATCGATGATATTTTGTTTAAATCACATAGAGGAAAAGGGGATGATAAACGTCAAAATTAATGAATTAATAACAATAAACTGAAAATTCACAATCGAATTTAGCATTATTTTGACGTTTATCATCCCCTTTTCCTCTATGTGATTTAAACAAAATATCATCGATTTAGGCAATATTTTGCAGTTTTTCCACGTTTTTGTGAATTTTCAGTTTATTGTTATTAATTCATTAAATATACGATAAAAAGTTTGCAAACACATAATTGATTAGAAATTAACCTTAAATACCTCATTTTTCAATCAACTATTTGTTTCTCGTTAAAATACTGAGTAAGATATTGAAAAGGGGAGAAGTTCTGTTTTTATTGCATATATCGACGTTTCAGCCGGATTAGAGCGGTTTTACGTGTACATCTTCCATATGTATTATAAACGGAAAATCAGGAACATTTTTGTTAATTCTAATGAAAACACATTGATTTTTATCATTTGTATTGGAAACAACATTGTCATATGTCTTTTCTTGGATCTAAATAATACAAAACCTCGCTCTATGATTCGAAGTTAAAATCCTGAAATTTGGTATAATAGTGACTTTTTTCACGTTTTACATGTATTTTGATATTATGTAAATATATTCATTTTTACCAATATTTCGATACTATTTCATGTAGTATCACGATATGTTATTTGGCCTTCATATCTCAGAATTTCGCAGAATATTGCATTTTAAGCAAGTTTTTTCTTACATTTTGTTTCGTACTAAAAATCATCGAATTTAGCAATATTTTGACGTTTATCATCCCCTTTTCCTCTATGTGATTTAAACAAAATATCATCGATTTAGGCAATATTTTGCAGTTTTTCCACGTTTTTGTGAATTTTCAATTTATTTTTATTAATTCATTAAATATATGATAAAAAAATGCAAAAACATAATTGATTAGAAATTAACCTTAAATACTTCATTTTCAATCATCTATATGTTTCTCGTTAAAATACTGAATCAGATATTGAAAACTGGAGAAGTTCTGTTTTTATTGCATATATCGACGTTTCAGGCGGATTTGAGCGGTTTTACGTGTACATCTTCCATCGGTAATATAAACGGAAAATCAGGAACATTTTAGTTAATTCTAATGAAAACACATTGATTTTTATTATTTGTATTGGAAACAACATTGTCATATGTCTTTTCTTGGATCTAAATAATACGAAACCTCGCTCTATGATTCGAAGTTTAAATCCTGAAATTTGCTATAATAGTGACTTTTTTCACGTTTTACATGTATTTTGATATTATGTAAATATATTCATTTTTACCAATATTTCGATACTATTTCATGTAGTATCACGACATGTGATTTGGAATTCAAATCTCAGAATTTCGCAGAATATTGCATTTTAAGCAAGTTTTTTCTTACATTTTGTTTCGTACTAAAAATCATCGAATTTAGCAATATTTTGACGTTTATCATCCCCTTTTCCTCTATGTGATTTAAACAAAATATCATCGATTTAGGCAATATTTTGCCGTTTTTCCACGTTTTTGTGAATTTTCAATTTATTTTTATTAATTCATTAAATATATGATAAAAATGATGCAAAAACATAATTGATTGAAAATTAACCTTAAATACTTAATTTTCAATCATCTATATGTTTCTCGTTAAAATACTGAATCAGATATTGAAAACTGGAGAAGTTCTGTTTTTATTGCATATATCGACGTTTCAGGCATATTTGAGCGGTTTTACGTGTACATCTTCCATCGGTAATATAAACGGAAAATCAGGAACATTTTAGTTAATTCTAATGAAAACACATTGATTTTTATTATTTGTATTGGAAACAACATTGTCATATGTCTTTTCTTGGATCTAAATAATACGAAACCTCGCTCTATGATTCGAAGTTAAAATCCTGAAATTTGGTATAATAGTGACTTTTTCACGTTTTACATGTATTTTGATATTATGTAAATATATTCGTTTTTACCAATATTTCGATACTACTTCATGTTTTCTCACGATATGTGATTTGGAATTCATATCTCAGAATTTCGCAAATTTTTCATTTTTAAGCATGTTTCTTGCATTTTGTTTTGTACTAAAAATCATCGAATTCAGCAATATTTTAACGTTCATCATTCCCTTTTCCTTTATGTGATTTAAACAAAATATCATCGATTTAGGCAATATTTTGCCTTTTTCCACGTTATTGTGAAATTTCCGTTTATTGTTATTATTTCATTAAATATATGATAAAAAGGTTGCAAACACATAATTGATTAGAAATTAATTTGTATTGGAAACAACATTGTCATGTCTTTTCTTGGATCTAAATAATACGAAACCTCGCTCTATGATTTGAAGTTAAAATCCTCGAATATGGTATTATAGTGACTTTTTTCACGTTATTCATGTAGTTTGATTTTACGTATATATATTCGTTTTTACCAATATTTCGATACTACTTCATGTTTTCTCACGATATATGATTTGGAATTCATATCTCACAATTTCGCAAATTTTTCATTTTTAAGAATGTTTCTTGCATTTTGTTTTGTACTAAAAATCATCGAATTCAGCAATATTTTAACGTTCATCATTCCCTTTTCCTTATGTGATTTAAACAAAATATCATCGAATTAGGCATAATTTTGCCGTTTTTCCACGTTTTTGTGAATTTTCAGTTTATTGGTTTTAAATGATTAAATATACGATAAAAATGATGCAAACACATAATTGATTAGATAATAACCTTAAATACTTAATTTTCAATCATCTATTTGTTTCTCGTTAAAATACTGAGTAAGATATTGAAAAGGGGAGAAGTTCGGTTTTTATTGCATATATCGACGTTTCAGCCGGATTAGAGCGGTTTTACGTTTATATCTTCCATCGGTAATATGAACGGAAAATCAGGAACATTTTTGTTAATTCTAATGAAAACACATTGATTTTTATCATTTGTATTGGAAACAACATTGTCATATGTCTTTTCTTGGATCTAAATAATACGAAACCTCGCTCTATGATTCGAAGTTTAAATCCTGAAATTTGGTATAATAGTGACTTTTTTCACTTTTCTCACGTAGTTTGATATTACGTAAATATATTAATTTTTACCAATATTTCGATACTATTTCATGTAGTATCACGATATGTGATTTGGCCTTCAAATCTCAGAATTTCGCATAATATTGCATTTTAAGCAAGTTTTCTTGCATTTTGTTTCGTACTAAAAATCATCGAATTTAGCAATATTTTGACGTTTATCATCCCCTTTTCCTCTATGTGATTTAAACAAAATATCATCGATTTTGGCAATATTTTGCCGTTTTTCCACGTTTTTGTGAATTTTCAGTTTATTCTTATTAATTCATTATATATACGATGAAAAGGTTGCAAACACATAATTGATTAGAAATTAACCTTAAATACCACATTTTTCACTCAACTATTTGTTTCTCGTTAAAATACTGAGTAAGATATTGAAAAGGGAAGAAGTTCTGTTTTTATTGCATATATCGACGTTTCAGCCGGATTAGAGCGGTTTTACGTGTACATCATCCATCGGTATTATAAACGGAAAATCAGGAACATTTTAGTTAATTCTAATGAAAACACATTGATTTTTATTATTTGTATTGAAAACAACATTGTCATATGTCTTTTCTTGGATCTAAATAATACGAAACCTCGCTCTATGATTCGAAGTTAAAATCCTGAAATTTGGTATAATAGTGACTTTTTCACGTTTTACATGTATTTTGATATTATGTAAATATATTCATTTTTACCAATATTTCGATACTATTTCATGTAGTATCACGATATGTTATTTGGCCTTCATATCTCAGAATTTCGCAGAATATTGCATTTTAAGCAAGTTTTTTCTTACATTTTGTTTCGTACTAAAAATCATCGAATTTAGCAATATTTTGACGTTTATCATCCCCTTTTCCTCTATGTGATTTAAACAAAATATCATCGATTTAGGCAATATTTTGCCGTTTTTCCACGTTTTTGTGAATTTTCAGTTTATTGTTATTAATTCATTAAATATACGATAAAAAGGTTGCAAACACATAATTGATTAGAAATTAACCTTAAATACCTCATTTTTCAATCAACTATTTGTTTCTCGTTAAAATACTGAATCAGAAATTGAAAACTGGAGAAGTTCTGTTTTTATTGCATATATCGACGTTTCAGCCGGAATAGAGCGGTTTTACGTGTACGTCTTCCATCGGTATTATAAACGGAAAATCAAGAACATTTTAGTTAATTGTAATGAAAACACATTGATTTTTATTATTTGTATTGGAAACAACATTGTCATATGTCTTTTCTTGGATCTAAATAATACGAAATCTCGCTCTATGATTCGAAGTTAAAATCCTGAAATTTGGTATAATAATGACTTTTTTCACGTTTTACATGTATTTTGATATTATGTAAATTTCATGTAGTATCACGATATGTTATTTGGCCTTCATATCTTAGAATTTCGCATAATATTGCATTTTAAGCAAGTTTTTTCTTACATTTTGTTTCGTACTAAAAATCATCGAATTTAGCAATATTTTGACGTTTATCATCCCCTTTTCCTCTATGTGATTTAAACAAAATATCATCGATTTAGGCAATATTTTGCCGTTTTTCCACGTTTTTGTGAATTTTCAATTTATTTTTATTATTTCATTAAATATATGATAAAAATGATGCAAAAACATAATTGATTGAAAATTAACCTTAAATACTTCATTTTCAATCGTCTATATGTTTCTCGTTAAAATACTGAATCAGATATTGAAAACTGGAGAAGTTCTGTTTTTATTGCATATATCGACGTTTCAGCCGGATTAGAGCGGTTTTACGTGTACATCATCCATCGGTATTATAAACGGAAAATCAGGAACATTTTAGTTAATTCTAATGAAAACACATTGATTTTTATTATTTGTATTGAAAACAACATTGTCATATGTCTTTTCTTGGATCTAAATAATACGAAACCTCGCTCTATGATTCGAAGTTAAAATCCTGAAATTTGGTATAATAGTGACTTTTTCACGTTTTACATGTATTTTGATATTATGTAAATATATTCATTTTTACCAATATTTCGATACTATTTCATGTAGTATCACGATATGTTATTTGGCCTTCATATCTCAGAATTTCGCAGAATATTGCATTTTAAGCAAGTTTTTTCTTACATTTTGTTTCGTACTAAAAATCATCGAATTTAGCAATATTTTGACGTTTATCATCCCCTTTTCCTCTATGTGATTTAAACAAAATATCATCGATTTAGGCAATATTTTGCCGTTTTTCCACGTTTTTGTGAATTTTCAGTTTATTGTTATTAATTCATTAAATATACGATAAAAAGGTTGCAAACACATAATTGATTAGAAATTAACCTTAAATACCTCATTTTTCAATCAACTATTTGTTTCTCGTTAAAATACTGAATCAGAAATTGAAAACTGGAGAAGTTCTGTTTTTATTGCATATATCGACGTTTCAGCCGGAATAGAGCGGTTTTACGTGTACGTCTTCCATCGGTATTATAAACGGAAAATCAAGAACATTTTAGTTAATTGTAATGAAAACACATTGATTTTTATTATTTGTATTGGAAACAACATTGTCATATATCTTTTCTTGGATCTAAATAATACGAAACCTCGCTCTATGATTCGAAGTTAAAATCCTGAAATTTGGTATAATAGTGACATTTTTCACGTTTTACATGTATTTTGATATTATGTAAATTTCATGTAGTATCACGATATGCTATTTGGCCTTCATATCTTAGAATTTCGCAGAATATTGCATTTTAAGCAAGTTTTTTCTTACATTTTGTTTCGTACTAAAAATCATCGAATTTAGCAATATTTTGACGTTTATCATCCCCTTTTCCTCTATGTGATTTAAACAAAATATCATCGATTTAGGCAATATTTCGCCGTTTTTCCACGTTTTTGTTAATTTTCAATTTATTTTTATTAATTCATTAAATATATGATAAAAATGATGCAAAAACATAATTGATTGAAAATTAACCTTAAATACTTCATTTTCAATCGTCTATATGTTTCTCGTTAAAATACTGAATCAGATATTGAAAACTGGAGAAGTTCTGTTTTTATTGCATATATCGACGTTTCAGCCGGATTAGAGCGGTTTTACGTGTACATCATCCATCGGTATTATAAACGGAAAATCAGGAACATTTTAGTTAATTCTAATGAAAACACATTGATTTTTATTATTTGTATTGAAAACAACATTGTCATATGTCTTTTCTTGGATCTAAATAATACGAAACCTCGCTCTATGATTCGAAGTTAAAATCCTGAAATTTGGTATAATAGTGACTTTTTCACGTTTTACATGTATTTTGATATTATGTAAATATATTCATTTTTACCAATATTTCTATACTATTTCATGTAGTATCACGATATGTTATTTGACCTTCATATCTCAGAATTTCGCAGAATATTGCATTTTAAGCAAGTTTTTTCTTACATTTTGTTTCGTACTAAAAATCATCGAATTTAGCAATATTTTGACGTTTATCATCCGCTTTTCCTCTATGTGATTTAAACAAAATATCATCGATTTAGGCAATATTTTGCCGTTTTTCCACGTTTTTGTGAATTTTCAGTTTATTGTTATTATTTCATTAAATATATGATAAAAATGATGCAAACACATAATTGATTAGAAATTAACCTTAAATACCTCATTTTTCAATCAACTATTTGTTTCTCGTTAAAATACTGAATCAGATATTGAAAACTGGAGAAGTTCTGTTTTTATTGCATATATCGACGTTTCAGCCGGAATAGAGCGGTTTTACGTGTACGTCTTCCATCGGTATTATAAACGGAAAATCAAGAACATTTTAGTTAATTGTAATGAAAACACATTGATTTTTATTATTTGTATTGGAAACAACATTGTCATATGTCTTTTCTTGGATCTAAATAATACGAAACCTCGCTCTATGATTCGAAGTTAAAATCCTGAAATTTGGTATAATAGGGACTTTTTTCACGTTTTACATGTATTTTGATATTATGTAAATTTCATGTAGTATCACGATATGCTATTTGGCCTTCATATCTTAGAATTTCGCAGAATATTGCATTTTAAGCAATTTTTTCTTACATTTTGTTTCGTACTAAAAATCATCGAATTTAGCAATATTTTGACGTTTATCATCCCCTTTTCCTCTATGTGATTTAAACAAAATATCATCGATTTAGGCAATATTTTGCCGTTTTTTCACGTTTTTGTTAATTTTCAATTTATTTTTATTAATTCATTAAATATATGATAAAAATGATGCAAAAACATAATTGATTGAAAATTAACCTTAAATACTTCATTTTCAATCGTCCATATGTTTCTCGTTAAAATACTGAATCAGATATTGAAAACTGGAGAAGTTCTGTTTTTATTGCATATATTGACGTTTCAGCCGGATTAGAGCGGTTTTACGTGTACATCTTCTATCGGTAATATAAACGGAAAATCAGGAACATTTTAGTTAATTCTAATGAAAACACATTGATTTTTATTATTTGTATTGGAGACAACATTGTCATATGTCTTTTCTTGGATCTAAATAATACGAAACCTCGCTCTATGATTCGAAGTTAAAATCCTGAAATTTGGTATAATAGTGACTTTTTTCACGTTTTACATGTATTTTGATATTATGTAAATATATTCATTTTTACCAATATTTCGATACTATTTCATGTAGTATCACGATATGTGATTTGGCCTTCAAATCTCAGAATTTCGCATAATATTGCATTTTAAGCAAGTTTTCTTGCATTTTGTTTCGTACTAAAAATCATCGAATTTAGCAATATTTTGACGTTTATCATCCCCTTTTCCTCTATGTGATTTAAACAAAATATCATCGATTTTGGCAATATTTTGCCGTTTTTCCACGTTTTTGTGAATTTTCAGTTTATTCTTATTAATTCATTATATATACGATAAAAAGGTTGCAAACACATAATTGATTAGAAATTAACCTTAAATACCACATTTTTCAATCAACTATTTGTTTCTCGTTAAAATACTGAGTAAGATATTGAAAAGGGAAGAAATTCTGTTTTTATTGCATATATCGACGTTTCAGCCGGATTAGAGCGGTTTTACGTGTACATCATCCATCGGTATTATAAACGGAAAATCAGGAACATTTTAGTTAATTCTAATGAAAACACATTGATTTTTATTATTTGTATTGAAAACAACATTGTCATATGTCTTTTCTTGGATCTAAATAATACGAAACCTCGCTCTATGATTCGAAGTTAAAATCCTGAAATTTGGTATAATAGTGACTTTTTCACGTTTTACATGTATTTTGATACTATGTAAATATATTCATTTTTACCAATATTTCGATACTATTTCATGTAGTATCACGATATGTTATTTGGCCTTCATATCTCAGAATTTCGCAGAATATTGCATCTTAAGCATGTTTTTTCTTACATTTTGTTTCGTACTAAAAATCATCGAATTTAGCAATATTTTGACGTTTATCATCCCCTTTTCCTCTATGTGATTTAAACAAAATATCATCGATTTAGGCAATATTTTGCCGTTTTTCCACGTTTTTGTGAATTTTCAGTTTATTGTTATTATTTCATTAAATATATGATAAAAATGATGCAAACACATAATTGATTAGAAATTAACCTTAAATACCTCATTTTTCAATCAACTATTTGTTTCTCGTTAAAATACTGAATCAGATATTGAAAACTGGAGAAGTTCTGTTTTTATTGCATATATCGACGTTTCAGCCGGAATAGAGCGGTTTTACGTGTACGTCTTCCATCGGTATTATAAACGGAAAATCAAGAACATTTTAGTTAATTGTAATGAAAACACATTGATTTTTATTATTTGCATTGGAAACAACATTGTCATATGTCTTTTCTTGGATCTAAATAATACGAAACCTCGCTCTATGATTCGAAGTTAAAATCCTGAAATTTGGTATAATAGTGACTTTTTTCACGTTTTACATGTATTTTGATATTATGTAAATTTCATGTAGTATCACGATATGTTATTTGGCCTTCATATCTTAGAATTTCGCAGAATATTGCATTTTAAGCAAGTTTTTTCTTACATTTTGTTTCGTACTAAAAATCATCGAATTTAGCAATATTTTGACGTTTATCATCCCCTTTTCCTTTATGTGATTTAAATTAAATATCATCGATTTAGGCAATATTTTGCCGTTTTTCCACGTTTTTGTGAATTTTCAGTTTATTGTTATTAATTCATTAAATATACGATAAAAAGGTTGCAAACACATAATTGATTAGAAATTAACCTTAAATACCTCATTTTTCAATCAACTATTTGTTTCTCGTTAAAATACTGAATCAGAAATTGAAAACTGGAGAAGTTCTGTTTTTATTGCATATATCGACGTTTCAGCCGGAATAGAGCGGTTTTACGTGCACGTCTTCCATCGGTATTATAAACGGAAAATCAAGAACATTTTAGTTAATTGTAATGAAAACACATTGATTTTTATTATTTGTATTGGAAACAACATTGTCATATGTCTTTTCTTGGATCTAAATAATACGAAATCTCGCTCTATGATTCGAAGTTAAAATCCTGAAATTTGGTATAATAATGACTTTTTTCACGTTTTACATGTATTTTGATATTATGTAAATTTCATGTAGTATCACGATATGTTATTTGGCCTTCATATCTTAGAATTTCGCAGAATATTGCATTTTAAGCAAGTTTTTTCTTACATTTTGTTTCGTACTAAAAATCATCGAATTTAGCAATATTTTGACGTTTATCATCCCCTTTTCCTCTATGTGATTTAAACAAAATATCATCGATTTAGGCAATATTTTGCCGTTTTTGCACGTTTTTGTGAATTTTCAATTTATTTTTATTATTTCATTAAATATATGATAAAAATGATGCAAAAACATAATTGATTGAAAATTAACCTTAAATACTTCATTTTCAATCGTCTATATGTTTCTCGTTAAAATACTGAATCAGATATTGAAAACTGGAGAAGTTCTGTTTTTATTGCATATATCGACGTTTCAGCCGGATTAGAGCGGTTTTACGTGTACATCATCCATCGGTATTATAAACGGAAAATCAGGAACATTTTAGTTAATTCTAATGAAAACACATTGATTTTTATTATTTGTATTGAAAACAACATTGTCATATGTCTTTTCTTGGATCTAAATAATACGAAACCTCCCTCTATGATTCGAAGTTAAAATCCTGAAATTTGGTATAATAGTGACTTTTTCACGTTTTACATGTATTTTGATATTATGTAAATATATTCATTTTTACCAATATTTCGATACTATTTCATGTAGTATCACGATATGTTATTTGGCCTTCATATCTCAGAATTTCGCAGAATATTGCATTTTAAGCAAGTTTTTTCTTACATTTTGTTTCGTACTAAAAATCATCGAATTTAGCAATATTTTGACGTTTATCATCCCCTTTTCCTCTATGTGATTTAAGCAAAATATCATCGATTTAGGCAATATTTTGCCGTTTTTCCACGTTTTTGTGAATTTTCAGTTTATTGTTATTATTTCATTAAATATATGATAAAAATGATGCAAACACATAATTGATTAGAAATTAACCTTAAATACCTCATTTTTCAATCAACTATTTGTTTCTCGTTAAAATACTGAATCAGATATTGAAAACTGGAGAAGTTCTGTTTTTATTGCATATATCGACGTTTCAGCCGGAATAGAGCGGTTTTACGTGTACGTCTTCCATCGGTATTATAAACGGAAAATCAAGAACATTTTAGTTAATTGTAATGAAAACACATTGATTTTTATTATTTGTATTGGAAACAACATTGTCATATGTCTTTTCTTGGATCTAAATAATACGAAACCTCGCTCTATGATTCGAAGTTAAAATCCTGAAATTTGGTATAATAGTGACTTTTTTCACGTTTTACATGTATTTTGATATTATGTAAATTTCATGTAGTATCACGATATGTTATTTGGCCTTCATATCTCAGAATTTCGCAGAATATTGCATTTTAAGCAAGTTTTTTCTTACATTTTGTTTCGTACTAAAAATCATCGAATTTAGCAATATTTTGACGTTTATCATCCCCTTTTCCTCTATGTGATTTAAATAAAATATCATCGATTTTGGCAATATTTTGCCGTTTTTCCACGTTTTTGTGAATTTTCAGTTTATTCTTATTAATTCATTATATATACGATAAAAAGGTTGCAAACACATAATTGATTAGAAATTAACCTTAAATACCACATTTTTCAATCAACTATTTGTTTCTCGTTAAAATACTGAGTAAGATATTGAAAAGGGAAGAAGTTCTGTTTTTATTGCATATATCGACGTTTCAGCCGGATTAGAGCGGTTTTACGTGTACATCATCCATCGGTATTATAAACGGAAAATCAGGAACATTTTAGTTAATTCTAATGAAAACACATTGATTTTTATTATTTGTATTGAAAACAACATTGTCAAATGTCTTTTCTTCGATCTAAATAATACGAAACCTCGCTCTATGATTCGAAGTTAAAATCCTGAAATTTGGTATAATAGTGACTTTTTCACGTTTTACATGTATTTTGATATTATGTAAATATATTCATTTTTACCAATATTTCGATACTATTTCATGTAGTATCACGATATGTTATTTGGCCTTCATATCTCAGAATTTCGCAGAATATTGCATTTTAAGCAAGTTTTTTCTTACATTTTGTTTCGTACTAAAAATCATCGAATTTAGCAATATTTTGACGTTTATCATCCCCTTTTCCTCAATGTGATTTAAACAAAATATCATCGATTTAGGCAATATTTTGCCGTTTTTCCACGTTTTTGTGAATTTTCAGTTTATTGTTATTAATTCATTAAATATACGATAAAAAGGTTGCAAACACATAATTGATTAGAAATTAACCTTAAATACCTCATTTTTCAATCAACTATTTGTTTCTCGTTAAAATACTGAATCAGATATTGAAAACTGGAGAAGTTCTGTTTTTATTGCATATATCGACGTTTCAGCCGGAATAGAGCGGTTTTACGTGTACGTCTTCCATCGGTATTATAAACGGAAAATCAAGAACATTTTAGTTAATTGTAATGAAAACACATTGATTTTTATTATTTGTATTGGAAACAACATTGTCATATGTCTTTTCTTGGATCTAAATAATACGAAACCTCGCTCTATGATTCGAAGTTAAAATCCTGAAATTTGGTATAATAGTGACTTTTTTCACGTTTTACATGTATTTTGATATTATGTAAATTTCATGTAGTATCACGATATGTTATTTGGCCTTCATATCTTAGAATTTCGCAGAATTTTGCATTTTAAGCAAGTTTTTTCTTACATTTTGTTTCGTACTAAAAATCATCGAATTTAGCAATATTTTGACGTTTATCATCCCCTTTTCCTCTATGTGATTTAAACAAAATATCATCGATTTAGGCAATATTTTGCCGTTTTTCCACGTTTTTGTGAATTTTCAGTTTATTGTTATTAATTCATTAAATATACGATAAAAAGGTTGCAAACACATAATTGATTAGAAATTAACCTTAAATACCTCATTTTTCAATCAACTATTTGTTTCTCGTTAAAATACTGAATCAGAAATTGAAAACTGGAGAAGTTCTGTTTTTATTGCATATATCGACGTTTCAGCCGGAATAGAGCGGTTTTACGTGCACGTCTTCCATCGGTATTATAAACAGAAAATCAAGAACACTTTAGTTAATTGTAATGAAAACACCTTGATTTTTATTATTTGTATTGGAAACAACATTGTCATATGTCTTTTCTTGGATCTAAATAATACGAAATCTCGCTCTATGATTCGAAGTTAAAATCCTGAAATTTGGTATAATAATGACTTTTTTCACGTTTTACATGTATTTTGATATTATGTAAATTTCATGTAGTATCACGATATGTTATTTGGCCTTCATATCTTAGAATTTCGTAGAATATTGCATTCTAAGCAAGTTTTTTCTTACATTTTGTTTCGTACTAAAAATCATCGAATTTAGCAATATTTTGACGTTTATCATCCCCTTTTCCTCTATGTGATTTAAACAAAATATCATCGATTTAGGCAATATTTTGCCGTTTTTCCACGTTTTTGTGAATTTTCAATTTATTTTTATTATTTCATTAAATATATGATAAAAATGATGCAAAAACATAATTGATTGAAAATTAACCTTAAATACTTCATTTTCAATCGTCTATATGTTTCTCGTTAAAATACTGAATCAGATATTGAAAACTGGAGAAGTTCTGTTTTTATTGCATATATCGACGTTTCAGCCGGATTAGAGCGGTTTTACGTGTACATCATCCATCGGTATTATAAACATAAAATCAGGAACATTTTAGTTAATTCTAATGAAAACACATTGATTTTTATTATTTGTATTGAAAACAACATTGTCATATGTCTTTTCTTGGATCTAAATAATACGAAACTTCCCTCTATGATTCGAAGTTAAAATCCTGAAATTTGGTATAATAGTGACTTTTTCACGTTTTACATGTATTTTGATATTATGTAAATATATTCATTTTTACCAATATTTCGATACTATTTCATGTAGTATCACGATATGTTATTTAGCCTTCATATCTCAGAATTTCGCAGAATATTGCATTTTAAGCAAGTTTTTTCTTACATTTTGTTTCGTACTAAAAATCATCGAATTTAGCAATATTTTGACGTTTATCATCCCCTTTTCCTCTATGTGATTTAAGCAAAATATCATCGATTTAGGCAATATTTTGCCGTTTTTCCACGTTTTTGTGAATTTTCAGTTTATTGTTATTATTTCATTAAATATATGATAAAAATGATGCAAACACATAATTGATTAGAAATTAACCTTAAATACCTCATTTTTCAATCAACTATTTGTTTCTCGTTAAAATACTGAATCAGATATTGAAAACTGGAGAAGTTCTGTTTTTATTGCATATATCGACGTTTCAGCCGGAATAGAGCGGTTTTACGTGTACATCATCCATCGGTATTATAAACGGAAAATCAGGAACATTTTAGTTAATTCTAATGAAAACACATTGATTTTTATTATTTGTATTGAAAACAACATTGTCAAATGTCTTTTCTTGGATCTAAATAATACGAAACCTCGCTCTATGATTCGAAGTTAAAATCCTGAAATTTGGTATAATAGTGACTTTTTCACGTTTTACATGTATTTTGATATTATGTAAATATATTGATTTTTACCAATATTTCGATACTATTTCATGTAGTATCACGATATGTTATTTGGCCTTCATATCTCAGAATTTCGCAGAATATTGCATTTTAAGCAAGTTTTTTCTTACATTTTGTTTCGTACTAAAAATCATCGAATTTAGCAATATTTTGACGTTTATCATCCCCTTTTCCTCAATGTGATTTAAACAAAATATCATCGATTTAGGCAATATTTTGCCGTTTTTCCACGTTTTTGTGAATTTTCAGTTTATTGTTATTAATTCATTAAATATACGATAAAAAGGTTGCAAACACATAATTGATTAGAAATTAACCTTAAATACCTCATTTTTCAATCAACTATTTGTTTCTCGTTAAAATACTGAATCAGATATTGATAACTGGAGAAGTTCTGTTTTTATTGCATATATCGACGTTTCAGCCGGAATAGAGCGGTTTTACGTGTACGTCTTCCATCGGTATTATAAACGGAAAATCAAGAACATTTTAGTTAATTGTAATGAAAACACATTGATTTTTATTATTTGTATTGGAAACAACATTGTCATATGTCTTTTCTTGGATCTAAATAATACGAAACCTCGCTCTATGATTCGAAGTTAAAATCCTGAAATTTGGTATAATAGTGACTTTTTTCACGTTTTACATGTATTTTGATATTATGTAAATTTCATGTAGTATCGCGATATGTTATTTGGCCTTCATATCTTAGAATTTCGCAGAATATTGCATTTTAAGCAAATTTTTTCTTACATTTTGTTTCGTACTAAAAATCATCGAATTTAGCAATATTTTGACGTTTATCATCCCCTTTTCCTCTATGTGATTTAAACAAAATATCATCGATTTAGGCAATATTTTGCCGTTTTTCACGTTTTTGTTAATTTTCAATTTATTTTTATTAATTCATTAAATATATGATAAAAATGATGCAAAAACATAATTGATTGAAAATTAACCTTAAATACTTCATTTTCAATCGTCCATATGTTTCTCGTTAAAATACTGAATCAGATATTGAAAACTGGAGAAGTTCTGTTTTTATTGCATATATCGACGTTTCAGCCGGATTAGAGCGGTTTTACGTGTACATCTTCTATCGGTAATATAAACGGAAAATCAGGAACATTTTAGTTAATTCTAATGAAAACACATTGATTTTTATTATTTGTATTGGAGACAACATTGTCATATGTCTTTTCTTGGATCTAAATAATACGAAACCTCGCTCTATGATTCGAAGTTAAAATCCTGAAATTTGGTATAATAGTGACTTTTTTCACGTTTTACATGTATTTTGATATTATGTAAATATATTCATTTTTACCAATATTTCGATACTATTTCATGTAGTATCACGATATGTGATTTGGCCTTCAAATCTCAGAATTTCGCATAATATTGCATTTTAAGCAAGTTTTCTTGCATTTTGTTTCGTACTAAAAATCATCGAATTTAGCAATATTTTGACGTTTATCATCCCCTTTTCCTCTATGCGATTTAAACAAAATATCATCGATTTTGGCAATATTTTGCCGTTTTTCCACGTTTTTGTGAATTTTCAGTTTATTCTTATTAATTCATTATATATACGATAAAAAGGTTGCAAACACATAATTGATTAGAAATTAACCTTAAATACCACATTTTTCAATCAACTATTTGTTTCTCGTTAAAATACTGAGTAAGATATTGAAAAGGGAAGAAGTTCTGTTTTTATTGCATATATCGACGTTTCAGCCGGATTAGAGCGGTTTTACGTGTACATCATCCATCGGTATTATAAACGGAAAATCAGGAACATTTTAGTTAATTCTAATGAAAACACATTGATTTTTATTATTTGTATTGAAAACAACATTGTCAAATGTCTTTTCTTGGATCTAAATAATATGAAACCTCGCTCTATGATTCGAAGTTAAAATCCTGAAATTTGGTATAATAGTGACTTTTTCACGTTTTACATGTATTTTGATATTATGTAAATATATTCATTTTTACCAATATTTCGATACTATTTCATGTAGTATCACGATATGTTATTTGGCCTTCATATTTCTGAATTTCGCAGAATATTGCATTTTAAGCAAGTTTTTTCTTACATTTTGTTTCGTACTAAAAATCATCGAATTTAGCAATATTTTGACGTTTATCATTCCCTTTTCCTCAATGTGATTTAAACAAAATATCATCGATTTAGGCAATATTTTGCCGTTTTTCCACGTTTTTGTGAATTTTCAGTTTATTGTTATTAATTCATTAAATATACGATAAAAAGGTTGCAAACACATAATTGATTAGAAATTAACCTTAAATACCTCATTTTTCAATCAACTATTTGTTTCTCGTTAAAATACTGAATCAGATATTGAAAACTGGAGAAGTTCTGTTTTTATTGCATATATCGACGTTTCAGCCGGAATAGAGCGGTTTTACGTGTACGTCTTCCATCGGTATTATAAACGGAAAATCAAGAACATTTTAGTTAATTGTAATGAAAACACATTGATTTTTATTATTTGTATTGGAAACAACATTGTCATATGTCTTTTCTTGGATCTAAATAATACGAAACCTCGCTCTATGATTCGAAGTTAAAATCCTGAAATTTGGTATAATAGTGACTTTTTTCACGTTTTACATGTATTTTGATATTATGTAAATTTCATGTAGTATCACGATATGTTATTTGGCCTTCATATCTTAGAATTTCGCAGAATATTGCATTTTAAGCAAGTTTTTTCTTACATTTTGTTTCGTACTAAAAATCATCGAATTTAGCAATATTTTGACGTTTATCATCCCCTTTTCCTCTATGTGATTTAAACAAAATATCATCGATTTAGGCAATATTTTGCCGTTTTTCACGTTTTTGTTAATTTTCAATTTATTTTTATTAATTCATTAAATATATGATAAAAATGATGCAAAAACATAATTGATTGAAAATTAACCTTAAATACTTCATTTTCAATCGTCCATATGTTTCTCGTTAAAATACTGAATCAGATATTGAAAACTGGAGAAGTTCTGTTTTTATTGCATATATCGACGTTTCAGCCGGATTAGAGCGGTTTTACGTGTACATCTTCTATCGGTAATATAAACGGAAAATCAGGAACATTTTAGTTAATTCTAATGAAAACACATTGATTTTTATTATTTGTATTGGAGACAACATTGTCATATGTCTTTTCTTGGATCTAAATAATACGAAACCTCGCTCTATGATTCGAAGTTAAAATCCTGAAATTTGGTATAATAGTGACTTTTTTCACGTTTTACATGTATTTTGATATTATGTAAATATATTCATTTTTACCAATATTTCGATACTATTTCATGTAGTATCACGATATGTGATTTGGCCTTCAAATCTCAGAATTTCGCATAATATTGCATTTTAAGCAAGTTTTCTTGCATTTTGTTTCGTACTAAAAATCATCGAATTTAGCAATATTTTGACGTTTATCATCCCCTTTTCCTCTATGCGATTTAAACAAAATATCATCGATTTTGGCAATATTTTGCCGTTTTTCCACGTTTTTGTGAATTTTCAGTTTATTCTTATTAATTCATTATATATACGATAAAAAGGTTGCAAACACATAATTGATTAGAAATTAACCTTAAATACCACATTTTTCAATCAACTATTTGTTTCTCGTTAAAATACTGAGTAAGATATTGAAAAGGGAAGAAGTTCTGTTTTTATTGCATATATCGACGTTTCAGCCGGATTAGAGCGGTTTTACGTGTACATCATCCATCGGTATTATAATCGGAAAATCAGGAACATTTTAGTTAATTCTAATGAAAACACATTGATTTTTATTATTTGTATTGAAAACAACATTGTCAAATGTCTTTTCTTGGATCTAAATAATATGAAACCTCGCTCTATGATTCGAAGTTAAAATCCTGAAATTTGGTATAATAGTGACTTTTTCACGTTTTACATGTATTTTGATATTATGTAAATATATTCATTTTTACCAATATTTCGATACTATTTCATGTAGTATCACGATATGTTATTTGGCCTTCATATCTCAGAATTTCGCAGAATATTGCATTTTAAGCAAGTTTTTTCTTACATTTTGTTTCGTACTAAAAATCATCGAATTTAGCAATATTTTGACGTTTATCATCCCCTTTTCCTCAATGTGATTTAAACAAAATATCATCGATTTAGGCAATATTTTGCCGTTTTTCCACGTTTTTGTGAATTTTCAGTTTATTGTTATTAATTCATTAAATATACGATAAAAAGGTTGCAAACACATAATTGATTAGAAATTAACCTTAAATACCTCATTTTTCAATCAACTATTTGTTTCTCGTTAAAATACTGAATCAGATATTGAAAACTGGAGAAGTTCTGTTTTTATTGCATATATCGACGTTTCAGCCGGAATAGAGCGGTTTTACGTGTACGTCTTCCATCGGTATTATAAACGGAAAATCAAGAACATTTTAGTTAATTGTAATGAAAACACATTGATTTTTATTATTTGTATTGGAAACAACATTGTCATATGTCTTTTCTTGGATCTAAATAATACGAAACCTCGCTCTATGATTCGAAGTTAAAATCCTGAAATTTGGTATAATAGTGACTTTTTTCACGTTTACATGTATTTTGATATTATGTAAATTTCATGTAGTATCACGATATGTTATTTGGCCTTCATATCTTAGAATTTCGCAGAATATTGCATTTTAAGCAAGTTTTTTCTTACATTTTGTTTCGTACTAAAAATCATCGAATTTAGCAATATTTTGACGTTTATCATCCCCTTTTCCTCTATGTGATTTAAACAAAATATCATCGATTTAGGCAATATTTTGCCGTTTTTCACGTTTTTGTTAATTTTCAATTTATTTTTATTAATTCATTAAATATATGATAAAAATGATGCAAAAACATAATTGATTGAAAATTAACCTTAAATACTTCATTTTCAATCGTCCATATGTTTCTCGTTAAAATACTGAATCAGATATTGAAAACTGGAGAAGTTCTGTTTTTATTGCATATATCGACGTTTCAGCCGGA
The DNA here is from genome assembly GCF_040958095.1 of Procambarus clarkii. NCBI lineage: Eukaryota > Metazoa > Arthropoda > Malacostraca > Decapoda > Cambaridae > Procambarus > Procambarus clarkii. The sequence goes on from NC_091160.1 coordinate 21,736,013, forward strand.
TTAGAGCGGTTTTACGTGTACATCTTCTATCGGTAATATAAACGGAAAATCAGGAACATTTTAGTTAATTCTAATGAAAACACATTGATTTTTATTATTTGTATTGGAGACAACATTGTCATATGTCTTTTCTTGGATCTAAATAATACGAAACCTCGCTCTATGATTCGAAGTTAAAATCCTGAAATTTGGTATAATAGTGACTTTTTTCACGTTTTACATGTATTTTGATATTATGTAAATATATTCATTTTTACCAATATTTCGATACTATTTCATGTAGTATCACGATATGTGATTTGGCCTTCAAATCTCAGAATTTCGCATAATATTGCATTTTAAGCAAGATTTCTTGCATTTTGTTTCGTACTAAAAATCATCGAATTTAGCAATATTTTGACGTTTATCATCCCCTTTTCCTCTATGCGATTTAAACAAAATATCATCGATTTTGGCAATATTTTGCCGTTTTTCCACGTTTTTGTGAATTTTCAGTTTATTCTTATTAATTCATTATATATACGATAAAAAGGTTGCAAACACATAATTGATTAGAAATTAACCTTAAATACCACATTTTTCAATCAACTATTTGTTTCTCGTTAAAATACTGAGTAAGATATTGAAAAGGGAAGAAGTTCTGTTTTTATTGCATATATCGACGTTTCAGCCGGATTAGAGCGGTTTTACGTGTACATCATCCATCGGTATTATAATCGGAAAATCAGGAACATTTTAGTTAATTCTAATGAAAACACATTGATTTTTATTATTTGTATTGAAAACAACATTGTCAAATGTCTTTTCTTGGATCTAAATAATATGAAACCTCGCTCTATGATTCGAAGTTAAAATCCTGAAATTTGGTATAATAGTGACTTTTTCACGTTTTACATGTATTTTGATATTATGTAAATATATTCATTTTTACCAATATTTCGATACTATTTCATGTAGTATCACGATATGTTATTTGGCCTTCATATCTCAGAATTTCGCAGAATATTGCATTTTAAGCAAGTTTTTTCTTACATTTTGTTTCGTACTAAAAATCATCGAATTTAGCAATATTTTGACGTTTATCATCCCCTTTTCCTCAATGTGATTTAAACAAAATATCATCGATTTAGGCAATATTTTGCCGTTTTTCCACGTTTTTGTGAATTTTCAGTTTATTGTTATTAATTCATTAAATATACGATAAAAAGGTTGCAAACACATAATTGATTAGAAATTAACCTTAAATACCTCATTTTTCAATCAACTATTTGTTTCTCGTTAAAATACTGAATCAGATATTGAAAACTGGAGAAGTTCTGTTTTTATTGCATATATCGACGTTTCAGCCGGAATAGAGCGGTTTTACGTGTACGTCTTCCATCGGTATTATAAACGGAAAATCAAGAACATTTTAGTTAATTGTAATGAAAACACATTGATTTTTATTATTTGTATTGGAAACAACATTGTCATATGTCTTTTCTTGGATCTAAATAATACGAAACCTCGCTCTATGATTCGAAGTTAAAATCCTGAAATTTGGTATAATAGTGACTTTTTTCACGTTTACATGTATTTTGATATTATGTAAATTTCATGTAGTATCACGATATGTTATTTGGCCTTCATATCTTAGAATTTCGCAGAATATTGCATTTTAAGCAAGTTTTTTCTTACATTTTGTTTCGTACTAAAAATCATCGAATTTAGCAATATTTTGACGTTTATCATCCCCTTTTCCTCTATGTGATTTAAACAAAATATCATCGATTTAGGCAATATTTTGCCGTTTTTCACGTTTTTGTTAATTTTCAATTTATTTTTATTAATTCATTAAATATATGATAAAAATGATGCAAAAACATAATTGATTGAAAATTAACCTTAAATACTTCATTTTCAATCGTCCATATGTTTCTCGTTAAAATACTGAATCAGATATTGAAAACTGGAGAAGTTCTGTTTTTATTGCATATATCGACGTTTCAGCCGGATTAGAGCGGTTTTACGTGTACATCTTCTATCGGTAATATAAACGGAAAATCAGGAACATTTTAGTTAATTCTAATGAAAACACATTGATTTTTATTATTTGTATTGGAGACAACATTGTCATATGTCTTTTCTTGGATCTAAATAATACGAAACCTCGCTCTATGATTCGAAGTTAAAATCCTGAAATTTGGTATAATAGTGACTTTTTTCACGTATTACATGTATTTTGATATTATGTAAATATATTCATTTTTACCAATATTTCGATACTATTTCATGTAGTATCACGATATGTGATTTGGCCTTCAAATCTCAGAATTTCGCATAATATTGCATTTTAAGCAAGATTTCTTGCATTTTGTTTCGTACTAAAAATCATCGAATTTAGCAATATTTTGACGTTTATCATCCCCTTTTCCTCTATGCGATTTAAACAAAATATCATCGATTTTGGCAATATTTTGCCGTTTTTCCACGTTTTTGTGAATTTTCAGTTTATTCTTATTAATTCATTATATATACGATAAAAAGGTTGCAAACACATAATTGATTAGAAATTAACCTTAAATACCACATTTTTCAATCAACTATTTGTTTCTCGTTAAAATACTGAGTAAGATATTGAAAAGGGAAGAAGTTCTGTTTTTATTGCATATATCGACGTTTCAGCCGGATTAGAGCGGTTTTACGTGTACATCATCCATCGGTATTATAAACGGAAAATCAGGAACATTTTAGTTAATTCTAATGAAAACACATTGATTTTTATTATTTGTATTGAAAACAACATTGTCAAATGTCTTTTCTTGGATCTAAATAATATGAAACCTCGCTCTATGATTCGAAGTTAAAATCCTGAAATTTGGTATAATAGTGACTTTTTCACGTTTTACATGTATTTTGATATTATGTAAATATATTCATTTTTACCAATATTTCGATACTATTTCATGTAGTATCACGATATGTTATTTGGCCTTCATATCTCAGAATTTCGCAGAATATTGCATTTTAAGCAAGTTTTTTCTTACATTTTGTTTCGTACTAAAAATCATCGAATTTAGCAATATTTTGACGTTTATCATCCCCTTTTCCTCTATGTGATTTAAACAAAATATCATCGATTTAGGCAATATTTTGCCGTTTTTCCACGTTTTTCTGAATTTTCAGTTTATTGTTATTAATTCATTAAATATACGATAAAAAGGTTGCAAACACATAATTGATTAGAAATTAACCTTAAATACCTCATTTTTCAATCAACTATTTGTTTCTCGTTAAAATACTGAATCAGATATTGAAAACTGGAGAAGTTCTGTTTTATTGCATATATCGACGTTTCAGCCGGAATAGAGAGGTTTTACGTGTACGTCTTCCATCGGTATTATAAACGGAAAATCAAGAACATTTTAGTTAATTGTAATGAAAACACATTGATTTTTATTATTTGTATTGGAAACAACATTGTCATATGTCTTTTCTTGGATCTAAATAATACGAAATCTCGCTCTATGATTCGAAGTTAAAATCCTGAAATTTGGTATAATAATGACTTTTTTCACGTTTTACATGTATTTTGATATTATGTAAATTTCATGTAGTATCACGATATGTGATTTGGCCTTCAAATCTCAGAATTTCGCATAATATTGCATTTTAAGCAAGTTTTCTTGCATTTTGTTTCGTACTAAAAATCATCGAATTTAGCAATATTTTGACGTTTATCATCCCCTTTTCCTCTATGTGATTTAAACAAAATATCATCGATTTTGGCAATATTTTGCCGTTTTTCCACGTTTTTGTGAATTTTCAGTTTATTCTTATTAATTCATTATATATACGATAAAAAGGTTGCAAACACATAATTGATTAGAAATTAACCTTAAATACCACATTTTTCAATCAACTATTTGTTTCTCGTTAAAATACTGAGTAAGATATTGAAAAGGGAAGAAGTTCTGTTTTTATTGCATATATCGACGTTTCAGCCGGATTAGAGCGGTTTTACGTGTACATCATCCATCGGTATTATAAACGGAAAATCAGGAACATTTTAGTTAATTCTAATGAAAACACATTGATTTTTATTATTTGTATTGAAAACAACATTGTCATATGTCTTTTCTTGGATCTAAATAATACGAAACCTCGCTCTATGATTCGAAGTTAAAATCCTGAAATTTGGTATAATAGTGACTTTTTCACGTTTTACATGTATTTTGATATTATGTAAATATATTCATTTTTACCAATATTTCGATACTATTTCATGTAGTATCACGATATGTTATTTGGCCTTCATATCTCAGAATTTCGCAGAATATTGCATTTTAAGCAAGTTTTTTCTTACATTTTGTTTCGTACTAAAAATCATCGAATTTAGCAATATTTTGACGTTTATCATCCCCTTTTCCTCTATGTGATTTAAACAAAATATCATCGATTTAGGCAATATTTTGCCGTTTTTCCACGTTTTTGTGAATTTTCAGTTTATTGTTATTAATTCATTAAATATACGATAAAAAGGTTGCAAACACATAATTGATTAGAAATTAACCTTAAATACCTCATTTTTTCAATCAACTATTTGTTTCTCGTTAAAATACTGAATCAGATATTGAAAACTGGAGAAGTTCTGTTTTTATTGCATATATCGACGTTTCAGCCGGAATAGAGCGGTTTTACGTGTACGTCTTCCATCGGTATTATAAACGGAAAATCAAGAACGTTTTAGTTAATTGTAATGAAAACACATTGATTTTTATTATTTGTATTGGAGACAACATTGTCATATGTCTTTTCTTGGATCTAAATAATACGAAACCTCGCTCTATGATTCGAAGTTAAAATCCTGAAATTTGGTATAATAGTGACTTTTTTCACGTTTTACATGTATTTTGATATTATGTAAATATATTCATTTTTACCAATATTTCGATACTATTTCATGTAGTATCACGATATGTTATTTGGCCTTCATATCTCAGAATTTCGCAGAATATTGCATTTTAAGCAAGTTTTTTCTTACATTTTGTTACGTACTAAAAATCAACGAATTTAGCAATATTTTGACGTTTATCATCCCCTTTTCCTCTATGTGATTTAAACAAAATATCATCGATTTAGGCAATATTTTGCCGTTTTTCCACGTTTTTGTGAATTTTCAATTATTTTTATTAATTCATTAAATATATGATAAAAATGATGCAAAAACATAATAGATTGAAAAATAACCTTAAATACTTCATTTTCAATCATCTATATGTTTCTCGTTAAAATACTGAATCAGATATTGAAAACTGGAGAAGTTCTGTTTTTATTGCATATATCGACGTTTCAGCCGGATTAGAGCGGTTTTACGTGTACATCTTCCATCGGTAATATAAACGGAAAATCAGGAACATTTTAGTTAATTCTAATGAAAACACATTGATTTTTATTATTTGTATTGGAAACAACATTGTCATATGTCTTTTCTTGGATCTAAATAATACGAAACCTCCCTCTATGATTCGATGTTAAAATCCTGAAATTTGGTATAATAGTGACTTTTTTCACGTTTCACATGTATTTTGATATTATGTAAATATATTCATTTTTACCAATATTTCGATACTATTTCATGTAGTATCACGATATGTTATTTGGCCTTCATATCTCAGAATTTCGCAGAATATTGCATTTTAAGCAAGTTTTTTCAAACATTTTGTTTCGTTCTAAAAATCATCGAATTTAGCAATATTTTGACGTTAATCATCCCCTTTTCCTCTATGTGATTTAAACAAAATATCATCGATTTAGGCAATATTTTGCCGTTTATCCACGGTTTTGTGAATTTTCAATTTATTTTTATTAATTCATTAAATATATGATAAAAATGATGCAAAAACATAATTGATTAGAAATTAATTTTAAATACTTCATTTTCAATCATCTATATGTTTCTCGTTAAAATACTGAATCAGATATTGAAAACTGGAGAAGTTCTGTTTTTATTGCATATATCGACGTTTCAGTCGGATTAGAGCGATTTTACGTTTATATCTTCCATCGGTAATATAAACGGAAAATCAGGAACATTTTTGTTAATTCTAATGAAAACACATTGATTTTTATCATTTGTATTGGAAACAACATTGTCATATGTCTTTTCTTGGATCTAAATAATACGAAACCTCGCTCTATGATTCGAAGTTAAAATCCTGAAATTTGGTATTATAGTGACTTTTTTCACTTTTTTCATGTAGTTTGATATTACGTAAATATATTTATTTTTACCAATATTTCGATACTATTTCATGTAGTATCACGATATGTGATTTGGCCTTCATATCTCAGAATTTCGCATAATATTGCATTTTAAGCAAGTTTTCTTGCATTTTTTTCGTACTAAAAATCATCGAATTTAGCAATATTTTGACGTTTATCATCCCCTTTTCCTCTATGTGATTTAAACAAAATATCATCGATTTTGGCAATATTTTGCCGTTTTTCCACGTTTTTGTGAATTTTCAGTTTATTCTTATTAAGTCATTATATATACGATAAAAAGGTTGCAAACACATAATTGATTAGAAATTAACCTTAAATACCTCATTTTTCAATCAACTATTTGTTTCTCGTTAAAATACTGAGTAAGATATTGAAAAGGGGAGAAGTTCTGTTTTTATTGCATATATCGACGTTTCAGCCGGATTAGAGCGGTTTTACGTGTACATCATCCATCGGTATTATAAACGGAAAATCAGGAACATTTTAGTTAATTCTAATGAAAACACATTGATTTTTATTATTTGTATTGAAAACAACATTGTCATATGTCTTTTCTTGGATCTAAATAATACGAAACCTCGCTCTATGATTCGAAGTTAAAATCCTGAAATTTGGTATAATAGTGACTTTTTCACGTTTTACATGTATTTTGATATTATGTAAATATATTCATTTTTACCAATATTTCGATACTATTTCATGTTGTATCACGATATGTTATTTGGCCTTCATATCTCAGAATTTCGCAGAATATTGCATTTTAAGCAAGTTTTTTCTTGCATTTTGTTTCGTACTAAAAATCAACGAATTTAGCAATATTTTGACGTTTATCATCCCCTTTTCCTCTATGTGATTTAAACAAAATATCATCGATTTAGGCAATATTTTGCCGTTTTTCCACGTTTTTGTGAATTTTCAGTTTATTCTTATTAATTCATTATATATACGATAAAAAGGTTGCAAACACATAATTGATTAGAAATTAACCTTAAATACCTCATTTTTCAATCAACTATTTGTTTCTCGTTAAAATACTGAGTAAGATATTGAAAAGGGGAGAAGTTCTGTTTTTATTGCATATATCGACGTTTCAGCCGGATTAGAGCGGTTTTACGTGTACATCATCCATCGGTATTATAAACGGAAAATCAGGAACATTTTAGTTAATTCTAATGAAAACACATTGATTTTTATTATTTGTTTTGAAAACAACATTGTCATATGTCTTTTCTTGGATCTAAATAATACGAAACCTCGCTCTATGATTCGAAGTTAAAATCCTGAAATTTGGTATAATAGTGACTTTTTCACGTTTTACATGTATTTTGATATTATGTAAATATATTCATTTTTACCAATATTTCGATACTATTTCATGTAGTATCACGATATGTTATTTGGCCTTCATATCTCAGAATTTCGCAGAATATTGCATTTTAAGCAAGTTTTTTCTTACATTTTGTTTCGTACTAAAAATCAACGAATTTAGCAATATTTTGACGTTTATCATCCCCTTTTCCTCTATGTGATTTAAACAAAATATCATCGATTTAGGCAATATTTTGCCGTTTATCCACGGTTTTGTGAATTTTCAATTTATTTTTATTAATTCATTAAATATATGATAAAAATGATGCAAAAACATAATTGATTAGAAATTAATTTTAAATACTTCATTTTCAATCATCTATATGTTTCTCGTTAAAATACTGAATCAGATATTGAAAACTGGAGAAGTTCTGTTTTTATTGCATATATCGACGTTTCAGTCGGATTAGAGCGATTTTACGTTTATATCTTCCATCGGTAATATAAACGGAAAATCAGGAACATTTTTGTTAATTCTAATGAAAACACATTGATTTTTATCATTTGTATTGGAAACAACATTGTCATATGTCTTTTCTTGGATCTAAATAATACGAAACCTCGCTCTATGATTCGAAGTTAAAATCCTGAAATTTGGTATTATAGTGACTTTTTTCACTTTTTTCATGTAGTTTGATATTACGTAAATATATTTATTTTTACCAATATTTCGATACTATTTCATGTAGTATCACGATATGTGATTTGGCCTTCATATCTCAGAATTTCGCATAATATTGCATTTTAAGCAAGTTTTCTTGCATTTTTTTCGTACTAAAAATCATCGAATTTAGCAATATTTTGACGTTTATCATCCCCTTTTCCTCTATGTGATTTAAACAAAATATCGATTTTGGCAATATTTTGCCGTTTTTCCACGTTTTTGTGAATTTTCAGTTTATTCTTATTAATTCATTATATATACGATAAAAAGGTTGCAAACACATAATTGATTAGAAATTAACCTTAAATACCTCATTTTTCAATCAACTATTTGTTTCTCGTTAAAATACTGAGTAAGATATTGAAAAGGGGAGAAGTTCTGTTTTTATTGCATATATCGACGTTTCAGCCGGATTAGAGCGGTTTTACGTGTACATCATCTATCGGTATTATAAACGGAAAATCAGGAACATTTTAGTTAATTCTAATGAAAACACATTGATTTTTATTATTTGTATTGAAAACAACATTGTCATATGTCTTTTCTTGGATCTAAATAATACGAAACCTCGCTCTATGATTCGAAGTTAAAATCCTGAAATTTGGTATAATAGTGACTTTTTCACGTTTTACATGTATTTTGATATTATGTAAATATATTCATTTTTACCAATATTTCGATACTATTTCATGTTGTATCACGATATGTTATTTGGCCTTCATATCTCAGAATTTCGCAGAATATTGCATTTTAAGCAAGTTTTTTCTTGCATTTTGTTTCGTACTAAAAATCAACGAATTTAGCAATATTTTGACGTTTATCATCCCCTTTTCCTCTATGTGATTTAAACAAAATATCATCGATTTAGGCAATATTTTGCCGTTTTTCCACGTTTTTGTGAATTTTCAGTTTATTCTTATTAATTCATTATATATACGATAAAAAGGTTGCAAACACATAATTGATTAGAAATTAACCTTAAATACCTCATTTTTCAATCAACTATTTGTTTCTCGTTAAAATACTGAGTAAGATATTGAAAAGGGGAGAAGTTCTGTTTTTATTGCATATATCGACGTTTCAGCCGGATTAGAGCGGTTTTACGTGTACATCATCCATCGGTATTATAAACGGAAAATCAGGAACATTTTAGTTAATTCTAATGAAAACACATTGATTTTTATTATTTGTTTTGAAAACAACATTGTCATATGTCTTTTCTTGGATCTAAATAATACGAAACCTCGCTCTATGATTCGAAGTTAAAATCCTGAAATTTGGTATAATAGTGACTTTTTCACGTTTTACATGTATTTTGATATTATGTAAATATATTCATTTTTACCAATATTTCGATACTATTTCATGTAGTATCACGATATGTTATTTGGCCTTCATATCTCAGAATTTCGCAGAATATTGCATTTTAAGCAAGTTTTTTCTTACATTTTGTTTCGTACTAAAAATCAACGAATTTAGCAATATTTTGACGTTTATCATCCCCTTTTCCTCTATGTGATTTAAACAAAATATCATCGATTTAGGCAATATTTTGCCGTTTATCCACGGTTTTGTGAATTTTCAATTTATTTTTATTAATTCATTAAATATATGATAAAAATGATGCAAAAACATAATTGATTAGAAATTAATTTTAAATACTTCATTTTCAATCATCTATATGTTTCTCGTTAAAATACTGAATCAGATATTGAAAACTGGAGAAGTTCTGTTTTTATTGCATATATCGACGTTTCAGTCGGATTAGAGCGATTTTACGTTTATATCTTCCATCGGTAATATAAACGGAAAATCAGGAACATTTTTGTTAATTCTAATGAAAACACATTGATTTTTATCATTTGTATTGGAAACAACATTGTCATATGTCTTTTCTTGGATCTAAATAATACGAAACCTCGCTCTATGATTCGAAGTTAAAATCCTGAAATTTGGTATTATAGTGACTTTTTTCACTTTTTTCATGTAGTTTGATATTACGTAAATATATTTATTTTTACCAATATTTCGATACTATTTCATGTAGTATCACGATATGTGATTTGGCCTTCATATCTCAGAATTTCGCATAATATTGCATTTTAAGCAAGTTTTCTTGCATTTTTTTCGTACTAAAAATCATCGAATTTAGCAATATTTTGACGTTTATCATCCCCTTTTCCTCTATGTGATTTAAACAAAATATCATCGATTTTGGCAATATTTTGCCGTTTTTCCACGTTTTTGTGAATTTTCAGTTTATTCTTATTAATTCATTATATATACGATAAAAAGGTTGCAAACACATAATTGATTAGAAATTAACCTTAAATACCTCATTTTTCAATCAACTATTTGTTTCTCGTTAAAATACTGAGTAAGATATTGAAAAGGGGAGAAGTTCTGTTTTTATTGCATATATCGACGTTTCAGCCGGATTAGAGCGGTTTTACGTGTACATCATCCATCGGTATTATAAACGGAAAATCAGGAACATTTTAGTTAATTCTAATGAAAACACATTGATTTTTATTATTTGTATTGAAAACAACATTGTCATATGTCTTTTCTTGGATCTAAATAATACGAAACCTCGCTCTATGATTCGAAGTTAAAATCCTGAAATTTGGTATAATAGTGACTTTTTCACGTTTTACATGTATTTTGATATTATGTAAATACATTCATTTTTACCAATATTTCGATACTATTTCATGTAGTATCACGATATGTTATTTGGCCTTCATATCTCAGAATTTCGCAGAATATTGCATTTTAAGCAAGTTTTTTCTTACATTTTGTTTCGTACTAAAAATCAACGAATTTAGCAATATTTTGACGTTTATCATCCCCTTTTCCTCTATGTGATTTAAACAAAATATCATCGATTTAGGCAATATTTTGCCGTTTATCCACGGTTTTGTGAATTTTCAATTTATTTTTATTAATTCATTAAATATATGATAAAAATGATGCAAAAACATAATTGATTAGAAATTAATTTTAAATACTTCATTTTCAATCATCTATATGTTTCTCGTTAAAATACTGAATCAGATATTGAAAACTGGAGAAGTTCTGTTTTTATTGCATATATCGACGTTTCAGTCGGATTAGAGCGATTTTACGTTTATATCTTCCATCGGTAATATAAACGGAAAATCAGGAACATTTTTGTTAATTCTAATGAAAACACATTGATTTTTATCATTTGTATTGGAAACAACATTGTCATATGTCTTTTCTTGGATCTAAATAATACGAAACCTCGCTCTATGATTCGAAGTTAAAATCCTGAAATTTGGTATTATAGTGATTTTTTTCACTTTTTTCATGTAGTTTGATATTACGTAAATATATTTATTTTTACCAATATTTCGATACTATTTCATGTAGTATCACGATATGTGATTTGGCCTTCATATCTCAGAATTTCGCATAATATTGCATTTTAAGCAAGTTTTCTTGCATTTTGTTTCGTACTAAAAATCATCGAATTTAGCAATATTTTGACGTTTATCATCCCCTTTTCCTCTATGTGATTTAAACAAAATATCATCGATTTTGGCAATATTTTGCCGTTTTTCCACGTTTTTGTGAATTTTCAGTTTATTCTTATTAATTCATTATATATACGATAAAAAGGTTGCAAACACATAATTGATTAGAAATTAACCTTAAATACCTCATTTTTCAATCAACTATTTGTTTCTCGTTAAAATACTGAGTAAGATACTGAAAAGGGGAGAAGTTCTGTTTTTATTGCATATATCGACGTTTCAGCCGGATTAGAGCGGTTTTACGTGTACATCATCCATCGGTATAATAAACGGAAAATCAGGAACATTTTAGTTAATTCTAATGAAAACACATTGATTTTTATTATTTGTATTGGAAACAACATTGTCATGTCTTTTCTTGGATCTAAATAATACGAAACCTCGCTTTATGATTCGAAGTTAAAATCCTGAAATTTGGTATAATAGTGACTTTTTTCACATTTTACATGTATTTTGATATTATGTAAATATATTCATTTTTTACCAATATTTCGATACTATTTCATGTAGTATCACGATATGTTATTTGGCCTTCAAATCTCAGAATTTCGCATAATATTGCATTTTAAGCAAGTTTTCTTGCAATTTGTTTCGTACTAAAAATCATCGAATTTAGCAATATTTTGACGTTTATCATCCCCTTTTCCTCTATGTGATTTAAACAAAATATCATCGATTTAGGCAATATTTTGCCGTTTTTCCACGTTTTTGTGAATTTTCAATTTATTTTTATTAATTCATTAAATATATGATAAAAATGATGCAAAAACATAATTGATTAGAAATTAATTTTAAATACTTCATTTTCAATCATCTATATGTTTCTCGTTAAAATACTGAATCAGATATTGAAAACTGGAGAAGTTCTGTTTTTATTGCATATATCGACGTTTCAGTCGGATTAGAGCGATTTTACGTTTATATCTTCCATCGGTAATATAAACGGAAAATCAGGAACATTTTTGTTAATTCTAATGAAAACACATTGATTTTTATCATTTGTATTGGAAACAACATTGTCATATGTCTTTTCTTGGATCTAAATAATACGAAACCTCGCTCTATGATTCGAAGTTAAAATCCTGAAATTTGGTATTATAGTGACTTTTTTCACTTTTTTCATGTAGTTTGATATTACGTAAATATATTTATTTTTACCAATATTTCGATACTATTTCATGTAGTATCACGATATGTGATTTGGCCTTCATATCTCAGAATTTCGCATAATATTGCATTTTAAGCAAGTTTTCTTGCATTTTGTTTCGTACTAAAAATCATCGAATTTAGCAATATTTTGACGTTTATCATCCCCTTTTCCTCTATGTGATTTAAACAAAATATCATCGATTTTGGCAATATTTTGCCGTTTTTCCACGTTTTTGTGAATTTTCAGTTTATTCTTATTAATTCATTATATATACGATAAAAAGGTTGCAAACACATAATTGATTAGAAATTAACCTTAAATACCTCATTTTTCAATCAACTATTTGTTTCTCGTTAAAATACTGAGTAAGATATTGAAAAGGGGAGAAGTTCTGTTTTTATTGCATATATCGACGTTTCAGCCGGATTAGAGCGGTTTTACGTGTACATCATCCATCGGTATAATAAACGGAAAATCAGGAACATTTTAGTTAATTCTAATGAAAACACATTGATTTTTATTATTTGTATTGGAAACAACATTGTCATGTCTTTTCTTGGATCTAAATAATACGAAACCTCGCTTTATGATTCGAAGTTAAAATCCTGAAATTTGGTATAATAGTGACTTTATTCACATTTTACATGTATTTTGATATTATGTAAATATATTCATTTTTTACCAATATTTCGATACTATTTCATGTAGTATCACGATATGTTATTTGGCCTTCAAATCTCAGAATTTCGCATAATATTGCATTTTAAGCAAGTTTTCTTGCAATTTGTTTCGTACTAAAAATCATCGAATTTAGCAATATTTTGACGTTTATCATCCCCTTTTCCTCTATGTGATTTAAACAAAATATCATCGATTTAGGCAATATTTTGCCGTTTTTCCACGTTTTTGTGAATTTTCAATTTATTTTTATTAATTCATTAAATATATGATAAAAATGATGCAAAAACATAATTGATTAGAAATTAATTTTAAATACTTCATTTTCAATCATCTATATGTTTCTCGTTAAAATACTGAATCAGATATTGAAAACTGGAGAAGTTCTGTTTTTATTGCATATATCGACGTTTCAGTCGGATTAGAGCGATTTTACGTTTATATCTTCCATCGGTAATATAAACGGAAAATCAGGAACATTTTTGTTAATTCTAATGAAAACACATTGATTTTTATCATTTGTATTGGAAACAACATTGTCATATGTCTTTTCTTGGATCTAAATAATACGAAACCTCGCTCTATGATTCGAAGTTAAAATCCTGAAATTTGGTATTATAGTGACTTTTTTCACTTTTTTCATGTAGTTTGATATTACGTAAATATATTTATTTTTACCAATATTTCGATACTATTTCATGTAGTATCACGATATGTTATTTGGCCTTCAAATCTCAGAATTTCGCATAATATTGCATTTTAAGCAAGTTTTCTTGCAATTTGTTTCGTACTAAAAATCATCGAATTTAGCAATATTTTGACGTTTATCATCCCCTTTTCCTCTATGTGATTTAAACAAAATATCATCGATTTAGGCAATATTTTGCCGTTTTTCCACGTTTTTGTGAATTTTCAGTTTATTGTTATTAATTCATTAAATATACGATAAAAAGGTTGCAAACACATAATTGATTAGAAATTAACCTTAAATACCTCATTTTTCAATCAACTATTTGTTTCTCGTTAAAATACTGAGTAAGATATTGAAAAGGGGAGAAGTTCTGTTTTTATTGCATATATCGACGTTTCAGCCGGATTAGAGCGGTTTTACGTGTACATCATCCATCGGTATTATAAACGGAAAATCAGGAACATTTTAGTTAATTCTAATGAAAACACATTGATTTTTATTATTTGTTTTGAAAACAACATTGTCATATGTCTTTTCTGGGATCTAAATAATACGAAACCTCGCTCTATGATTCGAAGTTAAAATCCTGAAATTTGGTATAATAGTGACTTTTTCACGTTTTACATGTATTTTGATATTATGTAAATACATTCATTTTTACCAATATTTCGATACTATTTCATGTAGTATCACGATATGTTATTTGGCCTTCATATCTCAGAATTTCGCAGAATATTGCATTTTAAGCAAGTTTTTTCTTACATTTTGTTTCGTACTAAAAATCATCGAATTTAGCAATATTTTGACGTTTATCATCCGCTTTTCCTCTATGTGATTTAAACAAAATATCATCGATTTAGGCAATATTTTGCAGTTTTTCCACGTTTTTGTGAATTATCAATTTATTTTTATTAATTCATTATATATATGATAAAAATGATGCAAAAACATAATTGATTAGAAATTAACCTTAAATACTTCATTTTCAATCATCTATATATTTCTCGTTAAAATACTGAATCAGATATTGAAAACTGGAAAAGTTCTGTTTTTATTGCATATATCGACGTTTCAGCCGGATTAGTGCGGTTTTACGTGTACATCTTCCATCGGTAATATAAACAGAAAACAGGAACATTTTAGGTAATTCTAATGAAAACACATTGATATTTATCATTTGTATTGGAAACAACATTGTCATATGTCTTTTCTTGGATCTAAATAATACGAAACCTCGCTCTATGATTCGAAGTTTAAATCCTGAAATTTGGTATAATAGTGACTTTTTTCACTTTTTTCATGTAGTTTGATATTACGTAAATATATTCATTTTTACCAATATTTCGATACTATTTCATGTAGTATCACGATATGTGATTTGGAATTCAAATCTCAGAATTTCGCATAATATTGCATTTTAAGCAAGTTTTTTCTTACATTTTGTTTCGTACTAAAAATCATCGAATTTAGCAATATTTTGACGTTTATCATCCCCTTTTCCTCTATGTGATTTAAACAAAATATCATCGATTTAGGCAATATTTTGCCTTTTTTCCACGTTATTGTGAAATTTCCGTTTATTGTTATTATTTCATTAAATATACGATAAAAATGTTGCAAACACATAATTGATTAGAAATTAATTTGTATTGGAAACAACATTGTCATGTCTTTTCTTGGATCTAAATAATACGAAACCTCGCTCTATGATTTGAAGTTAAAATCCTCAAATATGGTAAAATAGTGACTTTTTTCACGTTTCTCATGTAGTGGGATTTTACGTAAATATATTCGTTTTTACCAATATTTCGATACTACTTCATGTTTTCTCACGATATATGATTTGGAATTCATATCTCAGAATTTCGCAAATTTTTCATTTTTAAGAATGTTTCTTGCATTTTGTTTTGTACTAAAAATCATCGAATTCAGCAATATTTTAACGTTCATCATTCCCTTTTCCTTTATGTGATTTAAACAAAATATCATCGAATTAGGCATAATTTTGCCGTTTTTCCACGTTTTTGTGAATTTTCAGTTTATTGGTTTTAAATGATTAAATATACGATAAAAATGATGCAAACACATAATTGATTAGATAATAACCTTATATACTTCATTTTCAATCATCTATTTGTTTCTCGTTAAAATACTGAGTAAGATATTGAAAAGGGGAGAAGTTCGGTTTTTATTGCATATATCGACGTTTCAGCCGGATTAGAGCGGTTTTACGTTTATATCTTCCATCGGTAATGAACGGAAAATCAGGAACATTTTTGTTAATTCTAATGAAAACACATTGATTTTTATCATTTGTATTGGAAACAACATTGTCATATGTCTTTTCTTGGATCTAAATAATACGAAACCTCGCTCTATGATTCGAAGTTTAAATCCTGAAATTTGGTATAATAATGACTTTTTTCACTTTTTTCACGTAGTTTGATATTACGTAAATATATTCGTTTTTACCAATATTTCGATACTACTTCATGCTTTCTCACGATATGTGATTTGGAATTCATATCTCAGAATTTCGCAAATTTTGCATTTTTAAGCAAGTTTCTTGCGTTTTCTTTTGTACTAAAAATCATCGAATTTAACAATATTTTGACGTTTATCATCCCCTTTTCCTCTATGTGATTTAAACAAAATATCATCGATTTAGGCAATATTTTGCCGTTTTTTCACGTTTTTGTGAATTTTCATTTTATTTCTATTAATTCATTAAATATATGATAAAAATGATGCAAAAACATAATTGATTAGAAATTAACCTTAAATACTTCATTTTCAATCATCTATATGTTTCTCATTAAAATACTGAATCAAATATTGAAAACGGGAGAAGTTCTGTTTTTATTGCATATATCGACGTTTCAGCCGGATTAGAGCGGTTTTACGTGTACATCTTCCATCGGTAATATAATCGGAAAATCAGGAACATTTTAGTTAATTCTAATGAAAACACATTGATTTTTATCATTTGTATTGGAAACAACATTGTCATATGTCTTTTCTTGGATCTAAATAATACGAAACCTCGCTCTCTGATTTGAAGTTAAAATCCTCATATATGGTAAAATAGTGATTTTTTCACTTTTATTATGTAGTGTGATTTTACGTAAATATATTCGTTTTTACCAATATATCGATACTACTTCATGTTTTCTCACGGTATGTGATTTTGAATTCATATCTCAGAATTTCGCAAATTTGGATTTTTAAGCAAGTTTCTTGCATTTTGTTTTGTACTAAAAATCATCGAATTCAGCAATATTTTGACGTTCATCATTCCCTTTTCCTTTAAATGATTTAAACAAAATATCATCGAATTACGCAATATTTTGCAGTTTTTCCACGTTTTTGTGAATTTTCAGTTTATTAGTATTAATTCAATAAATATATGATAAAAATGATGCAAACACACAATTGATTAGATAATAACCTTAAATACTTCATTTTCAATCATCTATTTGTTTCTCGTTAAGATACTGAGTAAGATATTGAAAAAGGGAGAAGTTCGGTTTTTATTACATATATCGACGTTTTAGCCGGATTAGAGCTGTTTTACCTTTACATCTTCCATCGGTAATATAAACGGAAAATCAGGAACATTTTAGTTAATTCTAATGAAAACACATTGATTTTTATCATTTGTATTGGAAACAACATTGTCATATGTCTTTTCTTGGATCTAAATAATACGAAACCTCGCTCTATGATTCGAAGTTAAAATCCTGAAATTTGGTATTATAGTGACTTTTTTCACTTTTTTCATGTAGTTTGATATTACGTATATATATTTATATTTACCAATATTTCGATACTATTTCATGTAGTATCACGATATGTGATTTGGCCTTCAAATCTCAGAATTTCGCATAATATTGCATTTTAAGCAAGTTTTCTTGCATTTTGTTTCGTACTAAAAATCATCGAATTTAGCAATATTTTGACGATTATAATCCCCTTTTCCTCTATGTGATTTAAACAATATATCATCGATTTTGGCAATATTTTGCCGTTTTTCCACGTTTTTGTGAATTTTCAGTTTATTGTTATTAATTCATTAAATATACGATAAAAAGGTTGCAAACACATAATTGATTAGAAATTAACCTTAAATACCTCATTTTTCAATCAACTATTTGTTTCTCGTTAAAATACTGAGTAAGATATTGAAAAGGGGAGAAGTTCTGTTTTTATTGCATATATCGACGTTTCAGCCGGATTAGAGCGGTTTTACGTGTACATCTTCCATCGGTAATATAAACGGAAAATCAGGAACATTTTAGTTAATTCTAATGAAAACACATTGATTTTTATTATTTGTATTGGAAACAACATTGTCATATGTCTTTTCTTGGATCTAAATAATACGAAACCTCGCTCTATGATTCGAAGTTAAAATCCTGAAATTTGGTATAATAGTGACTTTTTTCACGTTTTACATGTATTTTGATATTATGTAAATATATTCATTTTTACCAATATTTCGATACTATTTCATGTAGTATCACGATATGTTATTTGGCCTTCATATCTCAGAATTTCGCAGAATATTGCATTTTAAGCAAGTTTTTTCTTACATTTTGTTTCGTACTAAAAATCATCGAATTTAGCAATATTTTGACGTTTATCATCCCCTTTTCCTCTATGTGATTTAAACAAAATATCATCGATTTAGGCAATATTTTGCAGTTTTTCCACGTTTTTGTGAATTTTCAATTTATTTTTATTAATTCATTAAATAAATGATAAAAATGATGCAAAAACATAATTGATTAGAAATTAACCTTAAATACTTCATTTTCAATCATCTATATGTTTCTCGTTAAAATACTGAATCGGATATTGAAAACTGGAGAAGTTCTGTTTTTATTGCATATATCGACGTTTCAGCCGGATTAGAGCGGTTTTACGTTTACATCTTCCATCGGTAATATAAACAGAAAAACAGGAACATTTTAGTTAATTCTAATGAAAACACATTGATATTTATCATTTGTATTGGAAACAACATTGTCATATGTCTTTTCTTGGATCTAAATAATACGAAACCTCGCTCTATGATTCGAAGTTAAAATCCTGAAATTTGGTATAATAGTGACTTTTTTCACTTTTTTCATGTAGTTTGATATTACGTAAATATATTCATTTTTACCAATATTTCGATACTATTTCATGTAGTATCACGATATGTGATTTGGAATTCAAATCTCAGAATTTCGCATAATATTGCATTTTAAGCAAGTTTTTTCTTACATTTTGTTTCGTACTAAAAATCATCGAATTTAGCAATATTTTGACGTTTATCATCCCCTTTTCCTCTATGTGATTTAAACAAAATATCATCGATTTAGGCAATATTTTGCCGTTTTTCCACATTTTTGTTAATTTTCAATTTATTTTTATTAATTCATTAAATATATGATAAAAATGATGCAAAAACATAATTGATTGAAAATTAACCTTAAATACTTCATTTTCAATCGTCTATATGTTTCTCGTTAAAATACTGAATCAGATATTGAAAACTGGAGAAGATCTGTTTTTATTGCATATATCGACGTTTCAGCCGGATTAGAGCGGTTTTACGTGTACATCTTCCATCGGTAATATAAACGGAAAATCAGGAACATTTTAGTTAATTCTAATGAAAACACATTGATTTTTATTATTTGTATTGGAAACAACATTGTCATATGTCTTTTCTTGGATCTAAATAATACGAAACCTCGCTCTATGATTCGAAGTTAAAATCCTGAAATTTGGTATAATAGTGACTTTTTTCACGTTTTACATGTATTTTCATATTATGTAAATATATTCATTTTTACCAATATTTCGATACTATTTCATGTAGTATCACGATATGTTATTTGGCCTTCATATCTCAGAATTTCGCAGAATATTGCATTTTAAGCAAGTTTTTTCTTACATTTTGTTTCGTACTAAAAATCATCGAATTTAGCAATATTTTGACGTTTATCATCCGCTTTTCCTCTATGTGATTTAAACAAAATATCATCGATTTAGGCAATATTTTGCAGTTTTTCCACGTTTTTGTGAATTATCAATTTATTTTTATTAATTCATTATATATATGATAAAAATGATGCAAAAACATAATTGATTAGAAATTAACCTTAAATACTTCATTTTCAATCATCTATATATTTCTCGTTAAAATACTGAATCAGATATTGAAAACTGGAAAAGTTCTGTTTTTATTGCATATATCGACGTTTCAGCCGGATTAGTGCGGTTTTACGTGTACATCTTCCATCGGTAATATAAACAGAAAACAGGAACATTTTAGGTAATTCTAATGAAAACACATTGATATTTATCATTTGTATTGGAAACAACATTGTCATATGTCTTTTCTTGGATCTAAATAATACGAAACCTCGCTCAATGATTCGAAGTTTAAATCCTGAAATTTGGTATAATAGTGACTTTTTTCACTTTTTTCATGTAGTTTGATATTACGTAAATATATTCATTTTTACCAATATTTCGATACTATTTCATGTCGTATCACGATATGTGATTTGGAATTCAAATCTCAGAATTTCGCATAATATTGCATTTTAAGCAAGTTTTTTCTTACATTTTGTTTCGTACTAAAAATCATCGAATTTAGCAATATTTTGACGTTTATCATCCCCTTTTCCTCTATGTGATTTAAACAAAATATCATCGATTTAGGCAATATTTTGCCTTTTTTCCACGTTATTGTGAAATTTCCGTTTATTGTTATTATTTCATTAAATATACGATAAAAATGTTGCAAACACATAATTGATTAGAAATTAATTTGTATTGGAAACAACATTGTCATGTCTTTTCTTGGATCTAAATAATACGAAACCTCGCTCTATGATTTGAAGTTAAAATCCTCAAATATGGTAAAATAGTGACTTTTTTCACGTTTCTCATGTAGTGGGATTTTACGTAAATATATTCGTTTTTACCAATATTTCGATACTACTTCATGTTTTCTCACGATATATGATTTGGAATTCATATCTCAGAATTTCGCAAATTTTTCATTTTTAAGAATGTTTCTTGCATTTTGTTTTGTACTAAAAATCATCGAATTCAGTAATATTTTAACGTTCATCATTCCCTTTTCCTTTATGTGATTTAAACAAAATATCATCGAATTAGGCATAATTTTGCCGTTTTTCCACGTTTTTGTGAATTTTCAGTTTATTGGTTTTAAATGATTAAATATACGATAAAAATGATGCAAACACATAATTGATTAGATAATAACCTTATATACTTCATTTTCAATCATCTATTTGTTTCTCGTTAAAATACTGAGTAAGATATTGAAAAGGGGAGAAGTTCGGTTTTTATTGCATATATCGACGTTTCAGCCGGATTAGAGCGGTTTTACGTTTATATCTTCCATCGGTAATATGAACGGAAAATCAGGAACATTTTTGTTAATTCTAATGAAAACACATTGATTTTTATCATTTGTATTGGAAACAACATTGTCATATGTCTTTTCTTGGATCTAAATAATACGAAACCTCGCTCTATGATTCGAAGTTTAAATCCTGAAATTTGGTATAATAATGACTTTTTTCACTTTTTTCACGTAGTTTGATATTACGTAAATATATTCGTTTTTACCAATATTTCGATACTACTTCATGCTTTCTCACGATATGTGATTTGGAATTCATATCTCAGAATTTCGCAAATTTTGCATTTTTAAGCAAGTTTCTTGCGTTTTCTTTTGTACTAAAAATCATCGAATTTAACAATATTTTGACGTTTATCATCCCCTTTTCCTCTATGTGATTTAAACAAAATATCATCGATTTAGGCAATATTTTGCCGTTTTTTCACGTTTTTGTGAATTTTCATTTTATTTCTATTAATTCATTAAATATATGATAAAAATGATGCAAAAACATAATTGATTAGAAATTAACCTTAAATACTTCATTTTCAATCATTTATATGTTTCTCATTAAAATACTGAATCAAATATTGAAAACGGGAGAAGTTCTGTTTTTATTGCATATATCGACGTTTCAGCCGGATTAGAGCGGTTTTACGTGTACATCTTCCATCGGTAATATAATCGGAAAATCAGGAACATTTTAGTTAATTCTAATGAAAACACATTGATTTTTATCATTTGTATTGGAAACAACATTGTCATATGTCTTTTCTTGGATCTAAATAATACGAAACCTCGCTCTCTGATTTGAAGTTAAAATCCTTATATATGGTAAAATAGTGATTTTTTCACTTTTATTATGTAGTGTGATTTTACGTAAATATATTCGTTTTTACCAATATATCGATACTACTTCATGTTTTCTCACGGTATGTGATTTTGAATTCATATCTCAGAATTTCGCAAATTTGGATTTTTAAGCAAGTTTCTTGCATTTTGTTTTGTACTAAAAATCATCGAATTCAGCAATATTTTGACGTTCATCATTCCCTTTTCCTTTAAATGATTTTAACAAAATATCATCGAATTACGCAATATTTTGCAGTTTTTCCACGTTTTTGTGAATTTTCAGTTTATTAGTATTAATTCAATAAATATATGATAAAAATGATGCAAACACACAATTGATTAGATAATAACCTTAAATACTTCATTTTCAATCATCTATTTGTTTCTCGTTAAGATACTGAGTAAGATATTGAAAAAGGGAGAAGTTCGGTTTTTATTACATATATCGACGTTTTAGCCGGATTAGAGCTGTTTTACCTTTACATCTTCCATCGGTAATATAAACGGAAAATCAGGAACATTTTAGTTAATTCTAATGAAAACACATTGATTTTTATCATTTGTATTGGAAACAACATTGTCATATGTCTTTTCTTGGATCTAAATAATACGAAACCTCGCTCTATGATTCGAAGTTAAAATCCTGAAATTTGGTATTATAGTGACTTTTTTCACTTTTTTCATGTAGTTTGATATTACGTATATATATTTATATTTACCAATATTTCGATACTATTTCATGTAGTATCACGATATGTGATTTGGCCTTCAAATCTCAGAATTTCGCATAATATTGCATTTTAAGCAAGTTTTCTTGCATTTTGTTTCGTACTAAAAATCATCGAATTTAGCAATATTTTGACGATTATAATCCCCTTTTCCTCTATGTGATTTAAACAATATATCATCGATTTTGGCAATATTTTGCCGTTTTTCCACGTTTTTGTGAATTTTCAGTTTATTGTTATTAATTCATTAAATATACGATAAAAAGGTTGCAAACACATAATTGATTAGAAATTAACCTTAAATACCTCATTTTTCAATCAACTATTTGTTTCTCGTTAAAATACTGAGTAAGATATTGAAAAGGGGAGAAGTTCTGTTTTTATTGCATATATCGACGTTTCAGCCGGATTAGAGCGGTTTTACGTGTACATCTTCCATCGGTAATATAAACGGAAAATCAGGAACATTTTAGTTAATTCTAATGAAAACACATTGATTTTTATTATTTGTATTGGAAACAACATTGTCATATGTCTTTTCTTGGATCTAAATAATACGAAACCTCGCTCTATGATTCGAAGTTAAAATCCTGAAATTTGGTATAATAGTGACTTTTTTCACGTTTTACATGTATTTTGATATTATGTAAATATATTCATTTTTACCAATATTTCGATACTATTTCATGTAGTATCACGATATGTTATTTGGCCTTCATATATCAGAATTTCGCAGAATATTGCATTTTAAGCAAGTTTTTTCTTACATTTTGTTTCGTACTAAAAATCATCGAATTTAGCAATATTTTGACGTTTATCATCCCCTTTTCCTCTATGTGATTTAAACAAAATATCATCGATTTAGGCAATATTTTGCAGTTTTTCCACGTTTTTGTGAATTTTCAATTTATTTTTATTAATTCATTAAATAAATGATAAAAATGATGCAAAAACATAATTGATTAGAAATTAACCTTAAATACTTCATTTTCAATCATCTATATGTTTCTCGTTAAAATACTGAATCGGATATTGAAAACTGGAGAAGTTCTGTTTTTATTGCATATATCGACGTTTCAGCCGGATTAGAGCGGTTTTACGTTTACATCTTCCATCGGTAATATAAACAGAAAAACAGGAACATTTTAGTTAATTCTAATGAAAACACATTGATATTTATCATTTGTATTGGAAACAACATTGTCATATGTCTTTTCTTGGATCTAAATAATACGAAACCTCGCTCTATGATTCGAAGTTAAAATCCTGAAATTTGGTATAATAGTGACTTTTTTCACTTTTTTCATGTAGTTTGATATTACGTAAATATATTCATTTTTACCAATATTTCGATACTATTTCATGTAGTATCACGATATGTGATTTGGAATTCAAATCTCAGAATTTCGCATAATATTGCATTTTAAGCAAGTTTTTTCTTACATTTTGTTTCGTACTAAAAATCATCGAATTTTGCAATATTTTGACGTTTATCATCCCCTTTTCCTCTATGTGATTTAAACAAAATATCATCGATTTAGGCAATATTTTGCCGTTTTTCCACATTTTTGTTAATTTTCAATTTATTTTTATTAATTCATTAAATATATGATAAAAATGATGCAAAAACATAATTGATTGAAAATTAACCTTAAATACTTCATTTTCAATCGTCTATATGTTTCTCGTTAAAATACTGAATCAGATATTGAAAACTGGAGAAGATCTGTTTTTATTGCATATATCGACGTTTCAGCCGGATTAGAGCGGTTTTACGTGTACATCTTCCATCGGTAATATAAACGGAAAATCAGGAACATTTTAGTTAATTCTAATGAAAACACATTGATTTTTATTATTTGTATTGGAAACAACATTGTCATATGTCTTTTCTTGGATCTAAATAATACGAAACCTCGCTCTATGATTCGAAGTTAAAATCCTGAAATTTGGTATAATAGTGACTTTTTTCACTTTTTTCATGTAGTTTGATATTACGTAAATATATTTATTTTTACCAATAATTCGATACTATTTCATGTAGTATCACGATATGTGATTTGGCTTTCAAATCTCAGAATTTCGCAAAATATTGCATTTTAAGCAAGTTTTCTTGCATTTTGTTTCGTACTAAAAATCATCGAATTTAGCAATATTTTGACGATTATAATCCCCTTTTCCTCTATGTGATTTAAACAAAATATCATCGATTTTGGCAATATTTTGCCGTTTTTCCACGTTTTTGTGAATTTTCAGTTTATTGTTATTAATTCATTAAATATACGATAAAAAGGTTGCAAACACATAATTGATTAGAAATTAACCTTAAATACCTCATTTTTCAATCAACTATTTGTTTCTCGTTAAAATACTGAGTAAGATATTGAAAAGGGGAGAAGTTCTGTTTTTATTGCATATATCGACGTTTCAGCCGGATAAGAGCGGTTTTACGTGTACATCTTCCATCGGTAATATAAACGGAAAATCAGGAACATTTTAGTTAATTCTAATGAAAACACATTGATTTTTATTATTTGTATTGGAAACAACATTGTCATATGTCTTTTCTTGGATCTAAATAATACGAAACCTCGCTCTATGATTCGAAGTTAAAATCCTGAAATTTGGTATAATAGTGACTTTTTTCACGTTTTACATGTATTTTGATATTATGTAAATATATTCATTTTTACCAATATTTCGATACTATTTCATGTAGTATCACGATATGTTATTTGGCCTTCATATCTCAGAATTTCGCAGAATATTGCATTTTAAGCAAGTTTTTTCTTACATTTTGTTTCGTACTAAAAATCATCGAATTTAGCAATATTTTGACGTTTATCATCCCCTTTTCCTCTATGTGATTTAAACAAAATATCATCGATTTAGGCAATATTTTGCAGTTTTTCCACGTTTTTGTGAATTTTCAATTTATTTTTATTAATTCATTAAATAAATGATAAAAATGATGCAAAAACATAATTGATTAGAAATTAACCTTAAATACTTCATTTTCAATCATCTATATGTTTCTCGTTAAAATACTGAATCGGATATTGAAAACTGGAGAAGTTCTGTTTTTATTGAATATATCGACGTTTCAGCCGGATTAGAACGGTTTTACGTGTACATCTTCCATCGGTAATATAAACAGAAAAACAGGAACATTTTAGTTAATTCTAATGAAAACACATTGATATTTATCATTTGTATTGGAAACAACATTGTCATATGTCTTTTCTTGGATCTAAATAATACGAAACCTCGCTCTATGATTCGAAGTTAAAATCCTGAAATTTGGTATAATAGTGACTTTTTTCACTTTTTTCATGTAGTTTGATATTACGTAAATATATTCATTTTTACCAATATTTCGATACTATTTCATGTAGTATCACGATATGTGATTTGGAATTCAAATCTCAGAATTTCGCATAATATTGCATTTTAAGCAAGTTTTTTCTTACATTTTGTTTCGTACTAAAAATCATCGAATTTAGCAATATTTTGACGATTATAATCCCCTTTTCCTCTATGTGATTAAAACAAAATATCATCGATTTTGGCAATATTTTGCCGTTTTTCCACGTTTTTGTGAATTTTCAGTTTATTGTTATTAATTCATTAAATATACGATAAAAAGGTTGCAAACACATAATTGATTAGAAATTAACCTTAAATACCTCATTTTTCAATCAACTATTTGTTTCTCGTTAAAATACTGAGTATGATATTGAAAAGGGGAGAAGTTCTGTTTTTATTGCATATATCGACGTTTCAGACGGATAAGAGCGGTTTTACGTGTACATCTTCCATCGGTAATATAAACGGAAAATCAGGAACATTTTAGTTAATTTTAATGAAAACACATTGATTTTTATTATTTGTATTGGAAACAACATTGTCATATGTCTTTTCTTGGATCTAAATAATACGAAACCTCGCTCTATGATTCGAAGTTAAAATCCTGAAATTTGGTATAATAGTGACTTTTTTCACTTTTTTCATGTAGTTTGATATTACGTAAATATATTCATTTTTACCAATATTTCGATACTATTTCATGTAGTATCACAATATGTGATTTGGAATTCAAATCTCAGAATTTCGCATAATATTGCATTTTAAGCAAGTTTTTTCTTACATTTTGTTTCGTACTAAAAATCATCGAATTTAGCAATATTTTGACGTTTATCATCCCCTTTTCCTCTATGTGATTTAAACAAAATATCATCGATTTAGGCAATATTTTGCCGTTTTTCCACATTTTTGTTAATTTTCAATTTATTTTTATTAATTCATTAAATATATGATAAAAATGATGCAAAAACATAATTGATTGAAAATTAACCTTAAATACTTCATTTTCAATCGTCTATATGTTTCTCGTTAAAATACTGAATCAGATATTGAAAACTGGAGAAGTTCTGTTTTTATTGCATATATCGACGTTTCAGCCGGATTAGAGCGGTTTTACGTGTACATCTTCCATCGGTAATATAAACGGAAAATCAGGAACATTTTAGTTAATTCTAATGAAAACACATTGATTTTTATTATTTGTATTGGAAACAACATTGTCATATGTCTTTTCTTGGATCTAAATAATACGAAACCTCGCTCTATGATTCGAAGTTAAAATCCTGAAATTTGGTATAATAGTGACTTTTTTCACTTTTTTCATGTAGTTTGATATTACGTAAATATATTCATTTTTACCAATATTTCGATACTATTTCATGTAGTATCACGATATGTGATTTGGAATTCAAATCTCAGAATTTCGCATAATATTGCATTTTAAGCAAGTTTTTTCTTACATTTTGTTTCGTACTAAAAATCATCGAATTTAGCAATATTTTGACGTTTATCATACCCTTTTCCTCTATGTGATTTAAACAAAATATCATCGATTTAGGCAATATTTTGCCGTTTTTCCACATTTTTGTTAATTTTCAATTTATTTTTATTAATTCATTAAATATATGATAAAAATGATGCAAAAACATAATTGATTGAAAATTAACCTTAAATACTTCATTTTCAATCGTCTATATGTTTCTCGTTAAAATACTGAATCAGATATTGAAAACTGGAGAAGATCTGTTTTTATTGCATATATCGACGTTTCAGCCGGATTAGAGCGGTTTTACGTGTACATCTTCCATCGGTAATATAAACGGAAAATCAGGAACATTTTAGTTAATTCTAATGAAAACACATTGATTTTTATTATTTGTATTGGAAACAACATTGTCATATGTCTTTTCTTGGATCTAAATAATACGAAACCTCGCTCTATGATTCGAAGTTAAAATCCTGAAATTTGGTATAATAGTGACTTTTTTCACTTTTTTCATGTAGTTTGATATTACGTAAATATATTTATTTTTACCAATATTTCGATACTATTTCATGTAGTATCACGATATGTGATTTGGCTTTCAAATCTCAGAATTTCGCAAAATATTGCATTTTAAGCAAGTTTTCTTGCATTTTGTTTCGTACTAAAAATCATCGAATTTAGCAATATTTTGACGATTATAATCCCCTTTTCCTCTATGTGATTTAAACAAAATATCATCGATTTTGGCAATATTTTGCCGTTTTTCCACGTTTTTGTGAATTTTCAGTTTATTGTTATTAATTCATTAAATATACGATAAAAAGGTTGCAAACACATAATTGATTAGAAATTAACCTTAAATACCTCATTTTTCAATCAACTATTTGTTTCTCGTTAAAATACTGAGTAAGATATTGAAAAGGGGAGAAGTTCTGTTTTTATTGCATATATCGACGTTTCAGCCGGATAAGAGCGGTTTTACGTGTACATCTTCCATCGGTAATATAAACGGAAAATCAGGAACATTTTAGTTAATTCTAATGAAAACACATTGATTTTTATTATTTGTATTGGAAACAACATTGTCATATGTCTTTTCTTGGATCTAAATAATACGAAACCTCGCTCTATGATTCGAAGTTAAAATCCTGAAATTTGGTATAATAGTGACTTTTTTCACGTTTTACATGTATTTTGATATTATGTAAATATATTCATTTTTACCAATATTTCGATACTATTTCATGTAGTATCACGATATGTTATTTGGCCTTCATATCTCAGAATTTCGCAGAATATTGCATTTTAAGCAAGTTTTTTCTTACATTTTGTTTCGTACTAAAAATCATCGAATTTAGCAATATTTTGACGTTTATCATCCCCTTTTCCTCTATGTGATTTAAACAAAATATCATCGATTTAGGCAATATTTTGCAGTTTTTCCACGTTTTTGTGAATTTTCAATTTATTTTTATTAATTCATTAAATAAATGATAAAAATGATGCAAAAACATAATTGATTAGATATTAACCTTAAATACTTCATTTTCAATCATCTATATGTTTCTCGTTAAAATACTGAATCGGATATTGAAAACTGGAGAAGTTCTGTTTTTATTGAATATATCGACGTTTCAGCCGGATTAGAACGGTTTTACGTGTACATCTTCCATCGGTAATATAAACAGAAAAACAGGAACATTTTAGTTAATTCTAATGAAAACACATTGATATTTATCATTTGTATTGGAAACAACATTGTCATATGTCTTTTCTTGGATCTAAATAATACGAAACCTCGCTCTATGATTCGAAGTTAAAATCCTGAAATTTGGTATAATAGTGACTTTTTTCACTTTTTTCATGTAGTTTGATATTACGTAAATATATTCATTTTTACCAATATTTCGATACTATTTCATGTAGTATCACGATATGTGATTTGGAATTCAAATCTCAGAATTTCGCATAATATTGCATTTTAAGCAAGTTTTTTCTTACATTTTGTTTCGTACTAAAAATCATCGAATTTAGCAATATTTTGACGATTATAATCCCCTTTTCCTCTATGTGATTAAAACAAAATATCATCGATTTTGGCAATATTTTGCCGTTTTTCCACGTTTTTGTGAATTTTCAGTTTATTGTTATTAACTCATTAAATATACGATAAAAAGGTTGCAAACACATAATTGATTAGAAATTAACCTTAAATACCTCATTTTTCAATCAACTATTTGTTTCTCGTTAAAATACTGAGTATGATATTGAAAAGGGGAGAAGTTCTGTTTTTATTGCATATATCGACGTTTCAGCCGGATTAGAGCGGTTTTACGTGTACATCTTCCATCGGTAATATAAACGGAAAATCAGGAACATTTTAGTTAATTCTAATGAAAACACATTGATTTTTATTATTTGTATTGGAAACAACATTGTCATATGTCTTTTCTTGGATCTAAATAATACGAAACCTCGCTCTATGATTCGAAGTTAAAATCCTGAAATTTGGTATAATAGTGACTTTTTTCACGTTTTACATGTATTTTGATATTATGTAAATATATTCATTTTTACCAATATTTCGATACTATTTCATGTAGTATCACGATATGTTATTTGGCCTTCATATCTCAAAATTTCGCAGAATATTGCATTTTAAGCAAGTTTTTTCTTACATTTTGTTTCGTACTAAAAATCATCGAATTTAGCAATATTTTGACGTTTATCATCCCCTTTTCCTCTATGTGATTTAAACAAAATATCATCGATTTAGGCAATATTTTGCAGTTTTTCCACGTTTTTGTGAATTTTCAATTTATTTTTATTAATTCTTTAAATAAATGATAAAAATGATGCAAAAACATAATTGATTAGAAATTAACCTTAAATACTTCATTTTCAATCATCTATATGTTTCTCGTTAAAATACTGAATCGGATATTGAAAACTGGAGAAGTTCTGTCTTTATTGCATATATCGACGTTTCAGCCGGATTAGAACGGTTTTACGTGTACATCTTCCATCGGTAATATAAACAGAAAAACAGGAACATTTTAGTTAATTCTAATGAAAACACATTGATATTTATCATTTGTATTGGAAACAACATTGTCATATGTCTTTTCTTGGATCTAAATAATACGAAACCTCGCTCTATGATTCGAAGTTAAAATCCTGAAATTTGGTATAATAGTGACTTTTTTCACTTTTTTCATGTAGTTTGATATTACGTAAATATATTCATTTTTACCAATATTTCGATACTATTTCATGTAGTATCACAATATGTGATTTGGAATTCAAATCTCAGAATTTCGCATAATATTGCATTTTAAGCAAGTTTTTTCTTACATTTTGTTTCGTACTAAAAATCATCGAATTTAGCAATATTTTGACGTTTATCATCCCCTTTTCCTCTATGTGATTTAAACAAAATATCATCGATTTAGGCAATATTTTGCCGTTTTTCCACATTTTTGTTAATTTTCAATTTATTTTTATTAATTCATTAAATATATGATAAAAATGATGCAAAAACATAATTGATTGAAAATTAACCTTAAATACTTCATTTTCAATCGTCTATATGTTTCTCGTTAAAATACTGAATCAGATATTGAAAACTGGAGAAGTTCTGTTTTTATTGCATATATCGACGTTTCAGCCGGATTAGAGCGGTTTTACGTGTACATCTTCCATCGGTAATATAAACGGAAAATCAGGAACATTTTAGTTAATTCTAATGAAAACACATTGATTTTTATTATTTGTATTGGAAACAACATTGTCATATGTCTTTTCTTGGATCTAAATAATACGAAACCTCGCTCTATGATTCGAAGTTAAAATCCTGAAATTTGGTATAATAGTGACTTTTTTCACCTTTTACATGTATTTTGATATTATGTAAATATATTCATTTTTACCAATATTTCGATACTATTTCATGTAGTATCACGATATGTTATTTGGCCTTCATATCTCAAAATTTCGCAGAATATTGCATTTTAAGCAAGTTTTTTCTTACATTTTGTTTCGTACTAAAAATCATCGAATTTAGCAATATTTTGACGTTTATCATCCCCTTTTCCTCTATATGATTTAAACAAAATATCATCGATTTAGGCAATATTTTGCAGTTTTTCCACGTTTTTGTGAATTTTCAATTTATTTTTATTAATTCTTTAAATAAATGATAAAAATGATGCAAAAACATAATTGATTGAAAATTAACCTTAAATACTTCATTTTCAATCATCTATATGTTTCTCGTTAAAATACTGAATCAGATATTGAAAACTGGAGAAGTTCTGTTTTTATTGCATATATCGACGTTTCAGCCGGATAAGAGCGGTTTCACGTGTACATCTTCCATCGGTAATATAAACGGAAAATCAGGAACATTTTAGTTAATTCTAATGAAAACACATTGATTTTTATTATTTGTATTGGAAACAACATTGTCATATGTCTTTTCTTGGATCTAAATAATACGAAACCTCGCTCTATGATTCGATGTTAAAATCCTGAAATTTGGTATAATAGTGACTTTTTTCACGTTTTACATGTATTTTGATATTATGTAAATATATTCATTTTTACCAATATTTCGATACTATTTCATGTAGTATCACGATATGTTATTTGGCCTTCATATCTCAGAATTTCGCAGAATATTGCATTTTAAGCAAGTTTTTTCTTACATTTTGTTTCGTACTAAAAATCATCGAATTTAGCAATATTTTGACGTTAATCATCCCCTTTTCCTCTATGTGATTTAAACAAAATATCATCGATTTAGGCAATATTTTGCCGTTTTTCCACGTTTTTGTGAATTTTCAATTTATTTTTATTAATTCATTAAATATATGATAAAAATGATGCAAAAACATAACTGATTAGAAATTAATTTTAAATACTTCATTTTCAATCATCTATATGTTTCTCGTTAAAATACTGAATCAGATATTGAAAACTGGAGGAGTTCTGTTTTTATTGCATATATCGACGTTTCAGCCGGAATAGAGCGGTTTTACGTGTACATCTTCCATCGGTAATATAAACAGAAAATCAAGAACATTTTAGTTAATTCTAATAAAAACACATTGGTTTTTATTATTTGTATTGGAAACAACATTGTCATATGTCTTTTCTTGGATCTAAATAATACGAAACCTCGCTCTATGATTCGAAGTTAAAATCCTGAAATTTGGTATAATAGTGACTTTTTTCACGTTTTACATGTATTTTGATATTATGTAAATATATTCATTTTTACCAATATTTCGATACTATTTCATGTAGTATCACGATATGTTATTTGGCCTTCAAATATCAGAATTTCGCATAATATTGCATTTTAAGTAAGTTTTCTTGCATTTTGTTTCGTACTAAAAATCATTGAATTTAGAAATATTTTGACGTTTATCATCCCCTTTTCCTCTATGTGATTTAAACAAAATATCATCGATTTAGGCAATATTTTGCAGTTTTTCCACGTTTTTGTGAATTTTCAGTTTATTGTTATTAATTCATTAAATATACGATAAAAGGGTTGCAAACACATAATTGATTAGAAATTAACCTTAAATACCTCATTTTTCAATCAACTATTTGTTTCTCGTTAAAATACTGAGTAAGATATTGAAAAGGGGAGAAGTTCTGTTTTTATTGCATATATCGACGTTTCAGCCGGATTAGAGCGGTTTTACGTGTACATCTTCCATCGGTATTATAAATGGAAAATCAGGAACATTTTAGTTAATTCTAATGAAAACACATTGATTTTTATTATTTGTATTGGAAACAACATTGTCATATGTCTTTTCTTTGATCTAAATAATACGAAACCTCGCTCTATGATTCGAAGTTAAAATCCTGAAATTTGGTATAATAGTGACTTTTTTCACGTTTTACATGTATTTTGATATTATGTAAATATATTCATTTCTACCAATATTTCGATACTATTTCATGTAGTATCACGATATGTTATTTGGCCTTCATACCTCAGAATTTCGCAGAATATTGCATTTTAAGCAAGTTTTTTCTTACATTTTGTTTCGTACTAAAAATCAACGAATTTAGCAATATTTTGACGTTTATCATCCCCTTTTCCTCTATGTGATTTAAACAAAATATCATCGATTTAGGCAATATTTTACCGTTTTTCCACGTTTTTGTGAATTTTCAATTTATTTTTATTAATTCATTAAATATATGATAAAAATGATGCAAAAACATAATTGATTGAAAATTAACCTTAAATACTTCATTTTCAATCATCTATATGTTTCTCGTTAAAATACTGAATCAGATATTGAAAACTGGAGAAGTTCTGTTTTTATTGCATATATCGACGTTCCAGCCGGATTAGAGCGGTTTTACGTGTACATCTTCCATCGGTAATATAAACGGAAAATCAGGAACATTTTAGTTAATTCTAATGAAAACACATTCATTTTTATTATTTGTATTGGAAACAACATTGTCATATGTCTTTTCTTGGATCTAAATAATACGAAACCTCGCTCTATGATTCGATGTTAAAATCCTGAAATTTGGTATAATAGTGACTTTTTTCACGTTTTACATGTATTTTCATATTATGTAAATATATTCATTTTTACCAATATTTCGATACTATTTCATGTAGTATCACGATATGTTATTTGGCCTTCATATCTCAGAATTTTGCAGAATATTGCATTTTAAGCAAGTTTTTTCTTACATTTTGTTTCGTACTAAAAATCATCGAATTTAGCAATATTTTTGACGTTAATCATCCTCTTTTCCTCGATGTGATTTAAACAAAACATCATCGATTTAGGCAATATTTTGCCGTTTATCCACGGTTTTGTGAATTTTCAATTTATTTTTATTAATTCATTAAATATATAATTAAAATGATGCAAAAACATAATTGATTAGAAATTAATTTTAAATACTTCATTTTCAATCATCTATATGTTTCTCGTTAAAATACTGAATCAGATATTGAAAACTGGAGAAGTTCTGTTTTTATTGCATATATCGACGTTTCAGTCGGATTAGAGCGATTTTACGTTTATATCTTCCATCGGTAATATAAACGGAAAATCAGGAACATTTTTGTTAATTCTAATGAAAACACATTGATTTTTATCATTTGTATTGGAAACAACATTGTCATATATCTTTTCTTGGATCTAAATAATACGAAACCTCGCTCTATGATTCGAAGTTAAAATCCTGAAGTTTGGTATTATAGTGATTTTTTTCACTTTTTTCATGTAGTTTGATATTACGTAAATATATTTATTTTTACCAATATTTCGATACTATTTCATGTAGTATCACGATATGTTATTTGGCCTTCATATCTCAGAATTTCGCAGAATATTGCATTTTAAGCAAGTTTTTTCTTACATTTTGTTTCGTACTAAAAATCATCGAATTTAGCAATATTTTGACGTTTATCATCCCCTTTTCCTCTATGTGATTTAAACAAAATATCATCGATTTAGGCAATATTTTGCCGTTTTTTCACGTTTTTGTGAATTTTCAATTTATTTTTATTATTCATTAAATATATGATAAAAATGATGCAAAAACATAATTGATTGAAAATTAACCTTAAATACTTCATTTTCAATCATCTATATGTTTCTCGTTAAAATACTGAATCAGATATTGAAAACTGGAGAAGTTCTGTTTTTATTGCATATATCGACGTTTCAGCCGGAATAGAGCGGTTTTACGTGTACATCTTCCATCGGTAATATAAACAGAAAATCAAGAACATTTTAGTTAATTCTAATGAAAACACATTGATTTTTATTATTTGTATTGGAAACAACATTGTCATGTCTTTTCTTGGATCTAAATAATACGAAACCTCGCTCTATGATTCGAAATTAAAATCCAGAAATTTGGTATAATAGTGACTTTTTTCACGTTTTACATGTTTTTTGATATTATGTAAATATATTCATTTTTACCAATATTTCGATACTATTTCATGTAGTATCACGATATGTGATTTGGCTTTCAAATCTCAGAATTTCGCATAATATTGCATTTTAAGCAAGTTTTCTTGCATTTTGTTTCGTACTAAAAATCATCGAATTTAGCAATATTTTGACGATTATAATCCCCTTTTCCTCTATGTGATTTAAACAAAATATCATCGATTTTGGCAATATTTTGCCGTTTTTCCACGTTTTTGTGAATTTTCAGTTTATTGTTATTAATTCATTAAATATACGATAAAAAGGTTGCAAACACATAATTGATTAGAAATTAACTTTAAATACCTCATTTTTCAATCAACTATTTGTTTCTCGTTAAAATACTGAGTAAGATATTGAAAAGGGGACAAGTTCTGTTTTTATTGCATATATCGACGTTTCAGCCGGATAAGAGCGGTTTTACGTGTACATCTTCCATCGGTAATATAAACGGAAAATCAGGAACATTTTAGTTAATTCTAATGAAAACACATTGATTTTTATTATTTGTATTGGAAACAACATTGTCATATGTCTTTTCTTGGATTTAAATAATACGAAACCTCGCTCTATGATTCGAAGTTAAAATCCTGAAATTTGGTATAATAGTGACTTTTTTCACGTTTTACATGTATTTTGATATTATGTAAATATATTCATTTTTACCAATATTTCGATACTATTTCATGTAGTATCACGATATGTTATTTGGCCTTCATATCTCAGAATTTCGCAGAATATTGCATTTTAAGCAAGTTTTTTCTTACATTTTGTTTCGTACTAAAAATCAACGAATTTAGCAATATTTTGACGTTTATCATCCCCTTTTCCTCTATGTGATTTAAACAAAATATCATCGATTTAGGCAATATTTTACCGTTTTTCCACGTTTTTGTGAATTTTCAATTTATTTTTATTAATTCATTAAATATATGATAAAAATGATGCAAAAACATAATTGATTGAAAATTAACCTTAAATACTTCATTTTCAATCATCTATATGTTTCTCGTTAAAATACTGAATCAGATATTGAAAACTGGAGAAGTTCTGTTTTTATTGCATATATCGACGTTCCAGCCGGATTAGAGCGGTTTTACGTGTACATCTTCCATCGGTAATATAAACGGAAAATCAGGAACATTTTAGTTAATTCTAATGAAAACACATTCATTTTTATTATTTGTATTGGAAACAACATTGTCATATGTCTTTTCTTGGATCTAAATAATACGAAACCTCGCTCTATGATTCGATGTTAAAATCCTGAAATTTGGTATAATAGTGACTTTTTTCACGTTTTACATGTATTTTCATATTATGTAAATATATTCATTTTTACCAATATTTCGATACTATTTCATGTAGTATCACGATATGTTATTTGGCCTTCATATCTCAGAATTTTGCAGAATATTGCATTTTAAGCAAGTTTTTTCTTACATTTTGTTTCGTACTAAAAATCATCGAATTTAGCAATATTTTTGACGTTAATCATCCTCTTTTCCTCGATGTGATTTAAACAAAACATCATCGATTTAGGCAATATTTTGCCGTTTATCCACGGTTTTGTGAATTTTCAATTTATTTTTATTAATTCATTAAATATATAATTAAAATGATGCAAAAACATAATTGATTAGAAATTAATTTTAAATACTTCATTTTCAATCATCT
Organism: Procambarus clarkii; assembly: GCF_040958095.1. NCBI lineage: Eukaryota > Metazoa > Arthropoda > Malacostraca > Decapoda > Cambaridae > Procambarus > Procambarus clarkii. Next base: position 21,773,917 of record NC_091160.1, read on the forward strand.
ATATGTTTCTCGTTAAAATACTGAATCAGATATTGAAAACTGGAGAAGTTCTGTTTTTATTGCATATATCGACGTTTCAGTCGGATTAGAGCGATTTTACGTTTATATCTTCCATCGGTAATATAAACGGAAAATCAGGAACATTTTTGTTAATTCTAATGAAAACACATTGATTTTTATCATTTGTATTGGAAACAACATTGTCATATATCTTTTCTTGGATCTAAATAATACGAAACCTCGCTCTATGATTCGAAGTTAAAATCCTGAAGTTTGGTATTATAGTGATTTTTTTCACTTTTTTCATGTAGTTTGATATTACGTAAATATATTTATTTTTACCAATATTTCGATACTATTTCATGTAGTATCACGATATGTTATTTGGCCTTCATATCTCAGAATTTCGCAGAATATTGCATTTTAAGCAAGTTTTTTCTTACATTTTGTTTCGTACTAAAAATCATCGAATTTAGCAATATTTTGACGTTTATCATCCCCTTTTCCTCTATGTGATTTAAACAAAATATCATCGATTTAGGCAATATTTTGCCGTTTTTTCACGTTTTTGTGAATTTTCAATTTATTTTTATTATTCATTAAATATATGATAAAAATGATGCAAAAACATAATTGATTGAAAATTAACCTTAAATACTTCATTTTCAATCATCTATATGTTTCTCGTTAAAATACTGAATCAGATATTGAAAACTGGAGAAGTTCTGTTTTTATTGCATATATCGACGTTTCAGCCGGAATAGAGCGGTTTTACGTGTACATCTTCCATCGGTAATATAAACAGAAAATCAAGAACATTTTAGTTAATTCTAATGAAAACACATTGATTTTTATTATTTGTATTGGAAACAACATTGTCATGTCTTTTCTTGGATCTAAATAATACGAAACCTCGCTCTATGATTCGAAATTAAAATCCAGAAATTTGGTATAATAGTGACTTTTTTCACGTTTTACATGTTTTTTGATATTATGTAAATATATTCATTTTTACCAATATTTCGATACTATTTCATGTAGTATCACGATATGTGATTTGGCTTTCAAATCTCAGAATTTCGCATAATATTGCATTTTAAGCAAGTTTTCTTGCATTTTGTTTCGTACTAAAAATCATCGAATTTAGCAATATTTTGACGATTATAATCCCCTTTTCCTCTATGTGATTTAAACAAAATATCATCGATTTTGGCAATATTTTGCCGTTTTTCCACGTTTTTGTGAATTTTCAGTTTATTGTTATTAATTCATTAAATATACGATAAAAAGGTTGCAAACACATAATTGATTAGAAATTAACTTTAAATACCTCATTTTTCAATCAACTATTTGTTTCTCGTTAAAATACTGAGTAAGATATTGAAAAGGGGACAAGTTCTGTTTTTATTGCATATATCGACGTTTCAGCCGGATAAGAGCGGTTTTACGTGTACATCTTCCATCGGTAATATAAACGGAAAATCAGGAACATTTTAGTTAATTCTAATGAAAACACATTGATTTTTATTATTTGTATTGGAAACAACATTGTCATATGTCTTTTCTTGGATTTAAATAATACGAAACCTCGCTCTATGATTCGAAGTTAAAATCCTGAAATTTGGTATAATAGTGACTTTTTTCACGTTTTACATGTATTTTGATATTATGTAAATATATTCATTTTTACCAATATTTCGATACTATTTCATGTAGTATCACGATATGTTATTTGGCCTTCATATCTCAGAATTTCGCAGAATATTGCATTTTAAGCAAGTTTTTTCTTACATTTTGTTTCGTACTAAAAATCATCGAATTTAGCAATATTTTGACGTTTATCATCCCCATTTCCTCTATGTGTTTTAAACAAAATATCATCGATTTAGGCATTATTTTGCCGTTTTTCCACGTTCTTGTGAATTTTCAATTTATTTTTATTAATTCATTAAATATATGATAAAAATGATGCAAAAACATAATTGATTGAAAATTAACCTTAAATACTTAATTTTCAATCATCTATATGTTTCTCGTTAAAATACTGAATCAGATATTGAAAACTGGAGAAGTTCTGTTTTTATTGCATATATCGACGTTTCAGCCGGATAAGAGCGGTTTCACGTGTACATCTTCCATCGGTAATATAAACGGAAAATCAGGAACATTTTAGTTAATTCTAATGAAAACACATTGATTTTTATTATTTGTATTGGAAACAACATTGTCATATGTCTTTTCTTGGATCTAAATAATACGAAACCTCGCTCTATGATTCGATGTTAAAATCCTGAAATTTGGTATAATAGTGACTTTTTTCACGTTTTACATGTATTTTGATATTATGTAAATATATTCATTTTTACCAATATTTCGATACTATTTCATGTAGTATCACGATATGTTATTTGGCCTTCATATCTCAGAATTTCGCAGAATATTGCATTTTAAGCAAGTTTTTTCTTACATTTTGTTTCGTACTAAAAATCATCGAATTTAGCAATATTTTGACGTTAATCATCCCCTTTTCCTCTATGTGATTTAAACAAAATATCATCGATTTAGGCAATATTTTGCCGTTTTTCCACGTTTTTGTGAATTTTCAATTTATTTTTATTAATTCATTAAATATATGATAAAAATGATGCAAAAACATAACTGATTAGAAATTAATTTTAAATACTTCATTTTCAATCATCTATATGTTTCTCGTTAAAATACTGAATCAGATATTGAAAACTGGAGGAGTTCTGTTTTTATTGCATATATCGACGTTTCAGCCGGAATAGAGCGGTTTTACGTGTACATCTTCCATCGGTAATATAAACAGAAAATCAAGAACATTTTAGTTAATTCTAATAAAAACACATTGGTTTTTATTATTTGTATTGGAAACAACATTGTCATATGTCTTTTCTTGGATCTAAATAATACGAAACCTCGCTCTATGATTCGAAGTTAAAATCCTGAAATTTGGTATAATAGTGACTTTTTTCACGTTTTACATGTATTTTGATATTATGTAAATATATTCATTTTTACCAATATTTCGATACTATTTCATGTAGTATCACGATATGTTATTTGGCCTTCAAATATCAGAATTTCGCATAATATTGCATTTTAAGTAAGTTTTCTTGCATTTTGTTTCGTACTAAAAATCATTGAATTTAGAAATATTTTGACGTTTATCATCCCCTTTTCCTCTATGTGATTTAAACAAAATATCATCGATTTAGGCAATATTTTGCAGTTTTTCCACGTTTTTGTGAATTTTCAGTTTATTGTTATTAATTCATTAAATATACGATAAAAAGGTTGCAAACACATAATTGATTAGAAATTAACCTTAAATACCTCATTTTTCAATCAACTATTTGTTTCTCGTTAAAATACTGAGTAAGATATTGAAAAGGGGAGAAGTTCTGTTTTTATTGCATATATCGACGTTTCAGCCGGATTAGAGCGGTTTTACGTGTACATCTTCCATCGGTATTATAAATGGAAAATCAGGAACATTTTAGTTAATTCTAATGAAAACACATTGATTTTTATTATTTGTATTGGAAACAACATTGTCATATGTCTTTTCTTTGATCTAAATAATACGAAACCTCGCTCTATGATTCGAAGTTAAAATCCTGAAATTTGGTATAATAGTGACTTTTTTCACGTTTTACATGTATTTTGATATTATGTAAATATATTCATTTCTACCAATATTTCGATACTATTTCATGTAGTATCACGATATGTTATTTGGCCTTCATACCTCAGAATTTCGCAGAATATTGCATTTTAAGCAAGTTTTTTCTTACATTTTGTTTCGTACTAAAAATCAACGAATTTAGCAATATTTTGACGTTTATCATCCCCTTTTCCTCTATGTGATTTAAACAAAATATCATCGATTTAGGCAATATTTTACCGTTTTTCCACGTTTTTGTGAATTTTCAATTTATTTTTATTAATTCATTAAATATATGATAAAAATGATGCAAAAACATAATTGATTGAAAATTAACCTTAAATACTTCATTTTCAATCATCTATATGTTTCTCGTTAAAATACTGAATCAGATATTGAAAACTGGAGAAGTTCTGTTTTTATTGCATATATCGACGTTCCAGCCGGATTAGAGCGGTTTTACGTGTACATCTTCCATCGGTAATATAAACGGAAAATCAGGAACATTTTAGTCAATTCTAATGAAAACACATTCATTTTTATTATTTGTATTGGAAACAACATTGTCATATGTCTTTTCTTGGATCTAAATAATACGAAACCTCGCTCTATGATTCGAAGTTAAAATCCTGAAATTTGGTATAATAGTGACTTTTTTCACGTTTTACATGTATTTTCATATTATGTAAATATATTCATTTTTACCAATATTTCGATACTATTTCATGTAGTATCACGATATGTTATTTGGCCTTCATATCTCAGAATTTTGCAGAATATTGCATTTTAAGCAAGTTTTTTCTTACATTTTGTTTCGTACTAAAAATCATCGAATTTAGCAATATTTTTGACGTTAATCATCCTCTTTTCCTCGATGTGATTTAAACAAAACATCATCGATTTAGGCAATATTTTGCCGTTTATCCACGGTTTTGTGAATTTTCAATTTATTTTTATTAATTCATTAAATATATAATAAAAATGATGCAAAAACATAATTGATTAGAAATTAATTTTAAATACTTCATTTTCAATCATCTATATGTTTCTCGTTAAAATACTGAATCAGATATTGAAAACTGGAGAAGTTCTGTTTTTATTGCATATATCGACGTTTCAGTCGGATTAGAGCGATTTTACGTTTATATCTTCCATCGGTAATATAAACGGAAAATCAGGAACATTTTTGTTAATTCTAATGAAAACACATTGATTTTTATCATTTGTATTGGAAACAACATTGTCATATGTCTTTTCTTGGATCTAAATAATACGAAACCTCGCTCTATGATTCGAAGTTAAAATCCTGAAGTTTGGTATTATAGTGACTTTTTTCACTTTTTTCATGTAGTTTGATATTACGTAAATATATTTATTTTTACCAATATTTCGATACTATTTCATGTAGTATCACGATATGTTATTTGGCCTTCATATCTCAGAATTTCGCAGAATATTGCATTTTAAGCAAGTTTTTTCTTACATTTTGTTTCGTACTAAAAATCATCGAATTTAGCAATATTTTGACGTTTATCATCCCCTTTTCCTCTATGTGATTTAAACAAAATATCATCGATTTAGGCAATATTTTGCCGTTTTTTCACGTTTTTGTGAATTTTCAATTTATTTTTATTATTCATTAAATATATGATAAAAATGATGCAAAAACATAATTGATTGAAAATTAACCTTAAATACTTCATTTTCAATCATCTATATGTTTCTCGTTAAAATACTGAATCAGATATTAAAAACTGGAGAAGTTCTGTTTTTATTGCATATATCGACGTTTCAGCCGGAATAGAGCGGTTTTACGTGTACATCTTCCATCGGTAATATAAACAGAAAATCAAGAACATTTTAGTTAATTCTAATGAAAACACATTGATTTTTATTATTTGTATTGGAAACAACATTGTCATGTCTTTTCTTGGATCTAAATAATACGAAACCTCGCTCTATGATTCGAAATTAAAATCCAGAAATTTGGTATAATAGTGACTTTTTTCACGTTTTACATGTTTTTTGATATTATGTAAATATATTCATTTTTACCAATATTTCGATACTATTTCATGTAGTATCACGATATGTGATTTGGCTTTCAAATCTCAGAATTTCGCATAATATTGCATTTTAAGCAAGTTTTCTTGCATTTTGTTTCGTACTAAAAATCATCGAATTTAGCAATATTTTGACGATTATAATCCCCTTTTCCTCTATGTGATTTAAACAAAATATCATCGATTTTGGCAATATTTTGCCGTTTTTCCACGTTTTTGTGAATTTTCAGTTTATTGTTATTAATTCATTAAATATACGATAAAAAGGTTGCAAACACATAATTGGTTAGAAATTAACTTTAAATACCTCATTTTTCAATCAACTATTTGTTACTCGTTAAAATACTGAGTAAGATATTGAAAAGGGGACAAGTTCTGTTTTTATTGCATATATCGACGTTTCAGCCGGATAAGAGCGGTTTTACGTGTACATCTTCCATCGGTAATATAAACGGAAAATCAGGAACATTTTAGTTAATTCTAATGAAAACACATTGATTTTTATTATTTGTATTGGAAACAACATTGTCATATGTCTTTTCTTGGATTTAAATAATACGAAACCTCGCTCTATGATTCGAAGTTAAAATCCTGAAATTTGGTATAATAGTGACTTTTTTCACGTTTTACATGTATTTTGATATTATGTAAATATATTCATTTTTACCAATATTTCGATACTATTTCATGTAGTATCACGATATGTTATTTGGCCTTCATATCTCAGAATTTCGCAGAATATTGCATTTTAAGCAAGTTTTTTCTTACATTTTGTTTCGTACTAAAAATCATCGAATTTAGCAATATTTTGACGTTTATCATCCCCATTTCCTCTATGTGTTTTAAACAAAATATCATCGATTTAGGCATTATTTTGCCGTTTTTCCACGTTCTTGTGAATTTTCAATTTATTTTTATTAATTCATTAAATATATGATAAAAATGATGCAAAAACATAATTGATTGAAAATTAACCTTAAATACTTAATTTTCAATCATCTATATGTTTCTCGTTAAAATACTGAATCAGATATTGAAAACTGGAGAAGTTCTGTTTTTTATTGCATATATCGACGTTTCAGGCGGATTTGAGCGGTTTTACGTGTACATCTTCCATCGGTAATATAAACGGAAAATCAGGAACATTTTAGTTAATTCTAATGAAAACACATTGATTTTTATTATTTGTATTGGAAACAACATTGTCATATGTCTTTTCTTGGATCTAAATAATACGAAACCTCGCTCTATGATTCGAAGTTAAAATCCTGAAATTTGGTATAATAGTGACTTTTTTCACGTTTACATGTATTTTGAAATTATGTAAATATATTCATTTTTACCAATATTTCGATACTATTTCATGTAGTATCACGATATGTTATTTGGCCTTCATATCTCAGAATTTCGCAGAATATTGCATTTTAAGCAAGTTTTTTCTTACATTTTGTTTCGTACTAAAAATCATCGAATTTAGCAATATTTTGACGTTTATCATCCCCTTTTCCTCTATGTGATTTAAACAAAATATCATCGATTTAGGCAATATTTTGCAGTTTTTCCACGTTTTTGTGAATTTTCAATTTATTTTTATTAATTCTTTAAATAAATGATAAAAATGATGCAAAAACATAATTGATTAGAAATTAACCTTAAATACTTCATTTTCAATCATCTATATGTTTCTCGTTAAAATACTGAATCGGATATTGAAAACTGGAGAAGTTCTGTTTTTATTGCATATATCGACGTTTCAGCCGGATTAGAGCGGTTTTACGTGTACATCTTCCATCGGTAATATAAACAGAAAAACAGGAACATTTTAGTTAATTCTAATGAAAACACATTGATATTTATCATTTGTATTGGAAACAACATTGTCATATGTCTTTTCTTGGATCTAAATAATACGAAACCTCGCTCTATGATTCGAAGTTAAAATCCTGAAATTTGGTATAATAGTGACTTTTTTCACTTTTTTCATGTAGTTGGATATTACGTAAATATATTCATTTTTACCAATATTTCGATACTATTTCATGTAGTATCACGATATGTGATTTGGAATTCAAATCTCAAAATTTCGCATAATATTGCATTTTAAGCAAGTTTTTTCTTACATTTTGTTTCGTACTAAAAATCATCGAATTTAGCAATATTTTGACGTTTATCATCCCCTTTTCCTCTATGTGATTTAAAAAAAATATCATCGATTTAGGCAATATTTTGCCGTTTTTCCACATTTTTGTTAATTTTCAATTTATTTTTATAAATTCATTAAATATATGATAAAAATGATGCAAAAACATAATTGATTGAAAATTAACCTTAAATACTTCATTTTCAATCGTCTATATGTTTCTCGTTAAAATACTGAATCAGATATTGAAAACTGGAGAAGTTCTGTTTTTATTGCATATATCGACGTTTCAGCCGGATTAGAGCGGTTTTACGTGTACATCTTCCATTGGTAATATAAACGGAAAATCAGGAACATTTTAGTTAATTCTAATGAAAACACATTGATTTTTATTATTTGTATTGGAAACAACATTGTCATATGTCTTTTCTTGGATCTAAATAATACGAAACCTCCCTCTATGATTCGAAGTTAAAATCCTGAAATTTGGTATAATAGTGACTTTTTTCACGTTTTACATGTATTTTGATATTATGTAAATATATTCATTTTTACCAATATTTCGATACTATTTCATGTAGTATCACGATATGTTATTTGGCCTTCATATCTCAGAATTTCGCAGAATATTGCATTTTAAGCAAGTTTTTTCTTACATTTTGTTTCGTACTAAAAATCATCGAATTTAGCAATATTTTGACGTTTATCATCCCCATTTCCTCTATGTGTTTTAAACAAAATATCATCGATTTAGGCATTATTTTGCCGTTTTTCCACGTTCTTGTGAATTTTCAATTTATTTTTATTAATTCATTAAATATATGATAAAAATGATGCAAAAACATAATTGATTGAAAATTAACCTTAAATACTTAATTTTCAATCATCTATATGTTTCTCGTTAAAATACTGAATCAGATATTGAAAACTGGAGAAGTTCTGTTTTTATTGCATATATCGACGTTCCAGCCGGATTAGAGCGGTTTTACGTGTACATCTTCCATCGGTAATATAAACGGAAAATCAGGAACATTTTAGTCAATTCTAATGAAAACACATTCATTTTTTATTATTTGTATTGGAAACAACATTGTCATATGTCTTTTCTTGGATCTAAATAATACGAAACCTCGCTCTATGATTCGAAGTTAAAATCCTGAAATTTGGTATAATAGTGACTTTTTTCACGTTTTACATGTATTTTCATATTATGTAAATATATTCATTTTTACCAATATTTCGATACTATTTCATGTAGTATCACGATATGTTATTTGGCCTTCATATCTCAGAATTTTGCAGAATATTGCATTTTAAGCAAGTTTTTTCTTACATTTTGTTTCGTACTAAAAATCATCGAATTTAGCAATATTTTTGACGTTAATCATCCTCTTTTCCTCGATGTGATTTAAACAAAACATCATCGATTTAGGCAATATTTTGCCGTTTATCCACGGTTTTGTGAATTTTCAATTTATTTTTATTAATTCATTAAATATATAATAAAAATGATGCAAAAACATAATTGATTAGAAATTAATTTTAAATACTTCATTTTCAATCATCTATATGTTTCTCGTTAAAATACTGAATCAGATATTGAAAACTGGAGAAGTTCTGTTTTTATTGCATATATCGACGTTTCAGTCGGATTAGAGCGATTTTACGTTTATATCTTCCATCGGTAATATAAACGGAAAATCAGGAACATTTTTGTTAATTCTAATGAAAACACATTGATTTTTATCATTTGTATTGGAAACAACATTGTCATATGTCTTTTCTTGGATCTAAATAATACGAAACCTCGCTCTATGATTCGAAGTTAAAATCCTGAAGTTTGGTATTATAGTGACTTTTTTCACTTTTTTCATGTAGTTTGATATTACGTAAATATATTTATTTTTACCAATATTTCGATACTATTTCATGTAGTATCACGATATGTTATTTGGCCTTCATATCTCAGAATTTCGCAGAATATTGCATTTTAAGCAAGTTTTTTCTTACATTTTGTTTCGTACTAAAAATCATCGAATTTAGCAATATTTTGACGTTTATCATCCCCTTTTCCTCTATGTGATTTAAACAAAATATCATCGATTTAGGCAATATTTTGCCGTTTTTTCACGTTTTTGTGAATTTTCAATTTATTTTTATTATTCATTAAATATATGATAAAAATGATGCAAAAACATAATTGATTGAAAATTAACCTTAAATACTTCATTTTCAATCATCTATATGTTTCTCGTTAAAATACTGAATCAGATATTAAAAACTGGAGAAGTTCTGTTTTTATTGCATATATCGACGTTTCAGCCGGAATAGAGCGGTTTTACGTGTACATCTTCCATCGGTAATATAAACAGAAAATCAAGAACATTTTAGTTAATTCTAATGAAAACACATTGATTTTTATTATTTGTATTGGAAACAACATTGTCATGTCTTTTCTTGGATCTAAATAATACGAAACCTCGCTCTATGATTCGAAATTAAAATCCAGAAATTTGGTATAATAGTGACTTTTTTCACGTTTTACATGTTTTTTGATATTATGTAAATATATTCATTTTTACCAATATTTCGATACTATTTCATGTAGTATCACGATATGTGATTTGGCTTTCAAATCTCAGAATTTCGCATAATATTGCATTTTAAGCAAGTTTTCTTGCATTTTGTTTCGTACTAAAAATCATCGAATTTAGCAATATTTTGACGATTATAATCCCCTTTTCCTCTATGTGATTTAAACAAAATATCATCGATTTTGGCAATATTTTGCCGTTTTTCCACGTTTTTGTGAATTTTCAGTTTATTGTTATTAATTCATTAAATATACGATAAAAAGGTTGCAAACACATAATTGATTAGAAATTAACTTTAAATACCTCATTTTTCAATCAACTATTTGTTACTCGTTAAAATACTGAGTAAGATATTGAAAAGGGGACAAGTTCTGTTTTTATTGCATATATCGACGTTTCAGCCGGATAAGAGCGGTTTTACGTGTACATCTTCCATCGGTAATATAAACGGAAAATCAGGAACATTTTAGTTAATTCTAATGAAAACACATTGATTTTTATTATTTGTATTGGAAACAACATTGTCATATGTCTTTTCTTGGATTTAAATAATACGAAACCTCGCTCTATGATTCGAAGTTAAAATCCTGAAATTTGGTATAATAGTGACTTTTTTCACGTTTTACATGTATTTTGATATTATGTAAATATATTCATTTTTACCAATATTTCGATACTATTTCATGTAGTATCACGATATGTTATTTGGCCTTCATATCTCAGAATTTCGCAGAATATTGCATTTTAAGCAAGTTTTTTCTTACATTTTGTTTCGTACTAAAAATCATCGAATTTAGCAATATTTTGGACGTTTATCATCCCCATTTCCTCTATGTGTTTTAAACAAAAATATCATCGATTTAGGCATTATTTTGCCGTTTTTCCACGTTCTTGTGAATTTTCAATTTATTTTTATTAATTCATTAAATATATGATAAAAATGATGCAAAACATAATTGATTGAAATTAACCTTAAATACTTAATTTCAATCATCTATATGTTTCTCGTTAAAATACTGAATCAGATATTGAAAACTGGAGAAGTTCTGTTTTTTATTGCATATATCGACGTTTCAGGCGGATTTGAGCGGTTTTACGTGTACATCTTCCATCGGTAATATAAACGGAAAATCAGGAACATTTTAGTTAATTCTAATGAAAACACATTGATTTTTATTATTTGTATTGGAAACAACATTGTCATATGTCTTTTCTTGGATCTAAATAATACGAAACCTCGCTCTATGATTCGAAGTTAAAATCCTGAAATTTGGTATAATAGTGACTTTTTTCACGTTTACATGTATTTTGAAATTATGTAAATATATTCATTTTTACCAATATTTCGATACTATTTCATGTAGTATCACGATATGTTATTTGGCCTTCATATCTCAGAATTTCGCAGAATATTGCATTTTAAGCAAGTTTTTTCTTACATTTTGTTTCGTACTAAAAATCATCGAATTTAGCAATATTTTGACGTTTATCATCCCCTTTTCCTCTATGTGATTTAAACAAATATCATCGATTTAGGCAATATTTTGCAGTTTTTCCACGTTTTTGTGAATTTTCAATTTATTTTTATTAATTCTTTAAATAAATGATAAAAATGATGCAAAAACATAATTGATTAGAAATTAACCTTAAATACTTCATTTTCAATCATCTATATGTTTCTCGTTAAAATACTGAATCAGATATTGAAAACTGGAGAAGTTCTGTTTTTATTGCATATATCGACGTTTCAGCCGGATTAGAGCGGTTTTACGTGTACATCTTCCATCGGTAATATAAACAGAAAACAGGAACATTTTAGTAATTCTAATGAAAACACATTGATATTTATCATTTGTATTGGAAACAACATTGTCATATGTCTTTTCTTGGATCTAAATAATACGAAACCTCGCTCTATGATTCGAAGTTTAAATCCTGAAATTTGGTATAATGTGACTTTTTCACTTTTTTCATGTAGTTTGATATTACGTAAATATATTCATTTTTACCAATATTTCGATACTATTTCATGTAGTATCACGATATGTGATTTGGAATTCAAATCTCAGAATTTCGCATAATATTGCATTTTAAGCAAGTTTTTTCTTACATTTTGTTTCGTACTAAAAATCATCGAATTTAGCAATATTTTGACGTTTATCATCCCCTTTTCCTCTATGTGATTTAAACAAAATATCATCGATTTAGGCAATATTTTGCCTTTTTTCCACGTTATTGTGAAATTTCCGTTTATTGTTATTATTCATTAAATATACGATAAAAATGTTGCAAACACATAATTGATTAGAAATTAATTTGTATTGGAAACAACATTGTCATGTCTTTTCTTGGATCTAAATAATACGAAACCTCGCTCTATGATTTGAAGTTAAAATCCTCAAATATGGTAAAATAGTGACTTTTTTCACGTTTCTCATGTAGTGGGATTTACGTAAATATATTCGTTTTTACCAATATTTCGATACTACTTCATGTTTTCTCACGATATATGATTTGGAATTCATATCTCAGAATTTCGCAAATTTTCATTTTTAAGAATGTTTCTTGCATTTTGTTTTGTACTAAAAATCATCGAATTCAGTAATATTTTAACGTTCATCATTCCCTTTTCCTTATGTGATTTAAACAAAATATCATCGAATTAGGCATAATTTTGCCGTTTTTCCACGTTTTTGTGAATTTTCAGTTTATTGGTTTTAAATGATTAAATATACGATAAAAATGATGCAAACACATAATTGATTAGATAATAACCTTAATACTTCATTTTCAATCATCTATTTGTTTCTCGTTAAAATACTGAGTAAGATATTGAAAAGGGGAGAAGTTCGGTTTTTATTGCATATATCGACGTTTCAGCCGGATTAGAGCGGTTTTACGTTTATATCTTCCATCGGTAATATGAACGGAAAATCAGGAACATTTTTGTTAATTCTAATGAAAACACATTGATTTTTATCATTTGTATTGGAAACAACATTGTCATATGTCTTTTCTTGGATCTAAATAATACGAAACCTCGCTCTATGATTCGAAGTTAAAATCCTGAAATTTGGTATAATAATGACTTTTTCACTTTTTTCACGTAGTTTGATATTACGTAAATATATTCGTTTTTACCAATATTTCGATACTATTTCATGCTTTCTCACGATATGTGATTTGGAATTCATATCTCAGAATTTCGCAAATTTGCATTTTAAGCAAGTTTCTTGCGTTTTTTTTCGTACTAAAAATCATCGAATTTAGCAATATTTTGACGTTTATCATCCCCTTTTCCTCTATGTGATTTAAACAAAATATCATCGATTTAGGCAATATTTTGCCGTTTTTCACGTTTTTGTGAATTTTCATTTATTTTATTAATTCATTAAATATATGATAAAAATGATGCAAAAACATAATTGATTAGAAATTAACCTTAAATACTTCATTTTCAATCATTATATGTTTCTCATTAAAATACTGAATCAAATATTGAAAACGGGAGAAGTTCTGTTTTTATTGCATATATCGACGTTTCAGCCGGATTAGAGCGGTTTTACGTGTACATCTTCCATCGGTAATATAACGGAAAATCAGGAACATTTTAGTTAATTCTAATGAAAACACATTGATTTTTATCATTTGTATTGGAAACAACATTGTCATATGTCTTTTCTTGGATCTAAATAATACGAAACCTCGCTCTCTGATTGAAGTTAAAATCCTATATATGGTAAATAGTGATTTTTTCACTTTTATTATGTAGTGATTTTACGTAAATATATTCGTTTTTACCAATATCGATACTACTTCATGTTCTCACGGTATGTGATTTGGAATTCATATCTCAGAATTTCGCAAATTTGGATTTTTAAGCAAGTTTCTTGCATTTTGTTTGTACTAAAAATCATCGAATTCAGCAATATTTTGACGTTCATCATCCCTTTTCCTTATGATTTAAACAAAATATCATCGATTACGCAATATTTTGCAGTTTTTCCACGTTTTGTGAATTTTCAGTTTATTAGTATTAATTCAATAAATATATGATAAAAATGATGCAAAACACACAATTGATTAGATAATAACCTTAAATACTTCATTTTCAATCATCTATTTGTTTCTCGTTAAGATACTGAGTAAGATATTGAAAAGGGAGAAGTTCGGTTTTTATTACATATATCGACGTTTTAGCCGGATTAGAGGTTTTACTTTACATCTTCCATCGGTAATATAAACGGAAAATCAGGAACATTTTAGTTAATTCTAATGAAAACACATTGATTTTTATCATTTGTATTGGAAACAACATTGTCATATGTCTTTTCTTGGATCTAAATAATACGAAACCTCGCTCTATGATTCGAAGTTAAAATCCTGAAATTTGGTATAATAGTGACTTTTTTCACTTTTTTCATGTAGTTTGATATTACGTATATATATTTATTTACCAATATTTCGATACTATTTCATGTAGTATCACGATATGTGATTTGGCCTTCAAATCTCAGAATTTCGCATAATATTGCATTTTAAGCAAGTTTTCTTGCATTTTGTTTCGTACTAAAAATCATCGAATTTAGCAATATTTTGACGTTATAATCCCCTTTTCCTCTATGTGATTTAAACAAAATATCATCGATTTTGGCAATATTTTGCCGTTTTTCCACGTTTTTGTGAATTTTCAGTTTATTGTTATTAATTCATTAAATATACGATAAAAAGGTTGCAAACACATAATTGATTAGAAATTAACCTTAAATACTCATTTTTCAATCACTATTTGTTTCTCGTTAAAATACTGAGTAAGATATTGAAAAGGGGAGAAGTTCTGTTTTTATTGCATATATCGACGTTTCAGCCGGATTAGAGCGGTTTTACGTGTACATCTTCCATCGGTAATATAAACGGAAAATCAGGAACATTTTAGTTAATTCTAATGAAAACACATTGATTTTTATATTTGTATTGGAAACAACATTGTCATATGTCTTTTCTTGGATCTAAATAATACGAAACCTCGCTCTATGATTCGAAGTTAAAATCCTGAAATTTGGTATAATAGTGACTTTTTTCACGTTTTACATGTATTTTGATATTATGTAAATATATTCATTTTTACCAATATTTCGATACTATTTCATGTAGTATCACGATATGTTATTTGGCTTCAATCTCAGAATTTCGCAGAATATTGCATTTTAAGCAAGTTTTTTCTTACATTTTGTTTCGTACTAAAAATCATCGAATTTAGCAATATTTTGACGTTTATCATCCCCTTTTCCTCTATGTGATTTAAACAAAATATCATCGATTTAGGCAATATTTTGCGTTTTTCCACGTTTTGTGAATTTTCAATTTATTTTTATTAATTCATTAAATAATGATAAAAATGATGCAAAAACATAATTGATTGAAATTAACCTTAAATACTTCATTTTCAATCATCTATATGTTTCTCGTTAAAATACTGAATCAGATATTGAAAACTGGAGAAGTTCTGTTTTTATTGCATATATCGACGTTTCAGCCGGATTAGAGCGGTTTTACGTGTACATCTTCCATCGGTAATATAAACGAAAATCAGGAACATTTTAGTTAATTCTAATGAAAACACATTGATTTTTATATTTGTATTGGAAACAACATTGTCATATGTCTTTTCTTGGATCTAAATAATACGAAACCTCGCTCTATGATTCGAAGTTAAAATCCTGAAATTTGGTATAATAGTGACTTTTTTCACTTTTTTCATGTAGTTTGATATTACGTAAATATATTCATTTTTACCAATATTTCGATACTATTTCATGTAGTATCACGATATGTGATTTGGCCTTCAATCTCAGAATTTCGCATAATATTGCATTTTAAGCAAGTTTTTTCTTACATTTTGTTTCGTACTAAAAATCATCGAATTTAGCAATATTTTGACGTTTATCATCCCCTTTTCCTCTATGTGATTTAAACAAAATATCATCGATTTAGGCAATATTTTGCCGTTTTTCCACGTTTTTGTGAATTTTCAATTTATTTTTATTAATTCATTAAATATATGATAAAAATGATGCAAAAACATAATTGATTGAAAATTAACCTTAAATACTTCATTTTCAATCATCTATATGTTTCTCGTTAAAATACTGAATCAGATATTGAAAACTGGAGAAGTTCTGTTTTTATTGCATATATCGACGTTTCAGCCGGATTAGAGCGGTTTTACGTGTACATCTTCCATCGGTAATATAAACGGAAAATCAGGAACATTTTAGTTAATTCTAATGAAAACACATTGATTTTTATTATTTGTATTGGAAACAACATTGTCATATGTCTTTTCTTGGATCTAAATAATACGAAACCTCGCTCTATGATTCGAAGTTAAAATCCTGAAATTTGGTATAATAGTGACTTTTTTCACTTTTTCATGTAGTTTGATATTACGTAAATATATTATTTTTACCAATATTTCGATACTATTTCATGTAGTATCACGATATGTGATTTGGCTTCAAATCTCAGAATTTCGCAAATATTGCATTTTAAGCAAGTTTTCTTGCATTTTGTTTCGTACTAAAAATCATCGAATTTAGCAATATTTTGACGATTATAATCCCCTTTTCCTCTATGTGATTTAAACAAAATATCATCGATTTAGGCAATATTTTGCCGTTTTTCCACGTTTTTGTGAATTTTCAGTTTATTGTTATTAATTCATTAAATATACGATAAAAAGGTTGCAAACACATAATTGATTAGAAATTAACCTTAAATACCTCATTTTCAATCAACTATTTGTTTCTCGTTAAAATACTGAGTAAGATATTGAAAAGGGGAGAAGTTCTGTTTTTATTGCATATATCGACGTTTCAGCCGGATAGAGCGGTTTTACGTGTACATCTTCCATCGGTAATATAAACGGAAAATCAGGAACATTTTAGTTAATTCTAATGAAAACACATTGATTTTTATTATTTGTATTGGAAACAACATTGTCATATGTCTTTTCTTGGATCTAAATAATACGAAACCTCGCTCTATGATTCGAAGTTAAAATCCTGAAATTTGGTATAATAGTGACTTTTTTCACGTTTTACATGTATTTTGATATTATGTAAATATATTCATTTTTACCAATATTTCGATACTATTTCATGTAGTATCACGATATGTTATTGGCCTTCATATCTCAGAATTTCGCAGAATATTGCATTTTAAGCAAGTTTTTTCTTACATTTTGTTTCGTACTAAAAATCATCGAATTTAGCAATATTTTGACGTTTATCATCCCCTTTTCCTCTATGTGATTTAAACAAAATATCATCGATTTAGGCAATATTTTGCGTTTTTCCACGTTTTTGTGAATTTTCAATTTATTTTTATTAATTCATTAAATAATGATAAAAATGATGCAAAAACATAATTGATTAGAAATTAACCTTAAATACTTCATTTTCAATCATCTATATGTTTCTCGTTAAAATACTGAATCGGATATTGAAAACTGGAGAAGTTCTGTTTTTATTGCATATATCGACGTTTCAGCCGGATTAGAGCGGTTTTACGTGTACATCTTCCATCGGTAATATAAACGGAAAATCAGGAACATTTTAGTTAATTCTAATGAAAACACATTGATTTATCATTTGTATTGGAAACAACATTGTCATATGTCTTTTCTTGGATCTAAATAATACGAAACCTCGCTCTATGATTCGAAGTTAAAATCCTGAAATTTGGTATAATAGTGACTTTTTTCACTTTTTTCATGTAGTTTGATATTACGTAAATATATTCATTTTTACCAATATTTCGATACTATTTCATGTAGTATCACGATATGATTTGGTTCAATCTCAGAATTTCGCATAATATTGCATTTTAAGCAAGTTTTTCTTACATTTTGTTTCGTACTAAAAATCATCGAATTTAGCAATATTTTGACGTTATCATCCCCTTTTCCTCTATGTGATTTAAACAAAATATCATCGATTTGGCAATATTTTGCCGTTTTTCCACGTTTTGTGAATTTTCAGTTTATTTATTAATTCATTAAATATACGATAAAAATTGCAAAACATAATTGATTAGAAATTAACCTTAAATACTCATTTTCAATCACTATTGTTTCTCGTTAAAATACTGAGTAGATATTGAAAAGGGGAGAAGTTCTGTTTTTATTGCATATATCGACGTTTCAGCCGGATAGAGCGGTTTTACGTGTACATCTTCCATCGGTAATATAAACGGAAAATCAGGAACATTTTAGTTAATTCTAATGAAAACACATTGATTTTTATTATTTGTATTGGAAACAACATTGTCATATGTCTTTTCTTGGATCTAAATAATACGAAACCTCGCTCTATGATTCGAAGTTAAAATCCTGAAATTTGGTATAATAGTGACTTTTTTCACTTTTTTCATGTAGTTTGATATTACGTAAATATATTCATTTTTACCAATATTTCGATACTATTTCATGTAGTATCACGATATGTGATTTGGCCTTCAATCTCAGAATTTCGCATAATATTGCATTTTAAGCAAGTTTTTCTTACATTTTGTTTCGTACTAAAAATCATCGAATTTAGCAATATTTTGACGTTTATCATCCCCTTTTCCTCTATGTGATTTAAACAAAATATCATCGATTTAGGCAATATTTTGCCGTTTTTCCACTTTTGTGAATTTTCAATTTATTTTTATTAATTCATTAAATATATGATAAAAATGATGCAAAAACATAATTGATTGAAAATTAACCTTAAATACTTCATTTTCAATCATCTATATGTTTCTCGTTAAAATACTGAATCAGATATTGAAAACTGGAGAAGTTCTGTTTTTATTGCATATATCGACGTTTCAGCCGGATTAGAGCGGTTTTACGTGTACATCTTCCATCGGTAATATAAACGGAAAATCAGGAACATTTTAGTTAATTCTAATGAAAACACATTGATTTTTATTATTTGTATTGGAAACAACATTGTCATATGTCTTTTCTTGGATCTAAATAATACGAAACCTCGCTCTATGATTCGAAGTTAAAATCCTGAAATTTGGTATAATAGTGACTTTTTTCACTTTTTCATGTAGTTTGATATTACGTAAATATATTCATTTTTACCAATATTTCGATACTATTTCATGTAGTATCACGATATGTGATTTGGTTCAAATCTCAGAATTTCGCAGAATATTGCATTTTAAGCAAGTTTTTCTTACATTTTGTTTCGTACTAAAAATCATCGAATTTAGCAATATTTTGACGTTTATCATCCCCTTTTCCTCTATGTGATTTAAACAAAATATCATCGATTTAGGCAATATTTTGCCGTTTTTCCATTTTTGTGAATTTTCAATTTTTTTATTAATTCATTAAATATATGATAAAAATGATGCAAAAACATAATTGATTGAAAATTAACCTTAAATACTTCATTTTCAATCTCTATATGTTTCTCGTTAAAATACTGAATCAGATATTGAAAACTGGAGAAGTTCTGTTTTTATTGCATATATCGACGTTTCAGCCGGATTAGAGCGGTTTTACGTGTACATCTTCCATCGGTAATATAAACGGAAAATCAGGAACATTTTAGTTAATTCTAATGAAAACACATTGATTTTTATTATTTGTATTGGAAACAACATTGTCATATGTCTTTTCTTGGATCTAAATAATACGAAACCTCGCTCTATGATTCGAAGTTAAAATCCTGAAATTTGGTATAATAGTGACTTTTTTCATTTTTCATGTAGTTTGATATTACGTAAATATATTCATTTTTACCAATATTTCGATACTATTTCATGTAGTATCACGATATGTGATTTGGCCTTCAAATCTCAGAATTTCGCAAATATTGCATTTTAAGCAAGTTTTCTTGCATTTTGTTTCGTACTAAAAATCATCGAATTTAGCAATATTTTGACGTTTTAATCCCCTTTTCCTCTATGTGATTTAAACAAAATATCATCGATTTAGGCAATATTTTGCCGTTTTTCCACGTTTTGTGAATTTTCAATTTATTTTATTAATTCATTAAATATACGATAAAAATGATGCAAAACATAATTGATTAGAAATTAACCTTAAATACTTCATTTTCAATCACTATTGTTTCTCGTTAAAATACTGAGTAAGATATTGAAAACTGGAGAAGTTCTGTTTTTATTGCATATATCGACGTTTCAGCCGGATTAGAGCGGTTTTACGTGTACATCTTCCATCGGTAATATAAACGGAAAATCAGGAACATTTTAGTTAATTCTAATGAAAACACATTGATTTTATTATTTGTATTGGAAACAACATTGTCATATGTCTTTTCTTGGATCTAAATAATACGAAACCTCGCTCTATGATTCGAAGTTAAAATCCTGAAATTTGGTATAATAGTGACTTTTTTCACGTTTTACATGTATTTTGATATTATGTAAATATATTCATTTTTACCAATATTTCGATACTATTTCATGTAGTATCACGATATGTTATTTGGCCTTCATATCTCAGAATTTCGCAGAATATTGCATTTTAAGCAAGTTTTTTCTTACATTTTGTTTCGTACTAAAAATCATCGAATTTAGCAATATTTTGACGTTTATCATCCCCTTTTCCTCTATGTGATTTAAACAAAATATCATCGATTTAGGCAATATTTTGCCGTTTTTCCACGTTTTTGTGAATTTTCAATTTATTTTTATTAATTCATTAAATAATGATAAAAATGATGCAAAAACATAATTGATTAGAAATTAACCTTAAATACTTCATTTTCAATCATCTATGTTTCTCGTTAAAATACTGAATCGATATTGAAAACTGGAGAAGTTCTGTTTTTATTGCATATATCGACGTTTCAGCCGGATTAGAGCGGTTTTACGTGTACATCTTCCATCGGTAATATAAACGGAAAATCAGGAACATTTTAGTTAATTCTAATGAAAACACATTGATTTTATATTTGTATTGGAAACAACATTGTCATATGTCTTTTCTTGGATCTAAATAATACGAAACCTCGCTCTATGATTCGAAGTTAAAATCCTGAAATTTGGTATAATAGTGACTTTTTTCACTTTTTTCATGTATGATATTACGTAAATATATTCATTTTTACCAATATTTCGATACTATTTCATGTAGTATCACGATATGTATTTGGCCTTCAATCTCAGAATTTCGCATAATATTGCATTTTAAGCAAGTTTTTTCTTACATTTTGTTTCGTACTAAAAATCATCGAATTTAGCAATATTTTGACGTTTATCATCCCCTTTTCCTCTATGTGATTTAAACAAAATATCATCGATTTAGGCAATATTTTGCCGTTTTTCCACGTTTTTGTGAATTTTCAATTTATTTTATTAATTCATTAAATATATGATAAAAATGATGCAAAACATAATTGATTAGAAATTAACCTTAAATACTTCATTTTCAATCATCTATTGTTTCTCGTTAAAATACTGAATCAGATATTGAAAAGGAGAAGTTCTGTTTTTATTGCATATATCGACGTTTCAGCCGGATTAGAGCGGTTTTACGTGTACATCTTCCATCGGTAATATAAACGGAAAATCAGGAACATTTTAGTTAATTCTAATGAAAACACATTGATTTTTATTATTTGTATTGGAAACAACATTGTCATATGTCTTTTCTTGGATCTAAATAATACGAAACCTCGCTCTATGATTCGAAGTTAAAATCCTGAAATTTGGTATAATAGTGACTTTTTTCACGTTTTACATGTATTTTGATATTATGTAAATATATTCATTTTTACCAATATTTCGATACTATTTCATGTAGTATCACGATATGTTATTTGGCCTTCAATCTCAGAATTTCGCAGAATATTGCATTTTAAGCAAGTTTTTCTTACATTTTGTTTCGTACTAAAAATCATCGAATTTAGCAATATTTTGACGTTTATCATCCCCTTTTCCTCTATGTGATTTAAACAAAATATCATCGATTTAGGCAATATTTTGCGTTTTTCCACGTTTTTGTGAATTTTCAATTTATTTTATTAATTCATTAAATAATGATAAAAATGATGCAAAAACATAATTGATTAGAAATTAACCTTAAATACTTCATTTTCAATCATCTATATGTTTCTCGTTAAAATACTGAATCAGATATTGAAAACTGGAGAAGTTCTGTTTTTATTGCATATATCGACGTTTCAGCCGGATTAGAGCGGTTTTACGTGTACATCTTCCATCGGTAATATAAACAGAAAATCAGGAACATTTTAGTTAATTCTAATGAAAACACATTGATATTATATTTGTATTGGAAACAACATTGTCATATGTCTTTTCTTGGATCTAAATAATACGAAACCTCGCTCTATGATTCGAAGTTAAAATCCTGAAATTTGGTATAATAGTGACTTTTTTCACTTTTTTCATGTAGTTTGATATTACGTAAATATATTCATTTTTACCAATATTTCGATACTATTTCATGTAGTATCACGATATGTGATTTGGCCTTCAAATCTCAGAATTTCGCATAATATTGCATTTTAAGCAAGTTTTTCTTACATTTTGTTTCGTACTAAAAATCATCGAATTTAGCAATATTTTGACGTTTATCATCCCCTTTTCCTCTATGTGATTTAAACAAAATATCATCGATTTAGGCAATATTTTGCCGTTTTTCCACTTTTTGTGAATTTTCAATTTATTTTTATTAATTCATTAAATATATGATAAAAATGATGCAAAAACATAATTGATTGAAAATTAACCTTAAATACTTCATTTTCAATCATCTATATGTTTCTCGTTAAAATACTGAATCAGATATTGAAAACTGGAGAAGTTCTGTTTTTATTGCATATATCGACGTTTCAGCCGGATTAGAGCGGTTTTACGTGTACATCTTCCATCGGTAATATAAACGGAAAATCAGGAACATTTTAGTTAATTCTAATGAAAACACATTGATTTTTATTATTTGTATTGGAAACAACATTGTCATATGTCTTTTCTTGGATCTAAATAATACGAAACCTCGCTCTATGATTCGAAGTTAAAATCCTGAAATTTGGTATAATAGTGACTTTTTTCACGTTTTACATGTATTTTGATATTATGTAAATATATTCATTTTTACCAATATTTCGATACTATTTCATGTAGTATCACGATATGTTATTTGGCCTTCATATCTCAGAATTTCGCAGAATATTGCATTTTAAGCAAGTTTTTCTTACATTTTGTTTCGTACTAAAAATCATCGAATTTAGCAATATTTTGACGTTTATCATCCCCTTTTCCTCTATGTGATTTAAACAAAATATCATCGATTTAGGCAATATTTTGCCGTTTTTCCACGTTTTTGTGAATTTTCAATTTATTTTTATTAATTCATTAAATATATGATAAAAATGATGCAAAAACATAATTGATTGAAATTAACCTTAAATACTTCATTTTCAATCATCTATATGTTTCTCGTTAAAATACTGAATCAGATATTGAAAACTGGAGAAGTTCTGTTTTTATTGCATATATCGACGTTTCAGCCGGATTAGAGCGGTTTTACGTGTACATCTTCCATCGGTAATATAAACGGAAAATCAGGAACATTTTAGTTAATTCTAATGAAAACACATTGATTTTATTATTTGTATTGGAAACAACATTGTCATATGTCTTTTCTTGGATCTAAATAATACGAAACCTCGCTCTATGATTCGAAGTTAAAATCCTGAAATTTGGTATAATAGTGACTTTTTTCACGTTTTACATGTTTTGATATTACGTAAATATATTCATTTTTACCAATATTTCGATACTATTTCATGTAGTATCACGATATGTATTTGGCCTTCATATCTCAGAATTTCGCAGAATATTGCATTTTAAGCAAGTTTTTTCTTACATTTTGTTTCGTACTAAAAATCATCGAATTTAGCAATATTTTGACGTTTATCATCCCTTTTCCTCTATGTGATTTAAACAAAATATCATCGATTTAGGCAATATTTTGCCGTTTTTCCACGTTTTTGTGAATTTTCAATTTATTTTATTAATTCATTAAATATATGATAAAAATGATGCAAAAACATAATTGATTAGAAATTAACCTTAAATACTTCATTTTCAATCATCTATATGTTTCTCGTTAAAATACTGAATCAGATATTGAAAACTGGAGAAGTTCTGTTTTTATTGCATATATCGACGTTTCAGCCGGATTAGAGCGGTTTTACGTGTACATCTTCCATCGGTAATATAAACGGAAAATCAGGAACATTTTAGTTAATTCTAATGAAAACACATTGATTTTTATTATTTGTATTGGAAACAACATTGTCATATGTCTTTTCTTGGATCTAAATAATACGAAACCTCGCTCTATGATTCGAAGTTAAAATCCTGAAATTTGGTATAATAGTGACTTTTTTCACGTTTTACATGTATTTTGATATTATGTAAATATATTCATTTTTACCAATATTTCGATACTATTTCATGTAGTATCACGATATGTTATTTGGCCTTCATCTCAGAATTTCGCATAATATTGCATTTTAAGCAAGTTTTCTTGCATTTTGTTTCGTACTAAAAATCATCGAATTTAGCAATATTTTGACGTTTATCATCCCCTTTTCCTCTATGTGATTTAAACAAAATATCATCGATTTAGGCAATATTTTGCGTTTTTCCACGTTTTTGTGAATTTTCAGTTTATTTTATTAATTCATTAAATATACGATAAAAATTGCAAACACATAATTGATTAGAAATTAACCTTAAATACTTCATTTTCAATCACTATTTGTTTCTCGTTAAAATACTGAGTAAGATATTGAAAAGGGAGAAGTTCTGTTTTTATTGCATATATCGACGTTTCAGCCGGATTAGAGCGGTTTTACGTGTACATCTTCCATCGGTAATATAAACGGAAAATCAGGAACATTTTAGTTAATTCTAATGAAAACACATTGATTTTTATTATTTGTATTGGAAACAACATTGTCATATGTCTTTTCTTGGATCTAAATAATACGAAACCTCGCTCTATGATTCGAAGTTAAAATCCTGAAATTTGGTATAATAGTGACTTTTTTCACGTTTTACATGTATTTTGATATTATGTAAATATATTCATTTTTACCAATATTTCGATACTATTTCATGTAGTATCACGATATGTTATTTGGCCTTCATACTCAGAATTTCGCAGAATATTGCATTTTAAGCAAGTTTTTTCTTACATTTTGTTTCGTACTAAAAATCATCGAATTTAGCAATATTTTGACGTTTATCATCCCCTTTTCCTCTATGTGATTTAAACAAAATATCATCGATTTAGGCAATATTTTGCCGTTTTTCCACGTTTTTGTGAATTTTCAATTTATTTTTATTAATTCATTAAATATATGATAAAAATGATGCAAAAACATAATTGATTGAAAATTAACCTTAAATACTTCATTTTCAATCATCTATATGTTTCTCGTTAAAATACTGAATCAGATATTGAAAACTGGAGAAGTTCTGTTTTTATTGCATATATCGACGTTTCAGCCGGATTAGAGCGGTTTTACGTGTACATCTTCCATCGGTAATATAAACGGAAAATCAGGAACATTTTAGTTAATTCTAATGAAAACACATTGATTTTTATTATTTGTATTGGAAACAACATTGTCATATGTCTTTTCTTGGATCTAAATAATACGAAACCTCGCTCTATGATTCGAAGTTAAAATCCTGAAATTTGGTATAATAGTGACTTTTTTCACGTTTTACATGTATTTTGATATTATGTAAATATATTCATTTTTACCAATATTTCGATACTATTTCATGTAGTATCACGATATGTTATTTGGCCTTCATATCTCAGAATTTCGCAGAATATTGCATTTTAAGCAAGTTTTTTCTTACATTTTGTTTCGTACTAAAAATCATCGAATTTAGCAATATTTTGACGTTTATCATCCCCTTTTCCTCTATGTGATTTAAACAAAATATCATCGATTTAGGCAATATTTTGCCGTTTTTCCACGTTTTGTGAATTTTCAATTTATTTTATTAATTCATTAAATATATAATAAAAATGATGCAAAAACATAATTGATTAGAAATTAACCTTAAATACTTCATTTTCAATCATCTATATGTTTCTCGTTAAAATACTGAATCAGATATTGAAAACTGGAGAAGTTCTGTTTTTATTGCATATATCGACGTTTCAGCCGGATTAGAGCGGTTTTACGTGTACATCTTCCATCGGTAATATAAACGGAAAATCAGGAACATTTTAGTTAATTCTAATGAAAACACATTGATTTTTATCATTTGTATTGGAAACAACATTGTCATATGTCTTTTCTTGGATCTAAATAATACGAAACCTCGCTCTATGATTCGAAGTTAAAATCCTGAAATTTGGTATAATAGTGACTTTTTTCACTTTTTCATGTAGTTTGATATTACGTAAATATATTCATTTTTACCAATATTTCGATACTATTTCATGTAGTATCACGATATGTTATTTGGCCTTCATATCTCAGAATTTCGCAGAATATTGCATTTTAAGCAAGTTTTTTCTTACATTTTGTTTCGTACTAAAAATCATCGAATTTAGCAATATTTTGACGTTTATCATCCCCTTTTCCTCTATGTGATTTAAACAAAATATCATCGATTTAGGCAATATTTTGCCGTTTTTCCACGTTTTTGTGAATTTTCAATTTATTTTTATTAATTCATTAAATATATGATAAAAATGATGCAAAAACATAATTGATTGAAATTAACCTTAAATACTTCATTTTCAATCATCTATATGTTTCTCGTTAAAATACTGAATCAGATATTGAAAACTGGAGAAGTTCTGTTTTTATTGCATATATCGACGTTTCAGCCGGATTAGAGCGGTTTTACGTGTACATCTTCCATCGGTAATATAAACGGAAAATCAGGAACATTTTAGTTAATTCTAATGAAAACACATTGATTTTTATTATTTGTATTGGAAACAACATTGTCATATGTCTTTTCTTGGATCTAAATAATACGAAACCTCGCTCTATGATTCGAAGTTAAAATCCTGAAATTTGGTATAATAGTGACTTTTTTCACGTTTTACATGTTTTTGATATTATGTAAATATATTCATTTTTACCAATATTTCGATACTATTTCATGTAGTATCACGATATGTGATTTGGCTTCAAATCTCAGAATTTCGCATAATATTGCATTTTAAGCAAGTTTTCTTGCATTTTGTTTCGTACTAAAAATCATCGAATTTAGCAATATTTTGACGTTTATAATCCCCTTTTCCTCTATGTGATTTAAACAAAATATCATCGATTTGGCAATATTTTGCCGTTTTTCCACGTTTTTGTGAATTTTCAGTTTATTTTATTAATTCATTAAATATACGATAAAAAGGTTGCAAACACATAATTGATTAGAAATTAACCTTAAATACTCATTTTCAATCACTATTGTTTCTCGTTAAAATACTGAGTAAGATATTGAAAAGGGAGAAGTTCTGTTTTTATTGCATATATCGACGTTTCAGCCGGATTAGAGCGGTTTTACGTGTACATCTTCCATCGGTAATATAAACGGAAAATCAGGAACATTTTAGTTAATTCTAATGAAAACACATTGATTTTTATTATTTGTATTGGAAACAACATTGTCATATGTCTTTTCTTGGATCTAAATAATACGAAACCTCGCTCTATGATTCGAAGTTAAAATCCTGAAATTTGGTATAATAGTGACTTTTTTCACGTTTTACATGTATTTTGATATTATGTAAATATATTCATTTTTACCAATATTTCGATACTATTTCATGTAGTATCACGATATGTTATTTGGCCTTCATATCTCAGAATTTCGCAGAATATTGCATTTTAAGCAAGTTTTTTCTTACATTTTGTTTCGTACTAAAAATCATCGAATTTAGCAATATTTTGACGTTTATCATCCCCTTTTCCTCTATGTGATTTAAACAAAATATCATCGATTTAGGCAATATTTTGCCGTTTTTCCACGTTTTTGTGAATTTTCAATTTATTTTTATTAATTCATTAAATATATGATAAAAATGATGCAAAAACATAATTGATTGAAAATTAACCTTAAATACTTCATTTTCAATCATCTATATGTTTCTCGTTAAAATACTGAATCAGATATTGAAAACTGGAGAAGTTCTGTTTTTATTGCATATATCGACGTTTCAGCCGGATTAGAGCGGTTTTACGTGTACATCTTCCATCGGTAATATAAACGGAAAATCAGGAACATTTTAGTTAATTCTAATGAAAACACATTGATTTTTATTATTTGTATTGGAAACAACATTGTCATATGTCTTTTCTTGGATCTAAATAATACGAAACCTCGCTCTATGATTCGAAGTTAAAATCCTGAAATTTGGTATAATAGTGACTTTTTTCACGTTTTACATGTATTTTGATATTATGTAAATATATTCATTTTTACCAATATTTCGATACTATTTCATGTAGTATCACGATATGTTATTTGGCCTTCATATCTCAGAATTTCGCAGAATATTGCATTTTAAGCAAGTTTTTTCTTACATTTTGTTTCGTACTAAAAATCATCGAATTTAGCAATATTTTGACGTTTATCATCCCTTTTCCTCTATGTGATTTAAACAAAATATCATCGATTTAGGCAATATTTTGCCGTTTTTCCACGTTTTTGTGAATTTTCAATTTATTTTTATTAATTCATTAAATATATAAAAATGATGCAAAAACATAATTGATTAGAAATTAACCTTAAATACTTCATTTTCAATCATCTATATGTTTCTCGTTAAAATACTGAATCAGATATTGAAAACTGGAGAAGTTCTGTTTTTATTGCATATATCGACGTTTCAGCCGGATTAGAGCGGTTTTACGTGTACATCTTCCATCGGTAATATAAACGGAAAATCAGGAACATTTTAGTTAATTCTAATGAAAACACATTGATTTTTATTATTTGTATTGGAAACAACATTGTCATATGTCTTTTCTTGGATCTAAATAATACGAAACCTCGCTCTATGATTCGAAGTTAAAATCCTGAAATTTGGTATAATAGTGACTTTTTTCACTTTTTTACATGTATTTGATATTACGTAAATATATTCATTTTTACCAATATTTCGATACTATTTCATGTAGTATCACGATATGTTATTTGGCCTTCATATCTCAGAATTTCGCAGAATATTGCATTTTAAGCAAGTTTTTCTTACATTTTGTTTCGTACTAAAAATCATCGAATTTAGCAATATTTTGACGTTTATCATCCCCTTTTCCTCTATGTGATTTAAACAAAATATCATCGATTTAGGCAATATTTTGCCGTTTTTCCACGTTTTTGTGAATTTTCAATTTATTTTTATTAATTCATTAAATATATGATAAAAATGATGCAAAAACATAATTGATTAAAATTAACCTTAAATACTTCATTTTCAATCATCTATATGTTTCTCGTTAAAATACTGAATCAGATATTGAAAACTGGAGAAGTTCTGTTTTTATTGCATATATCGACGTTTCAGCCGGATTAGAGCGGTTTTACGTGTACATCTTCCATCGGTAATATAAACGGAAAATCAGGAACATTTTAGTTAATTCTAATGAAAACACATTGATTTTTATTATTTGTATTGGAAACAACATTGTCATATGTCTTTTCTTGGATCTAAATAATACGAAACCTCGCTCTATGATTCGAAGTTAAAATCCTGAAATTTGGTATAATAGTGACTTTTTTCACGTTTTACATGTTTTGATATTATGTAAATATATTCATTTTTACCAATATTTCGATACTATTTCATGTAGTATCACGATATGTGATTTGGCCTTCAAATCTCAGAATTTCGCATAATATTGCATTTTAAGCAATTTTTCTTACATTTTGTTTCGTACTAAAAATCATCGAATTTAGCAATATTTTGACGTTTATCCCCTTTTCCTCTATGTGATTTAAACAAAATATCATCGATTTAGGCAATATTTTGCCGTTTTTCCACGTTTTTGTGAATTTTCATTTATTTTATTAATTCATTAAATATACGATAAAAATTGCAAACATAATTGATTAGAAATTAACCTTAAATACTTCATTTTCAATCACTATTGTTTCTCGTTAAAATACTGATCAGATATTGAAAAGGGAGAAGTTCTGTTTTTATTGCATATATCGACGTTTCAGCCGGATTAGAGCGGTTTTACGTGTACATCTTCCATCGGTAATATAAACGGAAAATCAGGAACATTTTAGTTAATTCTAATGAAAACACATTGATTTTTATTATTTGTATTGGAAACAACATTGTCATATGTCTTTTCTTGGATCTAAATAATACGAAACCTCGCTCTATGATTCGAAGTTAAAATCCTGAAATTTGGTATAATAGTGACTTTTTTCACGTTTTACATGTATTTTGATATTATGTAAATATATTCATTTTTACCAATATTTCGATACTATTTCATGTAGTATCACGATATGTTATTTGGCCTTCATATCTCAGAATTTCGCAGAATATTGCATTTTAAGCAAGTTTTTTCTTACATTTTGTTTCGTACTAAAAATCATCGAATTTAGCAATATTTTGACGTTTATCATCCCCTTTTCCTCTATGTGATTTAAACAAAATATCATCGATTTAGGCAATATTTTGCCGTTTTTCCACGTTTTTGTGAATTTTCAATTTATTTTTATTAATTCATTAAATATATGATAAAAATGATGCAAAAACATAATTGATTGAAAATTAACCTTAAATACTTCATTTTCAATCATCTATATGTTTCTCGTTAAAATACTGAATCAGATATTGAAAACTGGAGAAGTTCTGTTTTTATTGCATATATCGACGTTTCAGCCGGATTAGAGCGGTTTTACGTGTACATCTTCCATCGGTAATATAAACGGAAAATCAGGAACATTTTAGTTAATTCTAATGAAAACACATTGATTTTTATTATTTGTATTGGAAACAACATTGTCATATGTCTTTTCTTGGATCTAAATAATACGAAACCTCGCTCTATGATTCGAAGTTAAAATCCTGAAATTTGGTATAATAGTGACTTTTTTCACGTTTTACATGTATTTTGATATTATGTAAATATATTTTTACCAATATTTCGATACTATTTCATGTAGTATCACGATATGTTATTTGGCCTTCATATCTCAGAATTTCGCAGAATATTGCATTTTAAGCAAGTTTTTTCTTACATTTTGTTTCGTACTAAAAATCATCGAATTTAGCAATATTTTGACGTTTATCATCCCCTTTTCCTCTATGTGATTTAAACAAAATATCATCGATTTAGGCAATATTTTGCCGTTTTTCCACGTTTTTGTGAATTTTCAATTTATTTTTATTAATTCATTAAATATATGATAAAAATGATGCAAAAACATAATTGATTAGAAATTAACCTTAAATACTTCATTTTCAATCATCTATATGTTTCTCGTTAAAATACTGAATCAGATATTGAAAACTGGAGAAGTTCTGTTTTTATTGCATATATCGACGTTTCAGCCGGATTAGAGCGGTTTTACGTGTACATCTTCCATCGGTAATATAAACAGAAAATCAGGAACATTTTAGTTAATTCTAATGAAAACACATTGTTTTTATTATTTGTATTGGAAACAACATTGTCATATGTCTTTTCTTGGATCTAAATAATACGAAACCTCGCTCTATGATTCGAAGTTAAAATCCTGAAATTTGGTATAATAGTGACTTTTTTCACGTTTTACATGTATTTTGATATTATGTAAATATATTCATTTTTACCAATATTTCGATACTATTTCATGTAGTATCACGATATGTTATTTGGCCTTCAAATATCAGAATTTCGCATAATATTGCATTTTAAGCAAGTTTTCTTGCATTTTGTTTCGTACTAAAAATCATCGAATTTAGCAATATTTTGACGTTTATCATCCCCTTTTCCTCTATGTGATTTAAACAAAATATCATCGATTTAGGCAATATTTTGCCGTTTTTCCACGTTTTTGTGAATTTTCAGTTTATTGTTATTAATTCATTAAATATACGATAAAAAGGTTGCAAACACATAATTGATTAGAAATTAACCTTAAATACCTCATTTTCAATCAACTATTGTTTCTCGTTAAAATACTGAGTAAGATATTGAAAAGGGGAGAAGTTCTGTTTTTATTGCATATATCGACGTTTCAGCCGGATTAGAGCGGTTTTACGTGTACATCTTCCATCGGTAATATAAACGGAAAATCAGGAACATTTTAGTTAATTCTAATGAAAACACATTGATTTATTATTTGTATTGGAAACAACATTGTCATATGTCTTTTCTTGGATCTAAATAATACGAAACCTCGCTCTATGATTCGAAGTTAAAATCCTGAAATTTGGTATAATAGTGACTTTTTTCACGTTTTACATGTATTTTGATATTATGTAAATATATTCATTTTTACCAATATTTCGATACTATTTCATGTAGTATCACGATATGTTATTTGGCCTTCATACTCAGAATTTCGCAGAATATTGCATTTTAAGCAAGTTTTTTCTTACATTTTGTTTCGTACTAAAAATCATCGAATTTAGCAATATTTTGACGTTTATCATCCCCTTTTCCTCTATGTGATTTAAACAAAATATCATCGATTTAGGCAATATTTTGCCGTTTTTCCACGTTTTTGTGAATTTTCAATTTATTTTTATTAATTCATTAAATATATGATAAAAATGATGCAAAAACATAATTGATTGAAAATTAACCTTAAATACTTCATTTTCAATCATCTATATGTTTCTCGTTAAAATACTGAATCAGATATTGAAAACTGGAGAAGTTCTGTTTTTATTGCATATATCGACGTTTCAGCCGGATTAGAGCGGTTTTACGTGTACATCTTCCATCGGTAATATAAACGGAAAATCAGGAACATTTTAGTTAATTCTAATGAAAACACATTGATTTATTATTTGTATTGGAAACAACATTGTCATATGTCTTTTCTTGGATCTAAATAATACGAAACCTCGCTCTATGATTCGAAGTTAAAATCCTGAAATTTGGTATAATAGTGACTTTTTTCACGTTTTACATGTATTTTGATATTATGTAAATATATTCATTTTTACCAATATTTCGATACTATTTCATGTAGTATCACGATATGTTATTTGGCCTTCATATCTCAGAATTTCGCAGAATATTGCATTTTAAGCAAGTTTTTTCTTACATTTTGTTTCGTACTAAAAATCATCGAATTTAGCAATATTTTGACGTTATCATCCCCTTTTCCTCTATGTGATTTAAACAAAATATCATCGATTTAGGCAATATTTTGCCGTTTTCCACGTTTTGTGAATTTTCAATTTATTTTTATTAATTCATTAAATATATGATAAAAATGATGCAAAAACATAATTGATTAGAAATTAACCTTAAATACTTCATTTTCAATCATCTATATGTTTCTCGTTAAAATACTGAATCAGATATTGAAAACTGGAGAAGTTCTGTTTTTATTGCATATATCGACGTTTCAGCCGGATTAGAGCGGTTTTACGTTACATCTTCCATCGGTAATATAAACGGAAAATCAGGAACATTTTAGTTAATTCTAATGAAAACACATTGATTTTTATCATTTGTATTGGAAACAACATTGTCATATGTCTTTTCTTGGATCTAAATAATACGAAACCTCGCTCTATGATTCGAAGTTAAAATCCTGAAATTTGGTATATAGTGACTTTTTTCACTTTTTTCATGTAGTTTGATATTACGTAAATATATTATTTTTACCAATATTTCGATACTATTTCATGTAGTATCACGATATGTTATTTGGCCTTCATATCTCAGAATTTCGCAGAATATTGCATTTTAAGCAAGTTTTTTCTTACATTTTGTTTCGTACTAAAAATCATCGAATTTAGCAATATTTTGACGTTTATCATCCCCTTTTCCTCTATGTGATTTAAACAAAATATCATCGATTTAGGCAATATTTTGCCGTTTTTCCACGTTTTTGTGAATTTTCAATTTATTTTTATTATTCATTAAATATATGATAAAAATGATGCAAAAACATAATTGATTGAAAATTAACCTTAAATACTTCATTTTCAATCATCTATATGTTTCTCGTTAAAATACTGAATCAGATATTGAAAACTGGAGAAGTTCTGTTTTTATTGCATATATCGACGTTTCAGCCGGATAGAGCGGTTTTACGTGTACATCTTCCATCGGTAATATAAACAGAAAATCAGGAACATTTTAGTTAATTCTAATGAAAACACATTGATTTTTATTATTTGTATTGGAAACAACATTGTCATATGTCTTTTCTTGGATCTAAATAATACGAAACCTCGCTCTATGATTCGAAGTTAAAATCCTGAAATTTGGTATAATAGTGACTTTTTTCACGTTTTACATGTTTTTGATATTATGTAAATATATTCATTTTTACCAATATTTCGATACTATTTCATGTAGTATCACGATATGATTTGGCCTTCAAATCTCAGAATTTCGCATAATATTGCATTTTAAGCAAGTTTTCTTGCATTTTGTTTCGTACTAAAAATCATCGAATTTAGCAATATTTTGACGTTTATCATCCCCTTTTCCTCTATGTGATTTAAACAAAATATCATCGATTTAGGCAATATTTTGCCGTTTTTCCACGTTTTTGTGAATTTTCAGTTTATTGTTATTAATTCATTAAATATACGATAAAAATGTTGCAAACACATAATTGATTAGAAATTAACCTTAAATACCTCATTTTCAATAACTATTTGTTTCTCGTTAAAATACTGAGTAAGATATTGAAAAGGGGAGAAGTTCTGTTTTTATTGCATATATCGACGTTTCAGCCGGATTAGAGCGGTTTTACGTGTACATCTTCCATCGGTAATATAAACGGAAAATCAGGAACATTTTAGTTAATTCTAATGAAAACACATTGATTTTTATTATTTGTATTGGAAACAACATTGTCATATGTCTTTTCTTGGATCTAAATAATACGAAACCTCGCTCTATGATTCGAAGTTAAAATCCTGAAATTTGGTATAATAGTGACTTTTTTCACGTTTTACATGTATTTTGATATTATGTAAATATATTCATTTTTACCAATATTTCGATACTATTTCATGTAGTATCACGATATGTTATTTGGCCTTCATATCTCAGAATTTCGCAGAATATTGCATTTTAAGCAAGTTTTTTCTTACATTTTGTTTCGTACTAAAAATCATCGAATTTAGCAATATTTTGACGTTTATCATCCCCTTTTCCTCTATGTGATTTAAACAAAATATCATCGATTTAGGCAATATTTTGCCGTTTTTCCACGTTTGTGAATTTTCAATTTATTTTTATTAATTCATTAATATATGATAAAAATGATGCAAAAACATAATTGATTGAAAATTAACCTTAAATACTTCATTTTCAATCATCTATATGTTTCTCGTTAAAATACTGAATCAGATATTGAAAACTGGAGAAGTTCTGTTTTTATTGCATATATCGACGTTTCAGCCGGATTAGCGGTTTTACGTGTACATCTTCCATCGGTAATATAAACGGAAAATCAGGAACATTTTAGTTAATTCTAATGAAAACACATTGATTTTTATTATTTGTATTGGAAACAACATTGTCATATGTCTTTTCTTGGATCTAAATAATACGAAACCTCGCTCTATGATTCGAAGTTAAAATCCTGAAATTTGGTATAATAGTGACTTTTTTCACGTTTTACATGTATTTTGATATTATGTAAATATATTCATTTTTACCAATATTTCGATACTATTTCATGTAGTATCACGATATGTTATTTGGCCTTCATATCTCAGAATTTCGCAGAATATTGCATTTTAAGCAAGTTTTTTCTTACATTTTGTTTCGTACTAAAAATCATCGAATTTAGCAATATTTTGACGTTTATCATCCCCTTTTCCTCTATGTGATTTAAACAAAATATCATCGATTTAGGCAATATTTTGCAGTTTTTCCACGTTTTTGTGAATTTTCAATTTATTTTTATTAATTCATTAAATAAATGATAAAAATGATGCAAAAACATAATTGATTAGAAATTAACCTTAAATACTTCATTTTCAATCATCTATATGTTTCTCGTTAAAATACTGAATCGGATATTGAAAACTGGAGAAGTTCTGTTTTTATTGCATATATCGACGTTTCAGCCGGATTAGAGCGGTTTTACGTGTACATCTTCCATCGGTAATATAAACAGAAAACAGGAACATTTTAGTTAATTCTAATGAAAACACATTGATTTATCATTTGTATTGGAAACAACATTGTCATATGTCTTTTCTTGGATCTAAATAATACGAAACCTCGCTCTATGATTCGAAGTTAAAATCCTGAAATTTGGTATAATAGTGACTTTTTTCACTTTTTTCATGTAGTTGATATTACGTAAATATATTCATTTTTACCAATATTTCGATACTATTTCATGTAGTATCACGATATGTGATTTGGAATTCAAATCTCAGAATTTCGCATAATATTGCATTTTAAGCAAGTTTTTCTTACATTTTGTTTCGTACTAAAAATCATCGAATTTAGCAATATTTTGACGTTTATCATCCCCTTTTCCTCTATGTGATTTAAAAAAATATCATCGATTTAGGCAATATTTTGCCGTTTTTCCACATTTTTGTAATTTTCAATTTATTTTTATAATTCATTAAATATATGATAAAAATGATGCAAAAACATAATTGATTGAAAATTAACCTTAAATACTTCATTTTCAATCGTCTATATGTTTCTCGTTAAAATACTGAATCAGATATTGAAAACTGGAGAAGTTCTGTTTTTATTGCATATATCGACGTTTCAGCCGGATTAGAGCGGTTTTACGTGTACATCTTCCATCGGTAATATAAACGGAAAATCAGGAACATTTTAGTTAATTCTAATGAAAACACATTGATTTTTATTATTTGTATTGGAAACAACATTGTCATATGTCTTTTCTTGGATCTAAATAATACGAAACCTCGCTCTATGATTCGAAGTTAAAATCCTGAAATTTGGTATAATAGTGACTTTTTTCACGTTTTACATGTATTTTGATATTATGTAAATATATTCATTTTTACCAATATTTCGATACTATTTCATGTAGTATCACGATATGTTATTTGGCCTTCATATCTCAGAATTTCGCAGAATATTGCATTTTAAGCAAGTTTTTTCTTACATTTTGTTTCGTACTAAAAATCATCGAATTTAGCAATATTTTGACGTTTATCATCCCCTTTTCCTCTATGTGATTTAAACAAAATATCATCGATTTAGGCATATTTTGCCGTTTTTCCACGTTTTTGTGAATTTTCAATTTATTTTTATTAATTCATTAAAATATGATAAAAATGATGCAAAAACATAATTGATTGAAAATTAACCTTAAATACTTCATTTTCAATCATCTATATGTTTCTCGTTAAAATACTGAATCAGATATTGAAAACTGGAGAAGTTCTGTTTTTATTGCATATATCGACGTTTCAGCCGGATTAGAGCGGTTTTACGTGTACATCTTCCATCGGTAATATAAACGGAAAATCAGGAACATTTTAGTTAATTCTAATGAAAACACATTGATTTTTATTATTTGTATTGGAAACAACATTGTCATATGTCTTTTCTTGGATCTAAATAATACGAAACCTCGCTCTATGATTCGAAGTTAAAATCCTGAAATTTGGTATAATAGTGACTTTTTTCACGTTTTACATGTATTTTGATATTATGTAAATATATTCATTTTTACCAATATTTCGATACTATTTCATGTAGTATCACGATATGTTATTTGGCCTTCATATCTCAGAATTTCGCAGAATATTGCATTTTAAGCAAGTTTTTTCTTACATTTTGTTTCGTACTAAAAATCATCGAATTTAGCAATATTTTGACGTTATCATCCTTTTCCTCGATGTGATTTAAACAAAATATCATCGATTTAGGCAATATTTTGCCGTTTTCCACGTTTTGTGAATTTTCAATTTATTTTTATTAATTCATTAAATATATGATAAAAATGATGCAAAAACATAATTGATTAGAAATTAATTTTAAATACTTCATTTTCAATCATCTATATGTTTCTCGTTAAAATACTGAATCAGATATTGAAAACTGGAGAAGTTCTGTTTTTATTGCATATATCGACGTTTCAGTCGGATTAGAGCGTTTTACGTTATATCTTCCATCGGTAATATAAACGGAAAATCAGGAACATTTTAGTTAATTCTAATGAAAACACATTGATTTTTATCATTTGTATTGGAAACAACATTGTCATATGTCTTTTCTTGGATCTAAATAATACGAAACCTCGCTCTATGATTCGAAGTTAAAATCCTGAAATTTGGTATTATAGTGACTTTTTTCACTTTTTTCATGTAGTTTGATATTACGTAAATATATTATTTTTACCAATATTTCGATACTATTTCATGTAGTATCACGATATGTTATTTGGCCTTCATATCTCAGAATTTCGCAGAATATTGCATTTTAAGCAAGTTTTTTCTTACATTTTGTTTCGTACTAAAAATCATCGAATTTAGCAATATTTTGACGTTTATCATCCCCTTTTCCTCTATGTGATTTAAACAAAATATCATCGATTTAGGCAATATTTTGCCGTTTTTCACGTTTTTGTGAATTTTCAATTTATTTTTATTATTCATTAAATATATGATAAAAATGATGCAAAAACATAATTGATTAAAATTAACCTTAAATACTTCATTTTCAATCATCTATATGTTTCTCGTTAAAATACTGAATCAGATATTAAAAACTGGAGAAGTTCTGTTTTTATTGCATATATCGACGTTTCAGCCGGAATAGAGCGGTTTTACGTGTACATCTTCCATCGGTAATATAAACAGAAAATCAGAACATTTTAGTTAATTCTAATGAAAACACATTGATTTTTATTATTTGTATTGGAAACAACATTGTCATGTCTTTTCTTGGATCTAAATAATACGAAACCTCGCTCTATGATTCGAATTAAAATCCTGAAATTTGGTATAATAGTGACTTTTTTCACGTTTTACATGTTTTTGATATTATGTAAATATATTCATTTTTACCAATATTTCGATACTATTTCATGTAGTATCACGATATGTGATTTGGCTTCAAATCTCAGAATTTCGCATAATATTGCATTTTAAGCAAGTTTTCTTGCATTTTGTTTCGTACTAAAAATCATCGAATTTAGCAATATTTTGACGATTATATCCCCTTTTCCTCTATGTGATTTAAACAAAATATCATCGATTTGGCAATATTTTGCCGTTTTTCCACGTTTTTGTGAATTTTCAGTTTATTGTTATTAATTCATTAAATATACGATAAAAAGGTTGCAAACACATAATTGATTAGAAATTAACTTAAATACCTCATTTTCAATCAACTATTTGTTACTCGTTAAAATACTGAGTAAGATATTGAAAAGGGGACAAGTTCTGTTTTTATTGCATATATCGACGTTTCAGCCGGATAGAGCGGTTTTACGTGTACATCTTCCATCGGTAATATAAACGGAAAATCAGGAACATTTTAGTTAATTCTAATGAAAACACATTGATTTTTATTATTTGTATTGGAAACAACATTGTCATATGTCTTTTCTTGGATTAAATAATACGAAACCTCGCTCTATGATTCGAAGTTAAAATCCTGAAATTTGGTATAATAGTGACTTTTTTCACGTTTTACATGTATTTTGATATTATGTAAATATATTCATTTTTACCAATATTTCGATACTATTTCATGTAGTATCACGATATGTTATTTGGCCTTCATATCTCAGAATTTCGCAGAATATTGCATTTTAAGCAAGTTTTTTCTTACATTTTGTTTCGTACTAAAAATCATCGAATTTAGCAATATTTTGACGTTTATCATCCCCATTTCCTCTATGTGTTTTAAACAAAATATCATCGATTTAGGCATTATTTTGCCGTTTTTCCACGTTTTGTGAATTTTCAATTTATTTTTATTAATTCATTAAATATATGATAAAAATGATGCAAAAACATAATTGATTGAAATTAACCTTAAATACTTAATTTTCAATCATCTATATGTTTCTCGTTAAAATACTGAATCAGATATTGAAAACTGGAGAAGTTCTGTTTTTATTGCATATATCGACGTTTCAGCGGATTTGAGCGGTTTTACGTGTACATCTTCCATCGGTAATAAACGGAAAATCAGGAACATTTTAGTTAATTCTAATGAAAACACATTGATTTTTATTATTTGTATTGGAAACAACATTGTCATATGTCTTTTCTTGGATCTAAATAATACGAAACCTCGCTCTATGATTCGAAGTTAAAATCCT
The DNA here is from genome assembly GCF_040958095.1 of Procambarus clarkii. Classification (NCBI taxonomy): domain Eukaryota; kingdom Metazoa; phylum Arthropoda; class Malacostraca; order Decapoda; family Cambaridae; genus Procambarus; species Procambarus clarkii. Next base: position 21,814,927 of record NC_091160.1, read on the forward strand.
GAAATTTGGTATAATAGTGACTTTTTTCACGTTTACATGTATTTTGAAATTATGTAAATATATTCATTTTTACCAATATTTCGATACTATTTCATGTAGTATCACGATATGTTATTTGGCCTTCATATCTCAGAATTTCGCAGAATATTGCATTTTAAGCAAGTTTTTTCTTACATTTTGTTTCGTACTAAAAATCATCGAATTTAGCAATATTTTGACGTTTATCATCCCCTTTTCCTCTATGTGATTTAAACAAAATATCATCGATTTAGGCAATATTTTGCAGTTTTTCCACGTTTTTGTGAATTTTCAATTTATTTTTATTAATTCTTTAAATAAATGATAAAAATGATGCAAAAACATAATTGATTAGAAATTAACCTTAAATACTTCATTTTCAATCATCTATATGTTTCTCGTTAAAATACTGAATCGGATATTGAAAACTGGAGAAGTTCTGTTTTTATTGCATATATCGACGTTTCAGCCGGATTAGAGCGGTTTTACGTGTACATCTTCCATCGGTAATATAAACAGAAAAACAGGAACATTTTAGTTAATTCTAATGAAAACACATTGATATTTATCATTTGTATTGGAAACAACATTGTCATATGTCTTTTCTTGGATCTAAATAATACGAAACCTCGCTCTATGATTCGAAGTTAAAATCCTGAAATTTGGTATAATAGTGACTTTTTTCACTTTTTCATGTAGTTGGATATTACGTAAATATATTCATTTTTACCAATATTTGATACTATTTCATGTAGTATCACGATATGTGATTTGGAATTCAAATCTCAGAATTTCGCATAATATTGCATTTTAAGCAAGTTTTTTCTTACATTTTGTTTCGTACTAAAAATCATCGAATTTAGCAATATTTTGACGTTTATCATCCCCTTTTCCTCTATGTGATTTAAAAAAATATCATCGATTTAGGCAATATTTTGCCTTTTTCCACGTTATTGTGAAATTTCCGTTTATTGTTATTATTTCATTAAATATACGATAAAAAGGTTGTAAACACATAATTGATTAGAAATTAATTTGTATTGGAAACAACATTGTCATGTCTTTTCTTGGATCTAAATAATACGAAACCTCGCTCTATGATTTGAAGTTAAAATCCTCAAATATGGTAAAATAGTGATTTTTTCACGTTTCTCATGTAGTGGGACTTTACGTAAATATATTCGTTTTTACCAATATTTCGATACTACTTCATGTTTTCTCACGATATATGATTTGGAATTCATATCTCAGAATTTCGCAAATTTTTCATTTTAAGAATGTTTCTTGCATTTTGTTTTGTACTAAAAATCATCGAATTCAGCAATATTTTAACGTTCATCATTCCCTTTTCCTTTATGTGATTTAAACAAAATATCATCGAATTAGGCATAATTTTGCCGTTTTTCCACGTTTTTGTGAATTTTCAGTTTATTGGTTTTAAATGATTAAATATACGATAAAAATGATGCAAACACATAATTGATTAGATAATAACCGTAATACTTCATTTTCAATCATCTATTTGTTTCTCGTTAAAATACTGAGTAAGATATTGAAAAGGGGAGAAGTTCGGTTTTTATTGTATATATCGACGTTTCAGCCGGATTAGAGCGGTTTTACGTTTATATCTTCCATCGGTAATATGAACGGAAAATCAGGAACATTTTGTTAATTCTAATGAAAACACATTGATTTTTATCATTTGTATTGGAAACAACATTGTCATATGTCTTTTCTTGGATCTAAATAATACGAAACCTCGCTCTATGATTCGAAGTTTAAATCCTGAAATTTGGTATAATAATGACTTTTTTTCACTTTTTTCACGTAGTTTGATATTACGTAAATATATTCGTTTTTACCAATATTTCGATACTATTTCATGTAGTATCACGATATGTGATTTGGCTTTCAAATCTCAGAATTTCGCATAATATTGCATTTTAAGCAAGTTTTCTTGCATTTTGTTTCGTACTAAAAATCATCGAATTTAGCAATATTTTGACGTTTATAATCCCCTTTTCCTCTATGTGATTTAAACAAAATATCATCGATTTTGCAATATTTTGCCGTTTTTCCACGTTTTTGTGAATTTTCAGTTTATTGTTATTAATTCATTAAATATACGATAAAAAGGTTGCAAACACATAATTGATTAGAAATTAACCTTAAATACCTCATTTTTCAATCAACTATTTGTTTCTCGTTAAAATACTGAGTAAGATATTGAAAAGGGGAGAAGTCCTGTTTTTACTGCATATGTCGACGTTTCAGCCGGATTAGAGCGGTTTTACGTGTACATCTTCCATCGGTAATATAAACAGAAAATCAGGAACATTTTAGTTAATTTTAATGAAAACACATTGATATTTATCATTTGTATTGGAAACAACATTGTCATATGTCTTTTCTTGGATCTAAATAATACGAAACCTCGCTCCATGATTCGAAGTTAAAATCCTGAAATTTGGTATAATATTGACTTTTTTCACTTTTTTCATGTAGTTTGATATTACGTAAATATATTTATTTTTACCAATATTTCGATACTATTTCATGTAGTATCACGATATGTGATTTGGCTTTCAAATCTCAGAATTTCGCATAATATTGCATTTTAAGCAAGTTTTCTTGCATTTTGTTTCGTACTAAAAATCATCGAATTTAGCAATATTTTGACGATTATAATCCCCTTTTCCTCTATGTGATTTAAACAAAATATCATCGATTTTGGCAATATTTTGCCGTTTTTCCACGTTTTTGTGAATTTTCAGTTTATTATTATTAATTCATTAAATATACGATAAAAAGGTTGCAAACACATAATTGATTAGAAATTAACCTTAAATACCTCATTTTCAATCAACTATTTGTTTTTCGTTAAAATACTGAGTAAGATATTGAAAAGGGGAGAAGTTCTGTTTTTATTGCATATATCGACGTTTCAGCCGGATTAGAGCGGTTTTACGTTTACATCTTCCATCGGTAATATAAACGGAAAATCAGGAACATTTTAGTTAATTCTAATGAAAACACATTGATTTTTATTATTTGTATTGGAAACAACATTGTCATATGTCTTTTCTTGGATCTAAATAATACGAAACCTCGCTCTATGATTCGAAGTTAAAATCCTGAAATTTGGTATAATAGTGACTTTTTTCACGTTTTACATGTATTTTTATATTATGTAAATATATTCATTTTTACCAATATTTCGATACTATTTCATGTAGTATCACGATATGTTATTTGGCCTTCATATCTCAGAATTTCGCAGAATATTGCATTTTAAGCAAGTTTTTTCTTACATTTTGTTTCGTACTAAAAATCATCGAATTTAGCAATATTTTGACGTTTATCATCCCCATTTCCTCTATGTGATTTAAACAAAATATCATCGATTTAGGCAATATTTTGCCGTTTTTCCACGTTTTTGTGAATTTTCAATTTATTTTTATTAATTCATTAAATATATGATAAAAATGATGCAAAAACATAATTGATTAAAATTAACCTTAAATACTTCATTTTCAATCATCTATATGTTTCTCGTTAAAATACTGAATCGGATATTGAAAACTGGAGAAGTTCTGTTTTTATTGCATATATCGACGTTTCAGCCGGATTAGAGCGGTTTTACGTGTACATCTTCCATCGGTAATATAAACAGAAAAACAGGAACATTTTAGTTAATTCTAATGAAAACACATTGATTTATCATTTGTATTGGAAACAACATTGTCATATGTCTTTTCTTGGATCTAAATAATACGAAACCTCGCTCTATGATTCGAAGTTAAAATCCTGAAATTTGGTATAATAGTGACTTTTTTCACTTTTTCATGTAGTTTGATATTACGTAAATATATTCATTTTTACCAATATTTCGATACTATTTCATGTAGTATCACGATATGTGATTTGGAATTCAATCTCAGAATTTCGCATAATATTGCATTTTAAGCAAGTTTTTTCTTACATTTTGTTTCGTACTAAAAATCATCGAATTTAGCAATATTTTGACGTTTATCATCCCCTTTTCCTCTATGTGATTTAAACAAAATATCATCGATTTAGGCAATATTTTGCCGTTTTTCCACATTTTTGTTAATTTTCAATTTATTTTTATTAATTCATTAAATATATGATAAAAATGATGCAAAAACATAATTGATTGAAAATTAACCTTAAATACTTCATTTTCAATCGTCTATATGTTTCTCGTTAAAATACTGAATCAGATATTGAAAACTGGAGAAGTTCTGTTTTTATTGCATATATCGACGTTTCAGCCGGATTAGAGCGGTTTTACGTGTACATCTTCCATCGGTAATATAAACGGAAAATCAGGAACATTTTAGTTAATTCTAATGAAAACACATTGATTTTTATTATTTGTATTGGAAACAACATTGTCATATGTCTTTTCTTGGATCTAAATAATACGAAACCTCGCTCTATGATTCGAAGTTAAAATCCTGAAATTTGGTATAATAGTGACTTTTTTTCACTTTTTTCATGTAGTTTGATATTACGTAAATATATTTATTTTTACCAATATTTCGATACTATTTCATGTAGTATCACGATATGTGATTTGGCTTTCAAATCTCAGAATTTCGCATAATATTGCATTTTAAGCAAGTTTTCTTGCATTTTGTTTCGTACTAAAAATCATCGAATTTAGCAATATTTTGACGATTATAATCCCCTTTTCCTCTATGTGATTTAAACAAAATATCATCGATTTTGGCAATATTTTGCCGTTTTTCCACGTTTTTGTGAATTTTCAGTTTATTGTTATTAATTCATTAAATATACGATAAAAAGGTTGCAAACACATAATTGATTAGAAATTAACCTTAAATACCTCATTTTCAATCAACTATTTGTTTCTCGTTAAAATACTGAGTAAGATATTGAAAAGGGGACAAGTTCTGTTTTTATTGCATATATCGACGTTTCAGCCGGATAGAGCGGTTTTACGTGTACATCTTCCATCGGTAATATAAACGGAAAATCAGGAACATTTTAGTTATTTCTAATGAAAACACATTGATTTTTATTATTTGTATTGGAAACAACATTGTCATATGTCTTTTCTTGGATTAAATAATACGAAACCTCGCTCTATGATTCGAAGTTAAAATCCTGAAATTTGGTATAATAGTGACTTTTTTCACGTTTTACATGTATTTTGATATTATGTAAATATATTCATTTTTACCAATATTTCGATACTATTTCATGTAGTATCACGATATGTTATTTGGCCTTCATATCTCAGAATTTCGCAGAATATTGCATTTTAAGCAAGTTTTTTCTTACATTTTGTTTCGTACTAAAAATCATCGAATTTAGCAATATTTTGACGTTTATCACCCATTTCCTCTATGTGTTTTAAACAAAATATCATCGATTTAGGCATTATTTTGCCGTTTTTCCACGTTCTTGTGAATTTTCAATTTATTTTTATTAATTCATTAAAATATGATAAAAATGATGCAAAAACATAATTGATTGAAAATTAACCTTAAATACTTAATTTTCAATCATCTATATGTTTCTCGTTAAAATACTGAATCAGATATTGAAAACTGGAGAAGTTCTGTTTTTTATTGCATATATCGACGTTTCAGGCGGATTTGAGCGGTTTTACGTGTACATCTTCCATCGGTAATATAAACGGAAAATCAGGAACATTTTAGTTAATTCTAATGAAAACACATTGATTTTTATTATTTGTATTGGAAACAACATTGTCATATGTCTTTTCTTGGATCTAAATAATACGAAACCTCGCTCTATGATTCGAAGTTAAAATCCTGAAATTTGGTATAATAGTGACTTTTTTCACGTTTACATGTATTTTGAAATTATGTAAATATATTCATTTTTACCAATATTTCGATACTATTTCATGTAGTTCACGATATGTTATTTGGCCTTCATATCTCAGAATTTCGCAGAATATTGCATTTTAAGCAAGTTTTTTCTTACATTTTGTTTCGTACTAAAAATCATCGAATTTAGCAATATTTTGACGTTTATCATCCCCTTTTCCTCTATGTGATTTAAACAAAATATCATCGATTTAGGCAATATTTTGCAGTTTTTCCACGTTTTTGTGAATTTTCAATTTATTTTTATTAATTCTTTAAATAAATGATAAAAATGATGCAAAAACATAATTGATTAGAAATTAACCTTAAATACTTCATTTTCAATCATCTATATGTTTCTCGTTAAAATACTGAATCGGATTTGAAAACTGGAGAAGTTCTGTTTTTATTGCATATATCGACGTTTCAGCCGGATTAGAGCGGTTTTACGTGTACATCTTCCATCGGTAATATAAACAGAAAAACAGGAACATTTTAGTTAATTCTAATGAAAACACATTGATATTTATCATTTGTATTGGAAACAACATTGTCATATGTCTTTTCTTGGATCTAAATAATACGAAACCTCGCTCTATGATTCGAAGTTAAAATCCTGAAATTTGGTATAATAGTGACTTTTTTCACTTTTTTCATGTAGTTGATATTACGTAAATATATTCATTTTTACCAATATTTCGATACTATTTCATGTAGTATCACGATATGTGATTTGGAATTTAAATCTCAAATTTCGCAATATTGCATTTTAAGCAAGTTTTTTCTTACATTTTGTTTCGTACTAAAAATCATCGAATTTAGCAATATTTTGACGTTTATCATCCCCTTTTCCTCTATGTGATTTAAAAAAAATATCATCGATTTAGGCAATATTTTGCCGTTTTTCCACATTTTTGTTAATTTTCAATTTATTTTTATAAATTCATTAAATATATGATAAAAATGATGCAAAAACATAATTGATTGAAAATTAACCTTAAATACTTCATTTTCAATCGTCTATATGTTTCTCGTTAAAATACTGAATCAGATATTGAAAACTGGAGAAGTTCTGTTTTTATTGCATATATCGACGTTTCAGCCGGATTAGAGCGGTTTTACGTGTACATCTTCCATGGTAATATAAACGGAAAATCAGGAACATTTTAGTTAATTCTAATGAAAACACATTGATTTTTATTATTTGTATTGGAAACAACATTGTCATATGTCTTTTCTTGGATCTAAATAATACGAAACCTCCTCTATGATTCGAAGTTAAAATCCTGAAATTTGGTATAATAGTGACTTTTTTCACGTTTTACATGTATTTTGATATTATGTAAATATATTCATTTTTACCAATATTTCGATACTATTTCATGTAGTATCACGATATGTTATTTGGCCTTCATATCTCAGAATTTCGCAGAATATTGCATTTTAAGCAAGTTTTTTCTTACATTTTGTTTCGTACAAAAAAACGAATTTAGCAATATTTTGACGTTTATCATCCCCTTTTCCTCTGTGTGATTTAAACAAAATATCATCGATTTAGGCAATATTTTGCCGTTTTTCCACGTTTTTGTGAATTTTCAATTTATTTTTATTAATTCATTAAATAAATGATAAAAATGATGCAAAAACATAATTGATTAGAAATTAACCTTAAATACTTCATTTTCAATCATCTATATGTTTCTCGTTAAAATACTGAATCGGATTTGAAAACTGGAGAAGTTCTGTTTTTATTGCATATATCGACGTTTCAGCCGGATTAGAGCGGTTTTACGTGTACATCTTCCATCGGTAATATAAACAGAAAAACAGGAACATTTTAGTTAATTCTAATGAAAACACATTGATTTTATCATTTGTATTGGAAACAACATTGTCATATGTCTTTTCTTGGATCTAAATAATACGAAACCTCGCTCTATGATTCGAAGTTAAAATCCTGAAATTTGGTATAATAGTGACTTTTTTCACTTTTTTCATGTAGTTGATATTACGTAAATATATTCATTTTTACCAATATTTCGATACTATTTCATGTAGTATCACGATATGTGATTTGGAATTTAAATCTCAAATTTCGCATAATATTGCATTTTAAGCAAGTTTTTTCTTACATTTTGTTTCGTACTAAAAATCATCGAATTTAGCAATATTTTGACGTTTATCATCCCCTTTTCCTCTATGTGATTTAAAAAAATATCATCGATTTAGGCAATATTTTGCCGTTTTTCCACATTTTTGTTAATTTTCAATTTATTTTTATTAATTCATTAAATATATGATAAAAATGATGCAAAAACATAATTGATTGAAAATTAACCTTAAATACTTCATTTTCAATCGTCTATATGTTTCTCGTTAAAATACTGAATCAGATATTGAAAACTGGAGAAGTTCTGTTTTTATTGCATATATCGACGTTTCAGCCGGATTAGAGCGGTTTTACGTGTACATCTTCCATCGGTAATATAAACGGAAAATCAGGAACATTTTAGTTAATTCTAATGAAAACACATTGATTTTTATTATTTGTATTGGAAACAACATTGTCATATGTCTTTTCTTGGATCTAAATAATACGAAACCTCGCTCTATGATTCGAAGTTAAAATCCTGAAATTTGGTATAATAGTGACTTTTTTCACGTTTTACATGTATTTTGATATTATGTAAATATATTCATTTTTACCAATATTTCGATACTATTTCATGTAGTATCACGATATGTTATTTGGCCTTCATATCTCAGAATTTCGCAGAATATTGCATTTTAAGCAAGTTTTTTCTTACATTTTGTTTCGTACTAAAAATCACGAATTTAGCAATATTTTGACGTTTATCATCCCCTTTTCCTCTATGTGATTTAAACAAAATATCATCGATTTAGGCAATATTTTGCCGTTTTTCCACGTTTTTGTGAATTTTCAATTTATTTTTATTAATTCATTAAATAATGATAAAAATGATGCAAAAACATAATTGATTAGAAATTAACCTTAAATACTTCATTTTCAATCATCTATATGTTTCTCGTTAAAATACTGAATCGGATATTGAAAACTGGAGAAGTTCTGTTTTTATTGCATATATCGACGTTTCAGCCGGATTAGAGCGGTTTTACGTGTACATCTTCCATCGGTAATATAAACAGAAAACAGGAACATTTTAGTTAATTCTAATGAAAACACATTGATTTTTATCATTTGTATTGGAAACAACATTGTCATATGTCTTTTCTTGGATCTAAATAATACGAAACCTCGCTCTATGATTCGAAGTTAAAATCCTGAAATTTGGTATAATAGTGACTTTTTTCACTTTTTTCATGTAGTTTGATATTACGTAAATATATTCATTTTTACCAATATTTCGATACTATTTCATGTAGTATCACGATATGTGATTTGGCCTTCAAATCTCAGAATTTCGCATAATATTGCATTTTAAGCAAGTTTTTTCTTACATTTTGTTTCGTACTAAAAATCACGAATTTAGCAATATTTTGACGTTTATCATCCCCTTTTCCTCTATGTGATTTAAACAAAATATCATCGATTTAGGCAATATTTTGCCGTTTTTCCACGTTTTTGTGAATTTTCAATTTATTTTTATTAATTCATTAAATAAATGATAAAAATGATGCAAAAACATAATTGATTAGAAATTAACCTTAAATACTTCATTTTCAATCATCTATATGTTTCTCGTTAAAATACTGAATCGGATATTGAAAACTGGAGAAGTTCTGTTTTTATTGCATATATCGACGTTTCAGCCGGATTAGAGCGGTTTTACGTGTACATCTTCCATCGGTAATATAAACAGAAAACAGGAACATTTTAGTTAATTCTAATGAAAACACATTGATATTATCATTTGTATTGGAAACAACATTGTCATATGTCTTTTCTTGGATCTAAATAATACGAAACCTCGCTCTATGATTCGAAGTTAAAATCCTGAAATTTGGTATAATAGTGACTTTTTTCACTTTTTTCATGTAGTTTGATATTACGTAAATATATTCATTTTTACCAATATTTCGATACTATTTCATGTAGTATCACGATATGTGATTTGGAATTCAAATCTCAGAATTTCGCATAATATTGCATTTTAAGCAAGTTTTTTCTTACATTTTGTTTCGTACTAAAAATCATCGAATTTAGCAATATTTTGACGTTTATCATCCTTTTCCTCTATGTGATTTAAACAAAATATCATCGATTTAGGCAATATTTTGCCGTTTTTCACATTTTTGTTAATTTTCAATTTATTTTTATTAATTCATTAAATATATGATAAAAATGATGCAAAAACATAATTGATTGAAAATTAACCTTAAATACTTCATTTTCAATCATCTATATGTTTCTCGTTAAAATACTGAATCAGATATTGAAAACTGGAGAAGTTCTGTTTTTATTGCATATATCGACGTTTCAGCCGGATTAGAGCGGTTTTACGTGTACATCTTCCATCGGTAATATAAACGGAAAATCAGGAACATTTTAGTTAATTCTAATGAAAACACATTGATTTTTATTATTTGTATTGGAAACAACATTGTCATATGTCTTTTCTTGGATCTAAATAATACGAAACCTCGCTCTATGATTCGAAGTTAAAATCCTGAAATTTGGTATAATAGTGACTTTTTTCACGTTTTACATGTATTTTGATATTATGTAAATATATTCATTTTTACCAATATTTCGATACTATTTCATGTAGTATCACGATATGTTATTTGGCCTTCATATCTCAGAATTTCGCAGAATATTGCATTTTAAGCAAGTTTTCTTACATTTTGTTTCGTACTAAAAATCATCGAATTTAGCAATATTTTGACGTTTATCATCCCCTTTTCCTCTATGTGATTTAAACAAAATATCATCGATTTAGGCAATATTTTGCCGTTTTTCCACGTTTTTGTGAATTTTCAATTTATTTTTATTAATTCATTAAATAAATGATAAAAATGATGCAAAAACATAATTGATTAGAAATTAACCTTAAATACTTCATTTTCAATCATCTATATGTTTCTCGTTAAAATACTGAGATATTGAAAACTGGAGAAGTTCTGTTTTTATTGCATATATCGACGTTTCAGCCGGATTAGAGCGGTTTTACGTGTACATCTTCCATCGGTAATATAAACAGAAAAACAGGAACATTTTAGTTAATTCTAATGAAAACACATTGATATTTATCATTTGTATTGGAAACAACATTGTCATATGTCTTTTCTTGGATCTAAATAATACGAAACCTCGCTCTATGATTCGAAGTTAAAATCCTGAAATTTGGTATAATAGTGACTTTTTTCACTTTTTTCATGTAGTTTGATATTACGTAAATATATTCATTTTTACCAATATTTCGATACTATTTCATGTAGTATCACGATATGTTATTTGGCCTTCAAATCTCAGAATTTCGCATAATATTGCATTTTAAGCAAGTTTTCTTGCATTTTGTTTCGTACTAAAAATCATCGAATTTAGCAATATTTTGACGTTTATCATCCCCTTTTCCTCTATGTGATTTAAACAAAATATCATCGATTTAGGCAATATTTTGCCGTTTTTCCACGTTTTTGTGAATTTTCATTTATTGTTATTAATTCATTAAATATACGATAAAAAGGTTGCAAACACATAATTGATTAGAAATTAACCTTAAATACCTCATTTTTCAATCACTATTTGTTTCTCGTTAAAATACTGAGTAAGATATTAAAAAGGGGAGAAGTTCTGTTTTTATTGCATATATCGACGTTTCAGCCGGATTAGAGCGGTTTTACGTGTACATCTTCCATCGGTATATAAAGAAAATCAGGAACATTTTAGTTAATTCTAATGAAAACACATTGATTTTTATTATTTGTATTGGAAACAACATTGTCATATGTCTTTTCTTGGATCTAAATAATACGAAACCTCGCTCTATGATTCGAAGTTAAAATCCTGAAATTTGGTATAATAGTGACTTTTTTCACGTTTTACATGTATTTTGATATTATGTAAATATATTCATTTTACCAATATTTCGATACTATTTCATGTAGTATCACGATATGTTATTTGGCCTTCATACTCAGAATTTCGCAGAATATTGCATTTTAAGCAAGTTTTTTCTTACATTTTGTTTCGTACTAAAAATCACGAATTTAGCAATATTTTGACGTTTATCATCCCCTTTTCCTCTATGTGATTTAAACAAAATATCATCGATTTAGGCAATATTTTGCCGTTTTTCCACGTTTTTGTGAATTTTCAATTTATTTTTATTAATTCATTAAATATATGATAAAAATGATGCAAAAACATAATTGATTAGAAATTAACCTTAAATACTTCATTTTCAATCATCTATATGTTTCTCGTTAAAATACTGAATCAGATATTGAAAACTGGAGAAGTTCTGTTTTTATTGCATATATCGACGTTTCAGCCGGATTAGAGCGGTTTTACGTGTACATCTTCCATCGGTAATATAAACAGAAAATCAGGAACATTTTAGTTAATTCTAATGAAAACACATTGATTTTTATTATTTGTATTGGAAACAACATTGTCATATGTCTTTTCTTGGATCTAAATAATACGAAACCTCGCTCTATGATTCGAAGTTAAAATCCTGAAATTTGGTATAATAGTGACTTTTTTCACGTTTTACATGTATTTTGATATTATGTAAATATATTCATTTTTACCAATATTTCGATACTATTTCATGTAGTATCACGATATGTTATTTGGCCTTCATACCTCAGAATTTCGCAGAATATTGCATTTTAAGCAAGTTTTTTCTTACATTTTGTTTCGTACTAAAAATCATCGAATTTAGCAATATTTTGACGTTTATCATCCCCTTTTCCTCTATGTGATTTAAACAAAATATCATCGATTTAGGCAATATTTTGCCGTTTTTCCACGTTTTTGTGAATTTTCAATTTATTTTTATTAATTCATTAAATATATGATAAAAATGATGCAAAAACATAATTGATTGAAAATTAACCTTAAATACTTCATTTTCAATCATCTATATGTTTCTCGTTAAAATACTGAATCGGATATTGAAAACTGGAGAAGTTCTGTTTTTATTGCATATATCGACGTTTCAGCCGGATTAGAGCGGTTTTACGTGTACATCTTCCATCGGTAATATAAACAGAAAAACAGGAACATTTTAGTTAATTCTAATGAAAACACATTGATATTTATATTTGTATTGGAAACAACATTGTCATATGTTTTTCTTGGATCTAAATAATACGAAACCTCGCTCTATGATTCGAAGTTAAAATCCTGAAATTTGGTATAATAGTGACTTTTTTCACTTTTTTCATGTAGTTTGATATTACGTAAATATATTCATTTTTACCAATATTTCGATACTATTTCATGTAGTATCACGATATGTTATTTGGCCTTCAAATCTCAGAATTTCGCATAATATTGCATTTTAAGCAAGTTTTTTCTTGCATTTTGTTTCGTACTAAAAATCATCGAATTTAGCAATATTTTGACGTTTATCATCCCCTTTTCCTCTATGTGATTTAAACAAAATATCATCGATTTAGGCAATATTTTGCCGTTTTTCCACGTTTTTGTGAATTTTCAATTTATTTTTATTAATTCATTAAATAATGATAAAAATGATGCAAAAACATAATTGATTAGAAATTAACCTTAAATACTTCATTTTCAATCATCTATATGTTTCTCGTTAAAATACTGAATCAGATATTGAAAACTGGAGAAGTTCTGTTTTTATTGCATATATCGACGTTTCAGCCGGATTAGAGCGGTTTTACGTGTACATCTTCCATCGGTAATATAAACAGAAAATCAGGAACATTTTAGTTAATTCTAATGAAAACACATTGATTATTTATCATTTGTATTGGAAACAACATTGTCATATGTCTTTTCTTGGATCTAAATAATACGAAACCTCGCTCTATGATTCGAAGTTAAAATCCTGAAATTTGGTATAATAGTGACTTTTTTCACTTTTTCATGTAGTTTGATATTACGTAAATATATTCATTTTTACCAATATTTCGATACTATTTCATGTAGTATCACGATATGATTTGGAATTCAAATCTCAGAATTTCGCATAATATTGCATTTTAAGCAAGTTTTTTCTTACATTTTGTTTCGTACTAAAAATCATCGAATTTAGCAATATTTTGACGTTTATCATCCCCTTTTCCTCTATGTGATTTAAACAAAATATCATCGATTTAGGCAATATTTTGCCGTTTTTCCACTTTTTGTGAATTTTCAATTTATTTTTATTAATTCATTAAATATATGATAAAAATGATGCAAAACATAATTGATTGAAATTAACCTTAAATACTTCATTTTCAATCATCTATATGTTTCTCGTTAAAATACTGAATCAGATATTGAAAACTGGAGAAGTTCTGTTTTTATTGCATATATCGACGTTTCAGCCGGATTAGAGCGGTTTTACGTGTACATCTTCCATCGGTAATATAAACGGAAAATCAGGAACATTTTAGTTAATTCTAATGAAAACACATTGATTTTTATTATTTGTATTGGAAACAACATTGTCATATGTCTTTTCTTGGATCTAAATAATACGAAACCTCGCTCTATGATTCGAAGTTAAAATCCTGAAATTTGGTATAATAGTGACTTTTTTCACGTTTTACATGTATTTTGATATTATGTAAATATATTCATTTTTACCAATATTTCGATACTATTTCATGTAGTATCACGATATGTTATTTGGCCTTCATATCTCAGAATTTCGCAGAATATTGCATTTTAAGCAAGTTTTCTTGCATTTTGTTTCGTACTAAAAATCATCGAATTTAGCAATATTTTGACGTTTATCATCCCCTTTTCCTCTATGTGATTTAAACAAAATATCATCGATTTAGGCAATATTTTGCCGTTTTTCCACGTTTTTGTGAATTTTCATTTATTTTTATTAATTCATTAAATAATGATAAAAATGATGCAAAAACATAATTGATTAGAAATTAACCTTAAATACTTCATTTTCAATCATCTATATGTTTCTCGTTAAAATACTGAATCGGATATTGAAAACTGGAGAAGTTCTGTTTTTATTGCATATATCGACGTTTCAGCCGGATTAGAGCGGTTTTACGTGTACATCTTTCCATCGG